>NC_139944.1:19403225-19850725 GCF_963454915.1 Gymnoscopelus microlampas | reverse complement strand
CAAGGTGGAAGGAAGCGGCACTCCAAAACAAGTTAACCATTTTCTTTAATCTGACAGTGTTAAAGGAGTAGTTCACCCAAAAAATTACTTATTTTCTATCAATTACACACCCCATGAAGCCTTGAATTCATGGAGACGTGCATTCCTGAGCCAATAATTTGATGACCGGCGGAGTCTCAGGTAGGAGACCCAATCATCATCATTTTGGCTTAGGAATGCGACAAAAACTAAAAAATCTCCATGAATTCAATGCTTCATGGGGTTTGTACTTGATAGAAAATACGTTTTTTTTGGGGTGAACTACTCCTTTAAGCCTTCATCAAATTAAAATCTTTTTTTATTATTATATCTGTATCAGCGGTTCCTAACCTTTTCTAGATCAGGACCCACAGGAAAATCTCAAAAGCATTTTTGGCCCACCCAGCTGACCACTTAACACGGAGGCCTTAATGTGCACGATCAATCAATTGATTGTGTTCAGGCTTGGATCAATGGAACCAACGTAGTATACATGTTCTTATTTATTGGTATCATTATGAAAACACATTGTTCAAGGTAAAAAAAAAAGACGTTTTTAATGTGCTTTGCCAGTTATTTGGGGGCCCACTTGCAATATCTTCTCGACCCACCTTTGGGATCTACAGCAAACTTTTCAGCCTGCGACACCCCAAAATAGCCGAACTACAAGCTCACAACGCCTTGCACTGTGAGGCGCTTGTAGATCTGCTATTTTTGCTTCTTTTGTGTGGCACTGTAGTATGTGCAGTAAGGCATTAATTATAAAAATAAATAAATAATTAAAAGTTGAAATGCAGGAGATACAAGGTTTCTGCCGGACAGGGGGGGGATTAGGTGGGGTTGGGAGAGGTACAAAGGCGGGGGGATTATCTCAGCAACGTGCTACAATAGACCTAGATGCATGCATTCTGCAAACGGCCGGGTCCTTGCCACGGGGCCGCTTTGGATCTCAAAACAAAGGCCCTGCGTCCCACCCATCCACGCGTCTCCTCTGTCAGCCCTTCACTAATAAGGACTACAATGCCCAGCTGCCAATAGCAAAGCGACCGGGGACCAGGAATTATGGGTCATTATTTCCCCTCATTATGGAATGTTCCATTGTTTCACCACTGTGAGGAGCAGAGAGAGAGAATAACAGTAGCATTGTTATTGTTGTCACTCTCCTTGAGTAAATAGCGCTCTGCCTGCTATATATAGAAAAAGCAAGCAATTATACGCCTGTAGCATAAGGGTTATGCTTTCTGCGGAGCTTCAAGAGCTCGGAAGTGTTTGGAAGTTGGTCCGTTGCTCTTTTGGCAGAACAAAGAAATGGAGTACAGAATCTTGTGTGTCCAAAACTAACTTTTTTGTTTTCAATTTAGTCGTTATGCTAATTGATTCCTCCCCACACACATTGTGTGTGTTGTCACTGCTGTTCCTACTGACTCACCTGCCAATGAGGAGCCCCCACCGGGAGAACGTAGAGCCTCCATTCTACTCCTCCCGCCCAACACTCCCCGCTGACAGGTGCCGCCCCTGGCCGTGGGAGTACGTGCAGGGAAAAATATCACCCTCCACGCCCCGGCTTCCCTCCCCCGCACACGGATCAATTGTGTCTGTATAGACTCACGACATAGCCGGATGCACTACGGTGGATTTGAACCCACAACCTCAGCAGTGGTGGGCATGAAGCACTTTACCACTGGCTTAATACTTTTCATTGGTTAAATATTTATAAAACCCACACACACACTTAATCGCTTTCACTTGCATTTTTATTTTTTCAAAATAGCAATAATACCAAGCTCACAATTCTTGAGAGCTTGTAGATTGGCAATTTCTTGCTACTTCAGCGCCACACTCTTGTACATAATGCATGAATCTACGAAAAACTAAAACGTTCAAATATGGAGATACAAGGTTTCTGCCCGACAGGGACGATATGATATCTGAATATAAAAAAAAGAGAGATAAAAGAATGCAGCTATAATATGGCGAGGTGGTGGGTGCGGGAGGGGGGTTGGCGGCTAGGGGGTGAGACGACGAAGTGAAAAAGGAGAGTTTGTAGTCTGAGAATGTCTTTAAAATTCTGGAGACTAGGAAGGTCCTCTCCATCTGTTATTGTGGGTGCCGGTTCTGACTCAGTGGTTTCTGTGATTGGCCCTAATCCCAGCAGCCAGAGTGGCAGAGACAGACTGAAGAGCTTAGAGCAGACAGACTGCTCTCACTCTGACAGGCTCCACTGGCTGAGAGGCTGCTGATGCTGCTGCTAGAGCTGCCTGCCTGCAGGCCACCAACCGCTGCTACTGGTCCACTACTACTCAGACCGCTGCCCCCTACTGGACTGATGGCTGCACTGCATGGCAACCGCAACGCTGGCATCCTTCAAGGCTATCATCCCAAGGACAAGTCTGTTAGGACAGGGATTCTCAAGCTGTGGGCCGGAGCCCCACTGGTGGGCCTTGAGGATATTGCAAGTGTGCCCCTCCCCCCCAACCAATTGGCAGAACACTACCATTGTAATGATAGTATTGTTGCTGTCGGGTGGAAACCTTTTATGTCCAAACATTTTTTATTTTAAAATAGTGAAATTAGCCGATATACAAGCTCACAACGTGTCGCTTGTATATCGCATTGCGAGGTGTTTTGAGCTTGTAGATTGGCTATTTTCACTTTCAAGTTGAAATATGGAGATGCAAGGTTTCTGCCTGACAGCGACCGTATAATAAATGGGTGTGTTGCCGGGTAGATTCAATCATGGCCAATCAAATGACCACTTTCCATTACCATTCATACAAATTCACACCAAAGCAAAATAGCTAAGGATATCATACCCACTTAAGCCCTATTTAAAAAGAAAATAACAGATCTACAAGCTCACAACGTGTCGCATTGCGACGCAATGTAAGATTGTAGATCAGCTATTTTTTTGTCTAATAGAGATGTCAGGGTGAATGAAAGTGGTTAAATAAAGCGAGTTTGAGTGATTTTGAGGTCTATTGCAGTGAGCCTTTGACAATTATTTTCTAAAATAAAAATATACAAGTGCGTGGTTTAAGTGGTTCTCAAAGTGGGGTCCGGGGACCCCCAGGGGTCCTTGGGGGGGTTATGGGTCATTATTTCCCCTCATTATGGAATGTTCCATTGTTTGACCACTGTGAGGAGAAGAGAGAGAGAGAGAGAGAGAGAGACTCAGTAGCATTGTTATTGTTGTTACTGTCTCTCCTTGAGGAAATAGCTCAAGCCCAGCTAAATGTGTTAATACAAAATCACAATCATTTTAACCACTTTAACCATTTATACGTTGCCTATTAAAAAATAGCAGATGTAGGCTACAAGTTCGCACATCTGCTCTTTTTGAAAGATTAGTCTAAATCTCAATAATGTTTGGATTTTTTTTTTACACAAGTCTTCTCTTCTGGGGGCCCCTGGTACAAAACATTTTCAGATGGAGGGTCCGCGGCCAAATACATATCAATTTGGGGGGTCCTTGACATGAAAAAGTTTGAGAACCACTGTGCTAGTTACAATAACTTGGTCCAGCGCCGAAACGCACAAAACACGGTCCTCATTAGACTCCAAAATTGCGGAGCCACTACGCCACAGGAAACTGTCACGGCGTTAGCGTTTACATGCTAATTAGACTAGTCCCAAGCTTTATGATATCGATGTAATCAAAATAAGATTATGCTGTGGCAGCAATCAGCTAGTCTCATTATTTATTGACTGCTAAAGAACTGACAATTAAGATGACTGACTTGCATATAAAACAAGTCTGTTGTGTATTGTCATTGTCATGCAGAAACCATGTATCTCCATATTTCATAAATGAATGCCCTACTTCGCTGTACCAGTGTCATGCAAAAGTATGCGACGAGACGCAACGTGTTGTGAGCTTGTAGATATGCTAGTTTCTATACTTGAAACTGAAAGTGAGAGTGGTTAAATGTGTTTTTTGGGGGTTTTAAAAATATTTAACCAATGAAAAGCATTAACAAGAGCTTGTGACTAAATAATAACTACACTGGATCCATTGGAACACAGGTAACATTTTTTCCATTTCCTGTAAAAGCAACAGTTTTAGACATATGAGGTTTCCACCCGACAGCTACGATGTAACTCACAGGCAAATTGACTTGCATATAATAATTACGCGAGTCTTCTAAAGGAGTGCTTCCCAAACTTTTTAAGAGAAATTTGATTGTCTCCCCAGGATTCAAACTAGTGAAAAAAGCCGATCTACAGGCTCACAACAAGTTGCGATGTGATGCGTTGTGAGCTTTAGGTCTGCTATTTTCACTACTTCTTAAAAGTTATTTTTGAAATTTATTTTTGGAATTTATTTGATTATTATGTTTTTATTAAATTCAAAAAGTGTTTGATTTATTTTCAAAATTGGGTCCATGACCAATGTTTGAGAAACAGTGTTCTAAAGCTTCTGGTATACAGTATCGTCTCTGTCAGGTGGAAACCTCATACATGTCCAGAACTGTAACTTTTCAGGATTCAAAAATAGCAAAAGTAGCAGATCTACAAGCTCAAAACGTCTTTTAGAACTTGCAGATCTGTTACCTTTGATGCTTTTGTGTGATGCTGTAGTATAATCAAGTAGGGCATTCATTTATGAAAAAACACAACAAGAGGTTTCTGCCCGACAGCAACGATATCCTACTGGTGGGGTTGGGAAGTGCTAGTAGCAGCAGGCTGGGCTGGCATAGGTCCCATGCCACCAGTGTTGTGGAGAAAGGTTAAGTGACCCCAGCAGAGTGATTTCACAGTGTTTAGGTCCACTAGGTGAGGTTTTAGACCTTCCACAAACACCACCCAGGGGTCACCTGGAACCTGATAACTGCCTCCGTTCAAGCCAAGGCTACAGTTCCAACACAGAGACCACACTCTGTTTTCTCCAGTGCTCTCTCATTCAAAAACACAGCAAAACATACACAACAAAGTGTACACAGCAAAATACCAAGTGATAATTTAACTCTCTACATGTCTCTACACGATGTAAGAACAGACCCTTACGGGTCGACTTTTACGCTCTCAGCCATAGTTAAATTTACACCCAGATTTGACTGCTTGGAGTGTCCCTCTGGATTACAAAAGATGCCAGAGTGTCCTTTGAATCCCCCCAGTCCAGCAGAAGGCCCTAATGTGGGAACATACGACATGATTTAAAGAGCGATTATAACCCAGACTGGGCCAAGGCCACTGATGTTTATGATATGCACTAGTAGGGCAGGTCATCAGTCAGCACATGGTGACCTACATTCAGTGTGCTTGGCTTCAGGGCAGTGGTTCCCAACCTTTTCTGGAGCAGGGTCCACTTGAAAAGCTTGAAACACACGGCAACTGTGTTAAGTGGTCAGATGGGTGGGCCGCATGCATTTTTAGAGCATGTTTATCGTAATGATGAATCAATCGATTGTGTTCCCCTGGCCCACAGGTTGGGAATCGCTGGTTTAGGGTTCAGGGTTCAAACCCCCGATGCCAGTCAGAGCTGTTACAGTCAGGGCCAGCTCTAGGATTCTGGTGGCCCTAAGCAAGATTTATTTTGGTGGCCCCCCAAACCACCAAACTAAACGCATGCACACCACGTACACACATAGAGATGGACAAGTGAATTAACAACAAAGCTCTTGCTTTATTTGGAAAGGCTATAAAAACTTTACTTAAACAATTAACAATTGAAACATTCAAACAGATAGATAATCAACATATTTAAATCACAATTAGTGCAAAATATTCTAAATTAACTTAATACTACAATATTGCACAAAACAATAGTGTAGCTATAGGCTACTGTAAAACAATAGCTAGTCATCGCTTGACCAATATACAAAAATAGTCCTCAAATATTTGGCTCCTTGTCAAAATAAAAGTACAAATCTTTCAAAATAAAGTGAATACAGACAAGTATTGCACATTTATTAACCACATTTATTAACCAACAGATGCCATTGTATCCAAATATGTAAATTATCCAATTTGCACAATATGTCCAAATTATATTATATTGCAATCTACAAAAAATACTATTTATCATATCTAGAAAGAAAAGGTTTATCTTAAAACTATTAGGGCAATTTGGACATGGTTTTGTATTAAAATAGCAAATCATAACACAATGAATTAATCAATATTATATTACATTCGTTACTTTTTAACCAGCTTGTCAGGTAAAATGTTATTGTGGCTATGTTAAGATTCAAGTTGTAGCAAATCAAAACATTACTTTAACATTGGTACAGTAGGTATGCTAGCTAACTAACAGTCAAAGATAGCTTTACAATGGTGGTAAACATTATGCTTATAATCCTACTCAGTTTAGCTAAAAAGCAATCAAAAAAGAAACATGCATGCTCTAATGAAAAACATTTCAAAACCAGGATATAACTATTGTAATGCATGTATATATTTCTAGACAGTTGTTTCATTTGTCCAAAAACATGATTGTATGTTGCAAGAAAAACAACTCAGATTATAATCTGATTCATTAAAAAAATAAAACAAATTTATCCTGTGTTATTTTGGTCACCTCCAATTTCCTCTTCTTCCGCCCTTCAGCACCAGATAAAAAAAATCTTTTTGGAAACATATTGTCAATTAACTAAGATCAATGGGAGATTTGGATATAGTGAGGTTGGGGAAGGAGGGAGGGGCCACAGGTGGATTGCATTCAACTGCATGTGACTTATTATGAAATCATTGTTATGAGATATTTTTTGTTTTATTGCATATTAAAATAATAACGTTATCTTTTTTTCTTTATAAAGTATATTTGTGTGTGTTTAAAGCATAGCAGGCTGCAGTATTGCACTGCAGACTGCCTGCTATGGATTCATAAATAATCAATACCTTATTACAGTATATCGTTGCTGCCAAAACGTTGTATCTCTATATTACAACTTTTTCTGTCCGTAAATTAATGCCCTACTTTGACGTACAAGTGTGTCGCACAAAAGTAGCGAAAATATCTATCTATAATGTCATATGTTGCATTGTGATATTGTGAGCTTGTAGTTATTCTTGCTATTTTGGAAAGATTTTTAAGTGAAAGTGGCTGTGGGTTGTTCTGTGGGTTTGGTTTATACATATTTAACCAATGAAAAGTATTAACAAGAGCTTGTGACTAAATAATTAATAACTACATTGGATCCATTGGAACACAGGTTGTTTCCATTTCCTGAAAAGTTACGTTCTTATCGTACTGTACAAGGTTTCTGTGATACTGTATATGGTATATATTTCAAGATATGTGAGGAAAAAACTTCCAACAAATACGGTTCTTATAGAAAATACATTTCAGTGGGTATAAACAGTATCTAGATATATCAAAAGATATCTGAACTGTATGAATATATTTTTCATTAGATCATGTTTGAAATATTCACGCGGAAATGTGTTTGAAATTGTACCTGTCTTCTAAGCGCCGCGGGGGGCCGCTCACCCCAGCGTGACGCAGTGCCGCCCCTGGTGGGCTGTCATTCCCCCAGAAATAACATGACTTTGAGTGATTAAACTGCTCCCCGCCAGAACAGCACAAACTGAACAGTTATGAATATTAAAGATCCTAATCGCCTCATGCTGAGCTTTTCACTTCCCCCCCCCCCGCCCCCCCCCCCCCCCTCTTCTTCATGTCTTCTTGTCTTGCGGGGTTCACAGTCAGAAAGCGATGGCCTTTTTCACCATGAAGGCTGGCAGGCAGGCGGAGGCCGTTTTGTCTGGTTGACACAGCCTGCTGCTCTGGGGGGACGTTTCCTTAACATACATTTTGTGTTAAATTGTTAAACTGCGGCATTATCAAACATTATCAAATTTCAGACAGTCTACATTTCCCAAAAGGAAACGCAATGTATTTCAGTGATTGTCCACCTTTTTTTATTTCAAGGACCCCCAGTTTGATATGCATTAGGCCAGTGATTCTCAAAGTGGGGTCTGGGGACCCCCAGGGGTCCTTCGGGGGGGTTCCAGGGGGTCCCCAAATATATGTATCTGTCAGTCCTTGTCCCTTTTATGCCCATATGGAGATCCCTGATCAGTATATGCCCATTTATTGGAATGCCCATATACGTATGAGCATATTGGTTGGATCGGCGGTTCTGGACAACTGGATATCCGAACTACTCGACGGCGGGCACTGCACTCCCTCGAGTCCTTGCCGCTGCACGCGCTGAGTTTCAAGTCGGTCGGTCCTATATATGCACATACGGCATTGCGGTTGGATCTGTGACTCTGGCCATCTGGATCCCTGTATCTGTCAGTCCTTGTGTCCATATATGGATTACTGATTTGTTTGCGGCTGATGCCATGACAACATTGAGGTTAGACAACACACTCCAGTGATGTCAGAGGTGCGCCCGGGCCTGCCGCCCCGCCCGCCGCCCCGCCCTCCCATTAGCTCATTTTAATATAGGATTTGGAAAAATCTCGAAAATGTTTCTCTTCTCGAGGTACCTTGCTCAAAACATTTTCAGATGGGGGTGTCCATGGCCAAATACATATCAATGTGGTGGTCCTTGACATGAAAACATTTGAGAACCACTGCATTAGGCTATCCATTTTATTTGTATTCTTTTTTATCGCTGGGACTCCAATCCATGCTGTAAATCCTCACTGTTTATTTAACTCTGAGAGTGTATGAATGGAACCAAAGCGTCCATTTGTACACAGAGTTATAGACCAATCAATTTTGACATGGGGTGGTCCCTGGACCCTACATTGAGAACCACTGATGTAGGGATAAAAACACCCCACTGGCCATGAAAACTGTATTACCAGAAAGTGGGGGGTATCAAAAGCAAAGGCATGGATTTCCCCTCTCCATCCCCCCTTAATAAATCAAACCCTTCCGTTACCTATTGTGTTTTCAAACAATACCGACCCTGTTCTATGCAATGTTTATGGTGGTAGACGTCGTGTAGGTGCTTTTCATGCCACTATCCATTACCGGCTTGTGTTTATGGTTCTTGACCTTGCCTGCAGGCGCACTGACAAATGGCCCGATAAAACGTGATGCAGTTTGTGTCAGGGTTACAATGGCTGATGACGCTAGAGGACACCATCCTCTGTGTGCGAGATAACCGTCAGTGTCCCTACCGTGGTGTCATTTTCTGTGTGTGTGTGTGTGTGTGTGTGTGTGTGTGTGTGTGTGTGTGTGTGTGTGTGTGTGTGTGTGTGTGTGTGTGTGTGTGTGTGTGTGTGTGTGTGTGCGTGTGCGTGCGTGTGTGTATACTTGTGTGAGGGCCAAATGTCCCCACAAGTATAGTGCTATTGTAGAAATACACATCCTCCATGGCTCCATCCTCAAGACAAAATTGTTGTTTTATGGTTCAAAAATATGTTTAGAGTTAGACTTACAATTAGCAAAAGATTCAAATTAGGGCTAGGATTAGCCATTTAGAGGTTAGAGTATGTTCAGGGTTAGAGTTATGCCTGACTTAGTTTCGTGCCTGTGTCATGCAACGGAAATTAGCCAAATCTACAAGCTCACAACATGTCGCGGTAGATTTGCTATTTTTCGACTACTTTTTCCGACACTGTCCTTTAATTTAGATGCCCTCACAAGTACTGTACACTAATGCAAACATGTGTGTGTGTGTGTGTGTGGGGGGGGGGGGGGGGGGGCGGTATTGCTTGGCCTTATCTGTGTCTAGGTCCATCGTACTGTGCTGTATCTCACTAGCCCGCTCATCCACTGGCTCTAAGCCGCTCGGGCCACCAGCCACCAACCACCACCAACATTGATGATATATCCCTGGTCCCCTCCATCCCACATCTCTCACTCTGATTCATGGGCTGTTTGTGTAGCCCATCCATCTGTTGGGGCCCAACAACACAGAAGCAGGGGGAAGACACACGGAGAGACGCATGGCTGTTTTGGAGCAGGGGAGTGGGGGGACTGCATTAAGCTGCTAGAGGAGAGATATGGGGGACCCGGTAGAAAATGGTGGGCTTCTGGGGGGTGGGGTGGGGGGCGGAGGCGCAGGGGGGATAACTGAGGGAGCGGCAGTTGGAGAAAAAACGGAGAACGGACGGAAAAGACACGTGGGGCTACTCTCAGAGGGAGAGAAATGGATTTTTCTGGGGGGACAAAGAGGGAGAGATCCTTACTGACAGATTAAACGGCTGAGGAAAAGAGAGAGCTGAGAGAATGAAAGGGCAGATCATACTGTAGATCACTGGTAGACGTGCTGAGGGAGAGGATTGGCCGGATGTACTGTAGCCTTTTACTCCATGGTATATTCCTCAAGGAAAGACTTGCTTTGGTGTAATTATCGCTGTCCTATGTGTAACGATCACAGTCAGTGAGATCTGCACTGGATTCGATGGGGATCGATGGAACCACTGCGCCACAAATTATGCAAGTTAGGTATTTAACCACTTTCACCCTGGCGTGACCCTATGTTGGTCCTGTCTTTATAGTTGAACATTAAAAGAAAAAAGGAAAATACGTAATATACATAATACGTACACACGACACTGTCGTACAACAAAGTGTAGATCCAGTATAAAAAGAAGCAATCCGTCACTGTCACGTTCTACCCACGCTGGGCAAGACCTGGCCGACCGAGTGCCTAAACGGAAGTACCGGAATTTGGCGGAAGTACCGCCCAAGGAAATGACGTTGATGCTTTACAAATCTGTTGACATTTTCCGTGAATGAAATGAGTGTTGTAATTGGTTGAAAAAGATCGTTTCCGGGGGAAATAGGTATGACGGAAGTTCCGCCCTATAGACACTCTGCTTTAGGTCGTGACCAGGCTTTTCTCTGAGTAAGGCTGGGAACGAGGCTATGTTCTACCCATGTTTCGAACCCAAGTGCCAACATTTCTACCCTTGAGCTAAAAGGACATGCTGGCTTGCAGGGGAGAAATTGAATTTTTACCTTCAGGCAGTACCCCTTGTCAACCAGTAGTGGCCGTACTTACATGCCATAGAAAGGCAGGGAGATCATCTCCAAACACCGCAAGACAAGTGTTGTGTTATATTGTATTATTATCATACTGTACCATACAGATTGGTCAAAATAACTGTTTATTCACTAAAAACGGTTATGGATTGTGGCTTTTTAAGTGCTTAATTCTCAATACAGCAGGTTGTTTTTCAGATGTTTCATGTTTATCTGTAATTGAAAAATGTTGTCGTGTTAATATCGCCACGAGAGATTACCACTCGGCAGTGCCCTTTATCAGTGATGACCCTCTCTTAACGGATGTCGCACAATTACTGTCGTTTCTATTGAACTCTCCGGGGCAATGACTTCAATAGGCCAAATAGCTCCTTGTATCATTGTTCCAGTGGTTCAACATTGCATTAGGAAATGAATTAAATCCTTTTTTTTTTTAAATCATCACTACTTGAAGCCCATTCGGTTGATTAAATGCACAATACACAAGCATACAGACGCAGAGGAACACATACTGTACAGTATGATTCTGACGTCAGAAACACGCTCTATGAATCACGTTTTTTCTCATTCAAAATCCCATGGCGTCTTTTAACTCACGTCATAAGAACTGTGTTCCAAAAATGTAATAAAAAAACAAGTCTAACGATTCTGTCAGGGAGGTGGCTCTGTGTCGTTTGTGATATTTAGTTGCATTTGATACAGTCTGTGTTTGGAGGAAATAGAATAAGTTCTGCGATGGTACCCAGTATAGCTTTGGAAACTACAGTAGGAAATCATGGGATTGACTTGTTGCCATTGAAGGATGTGATGTCCAATCAAAAACTTCCCAGACATTCCTTAGATTTTGTGACATATGTTATCATTCATTTTGCTTGAGAGCTGACAACAGTACTCTCATTCCCACACGTTGTTAGACAACTCTTTCTATAGTGTGACGTCACATTCCCTTTGCTCCGTGGGGACCGGTTCTTAACAATGTAGCACCAGAAATCAAAGTGCTCTTAGCAGCACGCTAAATAGCGTTTGTAATTATAGAGCCCTGCGCACAGAATATTCTGGGATGTGAACCAGATCGCCCCCTAGGGGCCTGGGGGAACCTAGATACCAAGGCACAGCCTTGAGGGGAAGGGGAGAGAGAGAGGGGGGGGAGAGAGAGAGGGGGGGGGAGAGGGGGGGGTGCTGAGACAGAGATAGAGCCTCTAGGGTGTGGACTCTGCCATATTTGGGTGACTTGATGTTGTATGAGTGGTCTATAACTCTATAAGCTTCTAGAGCGATAAGCCTCTGTTACTGTACTTGGGGAATGCTGTGTGGATATTAATGGATATTTTTTATGATAATTCAACATCAATGGACACGGGTTATGTGATGTTTGAACCGGGGGGACGATGATAACTACCACGCTGCATTTATCTTACAACTAAATACAGTAGTAATGGCAATATCAAAATATATAATATAAGTGTGTGTTTGACATACAAGCAAGCAATAACATTGCTGTACAGTACTTTGATTAGAAAGTACACCTGGTTTAAGCTTTCTGTAAAGTAAATACTCAGAATATAGTCAGAATATGATAGCAATCAATATTTGCTCGATTCTAATACTACTGTGAATATGATACCCATTCAATGTCCCTGATTGTATCTTTTTTTGTTTATAAAGACACATGCTGTTATACTGTATGTTGGTTGTCACTGTCGGGTGGAAACCTTTTATGTCCTAAATAGTCTAGTCTCTCTTTGTCTCTTTTTCACGCACGCACGCACGCACACACACACACACACACACACACACGCACACGCACACGCACACACAGATCATTGTCCTCTGACACCAAGATTGTTTGTTTGTTTGTTTGTGCAGAAGCTGGCCAGGGAAGCAGAGCAGCTGCAGAAGGAACATGTCTGGCAGGACGGTGTGAAGGTAAAGCTTAACGCCAACGGCCTTCTCCTCCACCCTTCCTCTTCGTCTTCCTCTTCTTTCTCCTCCTCCTCTTTCCCCTGGGTTTTAGTTTTCTGTTCCTATCTACTGGCTCCCCACCTCTTTATCACTCTGTCTCCCCTGTTTACATGTGACTCTTCTATGACAATGTGATCAGCATCACAGGGGACAGTGTTGTATTAAACACACACAAAAATTTTATATTTATTTATTCATTGATGTACAAAAATGTATAGCTTTTTAATTGTTTTTCAGAAACAGCTTGTTTTTCTAAAACCTTGTTGATCGGCAATTTTGGCTATTTGTGGTTGAAAAAGAGATTGTATACGTTTGTAAAAGCTCACACACACACACACACACACACACACACACACACACACACACACACACACACACACACACACACACACACCTGCATCTCTCTCTGAGGTTTGTCGATTCACAATCTCTAATCTGTGTGATTATTTACATGCTGTTTGTTCAGTTTCATGGACCGGAGGAGCTTGGATATTACATTTTCTACCTAGTGACCTTTAAAAGCACACGCGCGCGCACACACACACACACACACACACACACACACACACACACACACACACACACACACACACACACACACACACACACACACACACACACACACACACACACACACACACACACACACACACACACACACACACATACATATACACACACACACACACACACACACACACACAAAAATTACCCCCTCCCCGAAAAAAAACAGAAACCCTCTTTTAGTGGTTTGTGTATTTGCCTGTGTGTGTAAGCCTGCCTGCTCTGCTGACTCCCAGATTTTGCAAACACACCGATGCAAACACACAGGTGCACGTGCGCACACACACAGACACACACAGACACACACACACACACACACACACACACACGCACACACACATCGTGCGTTCCCCACTGTCATATTCTTTGTCTCCAGGGAGACGGGCTCGCTGTCATGGTACACTTCCCACAAATGGATTTTTAACCCCGTGCCTCCTGCGGGATATTTGAGAAAAAGCTTTAACTGATTTAAAAAGGAATAATTATGAGCCCCTCTCTTCCACTTCCCCCGCTGAAGTCCATTTTTAATCATGGTCTCTTACACCGCCAGGGCGGGGGTCTCGGGGTGGCAGCGGTGGCCGTGTGCGTTCTGTCCCCGCTGCTCTGAGGGAGGTGGGGAGGGGGACTAATGGCTGGTGTACACCCCCCCCCCCATACACCTGCACACATACACGCACACATGTTTGTATTACTGTACTTGTGTGAGGATATCAACATTTTGGGACAGCATATGAGTGCTATTTTTGACAATTTCCTTACAATTTTCTCTTTTACCCTAACCCTAAAGCCGGAAAGAGCGGATCTTCAAGCTCACGACGTGTTGTGAGCTTGTATATCGTTTTTGTTGTTGTTTTTTTTGGTACACGACGATGCTGCACAACTACAGTATAACTCTCACACTAACCCTTAATCCTCTCAACCTCTAAATTCTAAAGATATATATATACTTTTTTTTTTTACCATAAAGCAACCATTTCTCTTTTGAGTACCAGGAAATGTGTACTCACAATGTCTAATTTTCTCAAATTCTACTATACTGATGGGGACTGGCCAGCACAAGTACAGTAATTCAAGCACACACACGCGCGCACGCCCGCACACACACACCCCCCCACCGATGGGGGCTGTGTGTGGGTAGCCATGCAGGTGGTGGGGGGCTGAGTCCCACACCTGTTCATAGGAGGCTGCATCCAATACGGCATCAATACCTCTTCAAGCGGAAAAGACCACCCCCCTACCCCCACCGCCCACCCCCACTGCCACAACATCTCCGAGACCCTCTCTGTTTCTGATCTGTCTCGGTTCTCTCCCTTTCTCTGCATTTGTTTTTTTCTCTCTGCTACTCTCTGTCCTCGGGCTGAGCTGTGTAACAATATTATATCGATATCCTGATATGAGACTATACATATTGTCTGCGATTTGGGATATCGAGATGTGACAATTATTGTTGTCTTTTTTTGTGGTTTTAACATAGGCTGTAAAAACAATTCCATATGTGCCGTCGCCCATTGATTTCTACAGACCCGCATTGAAGCCACTATTTCAGCGATCCCGACTCTAGCGATCCCGACTCCCCTGGGCCTGAGACCGATCAGGGCCCCCTCCGAGCAAGAAATCGATTAAACGACAGAATCCAAAAATACAATCCAAAAATTCTGTGTGAAATGCATCTGTGGCCGCGTGGCAAAACGTATATCAATTTGGGGGTCCTTGACATAAAAAAGTTTGAGGGCCCCCCCCTGACCCTTCGGCCTAGGCTTCGCACCACTGGCGAGTGCAACCACAACCAGTGTGCTATTGGTGTGTAGAGGGGTAGAACCCAATCACAAGCCCTGAAAGCATACCCTGCTTTATCATCAATTACAAAATGTATGGGACCATAATTTACGATAACACAAATCATGCTGTGGGACAGAAGACTTTAAAGTAGCGATTGAAAACATAAAGTATTTATGTAAAGGTTTCTATGATAATAAAACCAAGTCGGGTCCAATTTCCATTGATGTGGATGGAATAAAAAGGCTGGGCCAGTAATTAGAACTGCAGCAATTTTGTTACTTCCACAGTAGGCTGCCCTAGCGCATCTGCTATCTTGTTTAGAGGGGCGGGTTCAAAATCTCCAGAGAGAGAATCCGCTGGATCCTATTTGTTCACCGATCTGTGCTCCCGCCCCCGCGCCCCTCCTCCTCCCCAATGTTCAGCATTGAGAGCCCTGACGTCACAACATTTGGAGCGACGCCCACTGCACTCTGGTTGGTTGGGGAAATCACCCACTTCTTATTCCAGGAACGTCAACAGGCTTCAAAATGAACAGAGAAACCTTGGTGACTGGGTTTTAATCACTTAAAACCGATAAAAAAAAATAATAATAAAAAATAGTAGCAACACATCGCAATGAGTTATGAGCGTGTAGATCAGATTTTCGCTATTTTTGACAAATTAAAAAGGAAATGTATATTATCGTCACAATAACATATTATTGTCACAATATCGATATCGACGTATTTGGTCAAAAAGTTTGTGATATTTGATTTTGTCCATATTGCCCAGCCCTACTTGGTTCTATGGCTGGACCATATGACTTCAAATCAATACCACCATTATTTCAAACTTTTGGCTCGATTATGATTAATGAACAATTATTTTAAAACAATAGTGAAAATAGCAGATCTACAAGCTCAAAACACGCTGCGGTGCGACTTGTTGTAACCTATAACCTCGCATTTTTTTGTACGCCACCAAATATATATATATATATTTAAAAATCTGCTCCACGGTTCTACGATTAACCTACAGGAGCAAGGTTAAGTGGGTTTTTAGTTCTACATATCGGTTCGATATATATTCGGTTCATTTGCCAGCCCTATACTCGGTTCTCTCTTTCTGTCTTTCTTTCTCTCTGCTTTTCGGTGCCGCCCCCACCCCCCCATCATGTCTAAAACACCCCCATCCCCACCCTCTCATCTCCATCACATTCAAACACCTTGCTGCTTATCTGTCTTGTGTGTCTGCTTCCTCCATGAGGCATGAAAACACTTTGAGAAATATCACATTGTCGCAAACGCTGCAAATGAATCCTAATGGCGCTTCCTCCATTAATAATGTATTGCGGCTGATTTCATTTGCTTTTATAATTAGGCCAGGTAATGAATCTCGGCAGGGGCGAGTGTGAAACCGTTTAAAGGAAGAAGAACACACACACACACACACACACACACACACACACACACACACACACACACACACACACACACACACACACACACACACACACACACACACACACGGAGGAGGGGGAGGTTGAGGGGCGGGGATGAGTAGGCGGAGGAGGAGGAGGTGAGAGAGGAGGAGATAGGCCTCATCCTTGTGAGAATAATCATCGGTGTCGGTGGAAACCTTGTATGTCCAAAACTTCAGGACATGCAAAAAAAGAACCTGTGTTCTATACTGATCTAATGTGGTTATTATTTAGTCACAAGCTCTTGTTACTACTTTTCATTGCTTCAAGATTTATTTAAACACAGAGACACGTAACCACTTTCACTTTACACATTTTTCTGAAATTGCAAAAAATAGCAGACCTACAAGCTCACGGCATGTCACATTGTGAGCTAGTCGGTCAGCTATTTTTCCTACTTTTTGCACGACACTCCTATACGACAAAGTAGGGCGTTCATTTATGAACAAAAAAAAGTTGAAATATGGAGATACAAGGTTTCTGCCCACACAGCGATGCTATTTCTCCCTGTTTGTAGATATGTGTGCCTCTCTAATTTGTGTTTGGGTGAACAGGCGGCTGACTGGCACACTAATTAGATTAGTGCTGCATGCTGGCTGGGCATTAGCAGCAAACACAGAGCATCTTAAACTAACAGCTCTGTCAGTCTGTCACACACAGAGCAGAGAGAGGAGCTTTACCTGCAAGAGACTAGGGCTGGGCCTTATGACTTCAAATCAATATCAGTTATTTCAAACTTTTGCCTCGATTACGACTAATGAACGGTTTTGTTTTAAACCTTGAAAATAGCAGATCTACACACTCACAACGCGCCACATTACGACACGTTGTGAGCTATTTCACTTTTTTTTATTCAACTTTTTTGCATAATGACCAAAACAGGGACACCAGGTTAAAAGTGGTTGAATCAAAACTCTGGAGTTTACTGTGTATGTGAGGCGTAGGCCAGTCATTTTGGGGTGGCTATAGTTTGTGGGTATGAGGCCGTCTGGTAATCAGAAGGTCACCGGTTTGTGGCCCAGTGCGCCGAGTATACGCATTGAAGTGTCCATGAGCAAGACACTTAAAGGATAGGTGTTTTTTGTTCAAATATGTGTTTCGGCCGTAGCCTGAGGAAGGCTACGGCCGAAACGCGTTAGCGTTCTCGCAATAAAATGAGAAACTGAGCCACTGTCTTGCAGTATTTATTTTGGAGTGCCGCTTTTTCCACTTAGATGGTTTTTGATTTGATGTGTTAAATAGCTCTATAATCATTGCTATATAGGGTGTCTCCCTGTATCTTCAGCTCTAAATAGAACATGCATTCTATGGTCAGGATACCAATATTATCCAGTCAGGTAAGAGAAATCGCACAGGACACAGATAAAACAAGTGAAAATGGAAGTGATGACACAACACTAGAACATGACGTATTATGGGGGGGGGGGGGGCTTCTAGAAGGATGTTAAGTTGTTTGGTATTAGTGTGTTTGTGTTTTCTAAATAGACGTTGTGTCGTTAAGTTGTTTAGTAAGTGTGTGTGTTCATTGGGATGTGTTCATTAGCAGCAGGTTGTGTACCTGGGCCCGGCCCATCTGCTTCCTCCATCTAAAGTGGTGACATCACAGGATCTCAACGACATGCCTGCTCCTCACCACGGCTGCTGTCGCATCTGTTACACACACACACATGCACACACACACACACGCACACACGCACGCACGCATACACACTTGGTTCACATACACACTAGCACTCATTAACACTAGCACTCATTAACGCATGATTGCACACACACACACACACACACACACACACACACACACACACACACACACACACACACACACACACACACACACACACACACACACACACACACACACACACACCACACACACATACTCACACACACGCACATGTTTGTATTACTATACTTGTGAGGACATTAACATAATTAGGACGGCATCGAAAATAGCTGAAAATAGCAGAGAATTTGCTGGGAATAATAATATTTCTACAGAGCTTGTAAATCTGCAATTGTTTGGTGTGTGACATTGCTGCACACAACTAAATGTTAATTGGGAATATACTTGTGGGGACGTTTGGTCCTCACAAGTATAGTAATACACACACACACACACACACACACACACACACACACCCTCTCACGGCGTAGCTCCAGTTGCTAGGTTGTGTGACCACGCTGGATGCAGGAGGCCATGGTTATGGACATCGAGGTGTTGATGGTAACAACTGTTGTGATGGTCGTTGGGGGTTTTAAATCCATTGGAATGAAATGGTGTGTGAAATAGACATTAAAGTGTTTGATCGCTCCTGATTTCTCAAGGTCAGGAGCCCATCCTTCTGTGACAGTCTCTGTGTGTCTCCAGCCCCCATCATCCATTGTGTTGGGAGGCGATCCTTCCCCACGGTGACACGGTTATATTTCCGTATGTTTTCCGCAAATCTTCATGGGACGGAGAACCGGTGTTCCACAGAAACCAAAAAATATCAAACCTATTCTCTTCTCTGTGTGGTGTTTAAATTGCCACCAACCAGGGAACTGTTGGAAACTGTAGGACATCAAATTTCTGTTTTCTGATTTTAAAATTATAATATATTTGAGTGCTTTGTCTGTTTTACTGAGACAGACAAACTTTGATGCTATTACGTCTAATATCACACCCCTTACAGTAAGAACTCCTGTAACTTTCACCAGCTAAAATGTATAAATACTGAATAAATAAATAAAATGAAAATATACAAAAATGATGGCAATACAGTCGTGGCACGATATATTGTGATATTCCTAATATGTTGTAGAAATGCTATTTCCTCGCAGCTTCCTTGGGTCCTGAAAGCTGCACCCCACCACTTACCACCCGGCACAGGCACCCTTTTGTATTTGTTCGTTTTATTATTCTATATATACCAAGAAACAAAACTTACAACCACTCGCCAAAGGGTGGCGCTATAGCACTCAATTAAAAAATGCTAACTTTGAACAGGCGTAGCTCATGAACCGTTGGACCTACAGCCATGAAACTTCATTACACAAATGTGTATCCTCATGAAGAACAACTTTGCCCCTTTGACCTCGGACCTTTAGATCTTCCGGCGGCCATTTATTAATTGCATGGTGGTCTTTCTCTCAATTCAGTCTGTTATGTTTCTATTGGTTATTGCACATTTTGCATATTTCATTTTGCATATTGAATTGCTTGCTTGCACCGAGAAGTCTGTCGGATCAGTGGATCTCCCAAAAATATTTATAGAACCACAAATCCCCATATATGGAGTAGGCTGATGTCATCAATATGATGTCATAGACTAGCCTAGACTCCATAGTTGGGCATACTTGACACAGAACTCCATATATTGGCATAAATGGTACACAGACAGACTGATACAGAGATCTCCATAATACTGTATGGTCATTAAAGAGACACAGACAGACAGACAGGCGGGTACAACAGGTTCTCTGACAACGGGTATAACAGGTACTGCATAAACGCGTGGGGCATGCATTCCCTATTTGCATCGTTCCCAAGTAGTTATTGTTGATAATTAACGGTCATATTAATAACTAGTATTATTCCAAGGAAGGGTTTAATAGCCTACTGGTGTGGCTTTCATTTGGATTTCAGATATCATGTTGATGTCATATCGCCGTGTTGTTTGCCTCTAAATTGACTTCCAATATAACATTTAAGTTTTAAAAAGTTAGATTAAAAAAAGGTTTATGTTTTGAGCATAATATGCACTTTATTTGAGTATTTCTATTTTTAGATACTTAGTGACTTTCACTCCTCTACATTTCAAAGACAAATTTTTACTTATTGACCTATTTCAAATGTAGTGAAAATAGCAGATCTACAGTACGTCTATCTACATTCTCGCTACTTTAACTCAAGTACAAATTTCACCTACTGTAGCAACTTTCACTTGAGTTACACATTTGATCAGAAGTATCTATACTTTGACTCAAGTACCACTGATAATATTCTGCATTAACAGTCTCTTTTAGGCTACCTGAATACCAAACCAATGGTGTGCACACTTCCCTTTAACACATGCAGGCTATACAGTAAAGTATGTATACGGTACAGTACAGTAGGTAGATAAGCACCGCTGTCACTTAGTTAAATGGTGGCCGGCGTGTCGAGGCATCGAACACGGAAACACTGCATGAAACAAAGGAGGGAGATTGTGAAAAGAGAAGAGAGGGAAGACGTGCACTTTTCCATCAGATTCTGATGTGGCAGCTGCTGTACGTTTGAAATGCATTAGCGCTAATAGCCGTGCCATTAGAGAGAGAGAGAGAGAGAGAGAGAGAGAGAGAGAGAGAGAGAGAGAGAGAGAGAGAGAGAGAGAGAGAGAGAGAGAGAGAGAGAGAGAGAGAGAGAGAGAGAGAGAGAGAGAGAGAGAGAGAGAGAGAGAGAGAGAGAGAGAGAGAGAGAGAGAGAGAGAGAGAGAGAGAGAGAGAGAGAGAGAGTGCTGATGGGTTACTATGATGAAGCCACGAAGAGGTAAAATTGGGAGAGAGAACAGAGTCGGAGGGGAGAAAGACTGAAAGAGAGAGAGAGAGAGAGAGTGACTTACTGTAGTGGTGATGAAGCAAGTGAGCGAGAGAGGGAAGGAGGCGGTATGTGAGAGAAAAAGCAGACAGAGATGGAGTCATCTTCCAGGTCATTTACCACAATCATCACTCTCTAATCAATCAAGCCTTTCATCATAGGCCAACACAATCTCTCTCTCTCTATCTCTCTCTCTCTCTCTCTCTTTGACTCTTTTTATTTCTCTCTCTTTCGCGCTGTCCACTCTCTCTCTCTCTCTGCCTGCACCCTCTTCCCTCTCTTTCTCTCTTGCACACCCTCTCTTGTTCATTACTAACCACCGGCATTCACAAAAAATATTTTCTTTTTGATCACACCTGTGTTCAGCTGTTCAGACACAATGTATTGTACACATGCAGTGCACTGCACACAATAATGTACAGTCATCACCTCATGCCCACATAGGGTTCCTCTTATAAAGTCTGTATTTTTTGTCCTGTAATTCCATCTAAATTAGCACACCGTTTCATGTAAAAGTATCCATCCTAATTAAAGAGTGTACTAATGGAACCATAAGGACCCATTTGATTCTGTTCACCACATGAAACCTAGCATTCTCATTCTGGGCATGTCACAACGTTCTGCAAAAATGGCAGATCTACAAGCTTTTAGATCTTTTAGAATCTAAATTCTACAAAGGTCATCTATTTTCAATTAAGACATCTGGTATAGAGGGGGAAAAAAAGACCCCAGTCAAAAACATTGTGTATGTTACTGTGCAGTGACTATGTTTTACATTTTGGAATATGACCATCTGCATTAGATCTCCTTAAGCCATGAAACTGTTTTGGGGCAACAGTTGCAAGGTCTGCCTTCTTTTGTCCCTGCCAGGCTTCCTTATGTCACAGTTTGAGATAATTGGCCCTTCAGTGGAGATGAGAGTCATTGGTGAAACTCTCTCAACCCCACCCTGGAAGCTATAACGTCTTCATTCCACTCACCCTTACGGGTCCATTTGGGTCCATTTTTACACTCTCAGTGTTAAATTAACACTGTGTATGGGCTCCATTAGCCACAGAATGCATTATGTTTTATGAGGGCACTGAAGGGATTCAAATCTGTACACCAATGGTTGGGTTTTTCTTTTTTTCATGCCTCTTGTTTCATTTCTCATTCTCCACCACATGGTCATTTTCCACCACTGTTTTTTGTCTCTTAGGAAGGAATGTATATGAATGTAAGATTATTTTTCTTCCATCTTAATAGCACTGTGTCCACGAACATCCATTTTAATATTTTAGGTGATTTCTTTGTGCTGATGAACTGAACTGAACTGAACCACTCTTGCATAGCCAGACGATCAGAGATGTCCGCCTGATATTATTTATAGACGGTGAGCTAAACATGCCATTTAATGGTTGAAATTTAGATTTTATTTGATTCATGGACCAAATATTTCCTAAAACACCTTGTTTACAAGTCCAGCTGGACCCACCTCTCTCATTTACACAATTGATTGCAGCATCTGTGATTTGGAAATAGCAGTACGGTAGTTCATCGGTTAGGATTATTCTTTGATAAATTGTTGGGCCCTCTTCTGTAGTCTGTCCTTCCATCTTGACCCGGCTCTGACCAGAGTGCCAGGAGGAGAAGGTAGCAGGTTCACCTTCTGCAATAACATTTCACGGGTTTTGATCATGTGCTGAAAGGGGTGGAATCAAGCTCTGGAGCATGGCCCGATGGATTTCTCTGCCGTATTGATTCCCATTCCCCGGTGAAGCAGGCGGATCGATCAGCAGGATTTAGACACGGGGGCCACTTTTTCAAGCCTCCCTCCCAGACAGCGGGGGGGTTTATCTCACCAACCTCCTCCTGACAGCTTGCTGACACACCTGAAGAAGTCCTCCTCTCTACGTATTTATCTTTCTGCGTTTCTAATTGCTTTTGCCATTTTTCTTGTTCCCTTTTCCCTTTCCTTTGACGATTTCCTCCAGCCTGAAGCTACTGTAGGTTTATAGTCTCGCGTGGTGTCTTGTGGTGTCGCTTGCCGACTAGAACGGATTTTCAATCTAACAATCCAATTGAATCCTCTCCCTGTGTGTTGTCACTGCCGTTGTATCCTACTGGCTCACCTGCCAGTGAGGAGCCCCCACCGGGAGAAAGTAGAGCCTCCATCCTGCTCCTCCTGCCCAACACTCCCCGCCCCAACCAGTAGGAGTACGTGCAGTGTCAAATATCACCCTCCCCGGCCGGCTTCCCTCCCCTGAACACGGGCCAATTGTGTTCGTATAGACGATCGGCAAACCCGAATGCACCGTGGTGGATTCGAACCCCCAGACACCGTGGTGGTGGGCAGGTATACTTTACCACTGCATCACCAACGACAAAACACTCCCATACCTACTGGGAGAAATACAACAATGTGCGAACACAGCAGCAAGATTTAACTGTTGCGATAAAAGAAGCTTAGCCAATGGAATAGAACCATCCTAAGGACTACTACCCATTGAGTGTCCCGAGTAGACCTCTAGACCTACTGCACATAATAAACAGAGCGGCTACCTTTAAACACATTTTAAATCTGAGGCTTTTATTATATTTTGACTCTTGCTAAACTATGTTTTCTCATGCCAATAAAGCTCCTTTGAATTGAATTGAATTGCATCACCCGAGCACCTACGCAACGCATTGTTAAAGTGAAAATCTGTTTCAGCGCTTCTGTTTGTGCAGACCATATGACGGAAGCATTTGAACACTGCGTGAGACGACTAGTCTGTCTCCAGAGACTAGTCGGTAAGCAACACCCATCAGGAGACAGAATGTGAAATAGACTTGAGTCACCCATGAGTCAGTTTTCTAGTGGGGGCCGTACTGGAGCGCATGCGCAAGCTTTGTTTTTTTGAAGTGATCTCTCTCGGGAGACAATAGAGGTGAGAATTGATGGAGACGGGGGGTTGGGGGGGTTGAGAGACGAGAGTCGGAGCTGATCGAGGTAAAATGAATAAATAGATACATTAAAAAAAGAAAAGGAAAAAAAGATGAGGGGGAAAAAAAGGAGTTTGCCTTCCATCGCACACACACTTAAGCAAATTACAGCTCGCTCTCCGCAATCAAGAAGCTGAAATTATACCGAAAGCTGTTGTTGTGGGTCACCACGGTAACCGAAGCATCTGCTCGAAACAAAATGGGTGACTGAAGGTTGAGCAAAGAGAAGAGGGTGTGTTATGTGCGGTTCACAGCCACGCTTATACCGGTGCATTTTTGACACTCAGAGTGAAATGAACACTGTGAAATGAACACTGATTTTAACTGTGAGGAGAGGGATCCAAATGGCTGCTTGAAGAGCCATAATACTCATTGATCACTGACTGGACCAACTGCTAATCTATTGGTCTGTTTGAACGAGGTCCAGAGCACTGTGCGCACACGCACACGCGCGCACACACACACACACACACACACACACACACACACACACACACACACACACACACACACACACACACACACACACACACACACACACACACACACACACACACACACACACACACACACACTATGTTGTTGCTGTCGGGTGGAAACTGGAAACCTGTATGTCCAAAACGGTTCCTTTTTTATTATTATTTTAAAAAGCAATTTGATAATAGCCGATCCAAATGAGCTTGTAGATCTGCTATTTTCTATGTTTTGCGCGGCAGTCTTGTATGATGAAGTAGGGCATTACTTTGTGAAAAAAAAACATAAACATTTGAAACATGGAGATACAAGGTTTCTGCCCGACAGCAGCGATTATACGCATGCACGCACACGCACACACGTACATGCATGCGCGATCGATGGCTCTCACACATGCCGCATACACACACACACACACACACACACACACACACACACACACACACTCACTCCCTCATGCATGCACCATTGCAGACACCCACACATACACATAACTGTATGCATGCACACACACACACACACACACACACACACACACACACGCCAGTAACTATCCCTATGTTGTGGGTTTGTGTTGTGTTGTGTCAATGGGTGTGTCGTGGATAGCAGGTTTCCATTATGGACACATCTCAGTATAGGGACACATCGTCTCGCATGTCAGCTTGTGCCGAGGCACCGGGGACCATCAGATACACTTGATAGGGGAGACGGCCATGCTAAATTGTATGCTGCCTTGGACCCCCACTCCCCTCCATTCCCCCCCCCCCCCCCCCTTATCGGGTGGAAACCTCATATGTCCAAAACTGTTACTTTTTTGTGCAAGCTCGCAATGCGTTGCCGTTGTGCATCTTCTGTTTTTGCAACTTTTTGTGTGACACTGTAGTATGACGAAGTAGGCCATTAAATTTACACCAAAAAAACATGGAACCTTTTAATACGCAGATAAGAGGTTTCTGCCCGACAGGTTCCCTCCGGTGCTGAGCAGATGGACGTCAGTTCCGCGGCGCAGGATTCAAGCGATAACGCCGTTTATGAGTTCCATTACGTGCTCGGCAGGCTGCGCCGGGCTCTAGCTGTCTCAGCTCACACACAACAACAACAAAAAAAAACAGAACTGCTCGCGGTGAAAATAGAAGCAGTTTTATTTGTGATTATACAATGTGGTTATGCTTATCAGTATTTGAAACGGAGCACTGTGTGTTTAAAATGGCTCCAATAGCCTCACTTTTCTCCTCTCCTACTGTAGAGGTTCCTTTGTTTGAGTTGTGGTTCCAGCAGTACTATTGGGCTAATACAGTCAGGTTCTCAAACATGTTCATGTCAAGTCATGTATTTGGCCGCCGGACCCCCATCTGAAAAGAGTTTATGCCAGCTAGTTCCCATACAAGATTTGTGTTGTTAAAATGTTTAAAAAAATAGTAGCTGCGGCAAAATGTTGTTGCATCTACAAACGTAGGGTGTCGCTTTGTATCTTCATGTCGCTGGCTTCCATTGAACATGGTAGCCTGTAGCGTTGTATCTTCATCATGTCGCTGGCTTCCAATGAAAATCACTGGTAGTAGCTTTGTATCTTTATGTCGCTGGCTTCCATGGAAAATGAATGGTAGCCTGTGGCTTTGTAGCTGCCATTATTCCACATCTTTCTCTTTATCCCACATTATTCCACATCTTTCTCTGTTCCACACATAGTCCACATCTTAGTTCCAATTTCAGAAATTGGCCAATTATTTTTGAAAATAGCAGATCTACAAGCTCATGATGTGTCAGCTATTTTAACTATATTTGAAATAGGGCTCAAGTGGTTCATTTATATCATTTTTTTGTAAGTTTGGGTCATAAGAGTGAGTCCCTTCCTAGAACTGTAGTAGAGTCAGAAGTACAACATATACTTAAAATGTAGCAGAGTGAAAGTCATCAGCTTGCAAATAACAAAGACACGCTGTACTTATATACAGTACTCAAGTAAATGTACCTAGTTACTGTCCACCACTGTTTATTTGGTTGCTTGTTGGACATCCTGGCTTTTGATACTTCGAGCATCTGTTGTGTGTGTGTGATTTGATGCTCATGATGACGTATGCAATGTGCTGCTCAAAGCATTGTGAGTGGACAGCAAAGTGTCTGATGGAAATGATTGCGGGGTCGAAAATAACAGGTTTCCCTCAGCCAGCACTGATTGTTGATTGGCTGTGAAGAGGGTTCTGGTGCATCTTAGACTTGTGGATGAACAAAATCACACCTAGTGTGAGTAAGCAGTGCATAGTCTGCGTTGTTTCTATTCAGGCGGTACTACTCTATTTGTTGTGTGTGTGCTGGTATTCAGGCGGTACAACTCTATTTGATGTGTGGGTGCTGGTATTCAGACGGTATTACTCGTTTATGTGTGGGTGTTGGTATTCAGACGGTACTACTCTATTTGATGTGTGGGCGCTGGTATTCAGGTACTACTATATATCTGATGTGTGGGCGCTGGCATTCAGACGGTACTACTCTATTTGATGTGTGGGTGCTCATAATCAAACAGTACTACTCTGTTTGATGTATGGGTGCTGGTATTCAGACGGTAATACTCTATTTGATGAGTGTGCTGACTGACTTGGGACCGCGCGCGTGTGTGTGTGTGTGTGTGTGTGTGTGTGTGTGTGTGTGTGTGTGTGTGTGTGTGTGTGTGTGTGTGTGTGTGTGTGTGTGTGTGTGTGTGTGTGTGTGTGTGTGTGTGTGTGTGTGTGTGTGTGTGTGTGTGTGTGTGTGTGTGTGTGTGCGTGCGTGCGTGCGTGCCAAGCCTCAAGGAATCAGCGCTGGAAGCTCTCTTCCGGGTTCTCATTCAGGATGCTGTTCCTATTAATGGCCCAACAGATGTCGCTATTTCCCCTTCTACCCGTCGCAATACATTATAATCTCAATACAACTGAATGAGGATTTGGGCAGACTTTGGTGCCCCTCACGTAAGTCACAAATGTAAATCCAGGCCCCACCGACCCTGTAGTGTAGGCAATATTAATATATGAGGATGTGTGAAAAATATTGGAATTTTTTTTCCCCCCCGCAATTTATTCAGCAATTAAAATGTTCAACTATAATGCGAATCCCAGAATAGGGCCACCAGGTTGAAAGTGGTTAATATTGTAATGGCCTTTTTTCTTTTTCTTTTAATTTCTCCGTTATCCTATTTGTCTTTATTTGGTGTTAAAGCGCCTCTTCCTCAGATGATCAGATCGGGGTGTTGTTTGAGAGGTGTTGGCATGCGTGTGTGCTGGTGGATAGGCTTGTTATCTGGCACCATGTCCACGCAGTGTGGTGATGCTATCGGGGGCTAAAGCCTTCTCCTCCATGGACGCCCTGTCAGCCAACAATGGGGAGCGGCATTACCCAGAGTGCAGCAGGACAATGCCTCCCTTTCTTATCACAGGATTGGAATATTCACTGACTGATTTAACTGCTTTTACCGTGAGGGGAAGTGACAGCCCCTGAAAAAACTGAGAGAAGAGATGAGAGAGAGAGAAAGCGAGATGGGGGAAAGAAAGAGATATGGGGACAGACAGACAGACAGACAGACAGACAGACAGACAGACAGACAGACAGACAGAAAGACAGACAGACAGACTAGTTATGACGACCATGCATGAATTTGTTCTCATGTCTTTTTTACTTAGGCTTGTTTTTCTCGACCACAATGTAAAAATGTAGATCAGCATGTTATTTAGATAGATGCTAGGTTTGTTGTTTTCCTGCTATTCTATCGTTTCAACGTACAGATAATTATTTTGACAGTATATTGTTTAGACTGATGCTACAGTAGGTTCTTGTTACTCATTATCCTAGTTTACTGAGGCATTTCACTGTCTCTCTCCATTTGATGTCTGTGTTTACCTTGCTAGTCGCACTGGTTATGAGCGTCTGCTAAATGCCTCAATTGTAATTGCAAAATTACAATTACAAATAAATTGTACAGACAGACAGACTGACAGAGGAGAAAGAGAAAGGGAGAAAGAGGGAGAGACAGAGAGAGTCAGAGAAAGAGATAGATATATATATATATGGGGGAGTAAAGGAGAAAGATAGGGATGGATGCAGTGAGCTCGATGTCGCGTTAGATTTTTGCAACCCTCGAGCTGTTAAGCAAGAGAGTCTGAAAGAGCTGAAATTGGAGATTCATGGGCAGAATTCATGACTAAGATAATGCATAGGGGAAATAGTGAATGTGCCTTAACTGCCATGAATACATTATTGGGGGCTTGAAATGAACTTGTGAAGATATAGCATAGTACTTCTTTAATGTTGTGTTTTGATTTAAAGGCACATGATTGGGGCTGGGATATCTATCTTTTCCACACTTACCATACATCTTTTTCTTCTCCACACTTATTCCACTGCTTTCTCTTTTCCCATATCTTTCCCCTTTTCCACATTTATTCCACTACTTTCTCTTTTTCCACACTTATTCCATCTCTTTCTCATTTCCCCACACTTACTCCACCTGTATTTTTTTCTTTTTACACACTTACTCCACACTTTCTATTTTGCCACACTGTGCTCCCCGCTTCTATCTTCTGGTCCACTGCCCATCTTTCACAGAGTCTTTGAAGTTAATGTGCAGTTCGAGGGGGCCTCGGTTCACTGTCTGGAGAGCGGCAGCACATTGATGTGATGTGCATGGAGAATGCCATTTACTTTGCTGAATTTGCACTGCGTATTGGAACTTTAATCTGAGGGCACATTTGTTTATTGGCATACAAATGAACATCTGCATGGAGCTATGTGTGGACGCTATGGTCTCAGCAGCTCCCTAATCGCCTAAAAGCCTAGGAGATGCAGAGCATGCCAATGAGAGAGTGCGAGAGAGCCGCGCCCAAGGCCCTCCGTCATGCACTCCTTTATCTGAACACACACAGACTCTCTCTCTCTCTCTCTCTCTCTCTCTCTCTCTCTCTCTCTCTCTCTCTCTCTCTCTCTCTCTCTCATTCGTCACCTTATATTTCTCTCCCTCTCATTCTCGTGGGTCAACAGTTTAATTTCTAGTTTATTGGTTGCATCTTTATTGGCTTGACATTATAAAGAGGCATTTTTGACAAGCTTCAACCTTTTAGCCAATTGCTATATTTTGCAGGCACCTAAACACATAAATAACCCGAAAACCATCAGCGTTTGAGTTATTGCGACATTCTCTGCTAATGTACTTTGGTCTGCATATTCTTATATTTTGCGACACAGTTTAGTTTTTTGTGAACAACTGATTGCAATTGTCTCAGTGATCTTTATGGCCAGATGTGCTGGTGCCCCTCAACACTTTCCAATAATATGTTGAGATGATGAAAATAAGTATCCTACAGTCTGATTAAAGATTGAAATGTATTCAAGTCATATCTTTTGTGTGCTCCGTTGGCTTTTCAAAAGATTAAGTATAATTGTTCGCTATTATGTGATCCAGTTTGGTCTGCTCTCAAACTGGTCATTGGAGTTTTGCTTTTAACCCATTAAGATCTGAGGCCGATTCTACAAATGCTTTCTAAATCAGCAGTTCTCACACTTTCAATATTTTTCAAAAATGTTCAAAAATAGCAGATGTACAAGCTCGCAGCACGGCACAAAGTGCTCTCCCGTTTTTAATGGGTTAAAGTTACATTCAGTCACTGTGACTATATCACGGTATAAAGTGATTTATTGTGATTTGTATAACCTTGTAAAGTATATCTTTATATGTCCTTCTTGCAGATAAGTAATGTATCTGTATTCAGCAGTAGGTAGGATTTAACATGATGCAAATACACCACCACCAAAGCTTAGTATTCTACCTAGCGTCGGCAATTCATCATCATAACGATTCAAATGTGTTGTATGCCTCCACCAGCGACAGCTGTGGTCAGCGGAGGCTAATGTGTTCAGGTACGTCCCATTCTTTTGAACATGATCTCAGGAAAACTGTTTGATTACGATGGCAATAAGGCTTGGCTATTAACCGAAAATATATTAAAACCAATATCTAGAACCAACTGATCTAATCCTGCCCATGTTGCTTCTCGAATAATCGAGTAGCATTTTTTGGGGTTTTCAACTTTTTTGATATCAAGGAATCGACACAAAAAAAAGTAATATATATTTTTTAAATAATCGTCTAAATCGATTAGTCTGATTAACCACTGTATTAAACTTTGTTGAACAATGATGGCTTACACACATAGCCGATCAGCTTGTACATCTTCTATTTTAACAAAAGACAAAGAACATTCATTAATCGTAATCGAGGCAAAAGTTTGAAATAATTGTGATATTTAATTGATATCGTCCAGCCCTATCTTGCACAAACGTCCACTTGGACTCGAGGATGAACTGATAATGGTGGCCAAGGGTCAAAGGTCAAGGTCACTGTGACTTCACAAAACACGTCCATTAAATTCCTCAAAAGTCTTCAGTACTTGTAAATGGCGACTGGTTGGCGGAGACATACTACAACTGTGGTGCAGTATTTCTACTTCTTTTTTCCTTTTTTGACAATTTCGTGTGATCACGATTCAAGTTTAATAAGTTCTTTCTCTCTGTCGGAACCTGCACATGCACCTGCATAAAATAAAAGAGAATGAGCTGGACAAATTAGTTTCTGATGGTCTATTGTGATTCCATTTCAACCTCTCCTTTCGCCGTGAATGCCCTTGTATGTAACTCCTTTCTATTCAGCCCTGTGGATGAAATTGCATGTCAATCATTACAGATTTAATAACATACATAATTGATGAAACACGCTATATGCAGTGTGTGTGTGTGTGTGTGTGTGTGTGTCTGTGTGTGTGTGTGTGTGTGTGTGTGTGTGTGTGTGTGTGTGTGTGTGTGTGTGTGCGTGTGCATGCTGCTCAGCCTATGCCTGATTTATATTTAGTTGTGTGCACGGTGTTGCGCACCAAAAGTAGCCGATCTACAAGCTCACAATGCGACGCAGGGTGAAGCGTTCTGGGTTTGTAGAGCTTGTAGCTGCTCTACAGTTTATACATTTCCCTCCAGCCAGAGAAAGTGCAGCACCTAATAATGCCTCAAGCACTTATCTTAGTTTAAATGCCCCTGGGTTCTAACTGGTTCACATTATCATCGCTGTCAGGCAGAAACCTTCTATCTCCATATTTCAACTTTTAATGTTTTTTTGTAAATGAATGCCCTACTTCGTCATACTGTACAAGAGAGTCGCGCCAAAGTAGCGAAAATGGCCGATGTACAAGCTCACGATGTGTCGCATCATGATTTGTTGTGAGCTTATTGATTTTTTAACGTGAAAGTAGTTTGTGGGTTTATAAATATTTAACCAATGAAAAGTATTGTGATTAGATAAAAACTACATTGCACCGTAGGTTCTTTTTTTTTTTTTTTTTTACATTTCCTGAAAAGTAACAGTTTTGGACATACAAGGTTTCCCCCCCGACAGCAAGGATTTCAGAGGATTTCAGTAGTTTAAACGCCTCTGGGTAGTAGAGAGAGAGAGAGAGAGAGAGAGAGAGAGAGAGAGAGAGAGAGAGAGAGAGAGAGAGAGAGAGAGAGAGAGAGAGAGAGAGAGAGAGAGAGAGAGAGAGAGAGAGAGAGAGAGAGAGAGAGAGAGAGAGAGAGAGAGAGAGAGAGAGAGAGAGAGAGAGAGAGAGAGAGAGAGAGAGAGAGAGAGAGGCAGAGACAAGAGGACAGATTGAAAGGGAGGGAAGGAGATAGGGAAACGCAGAGTGAGTTAGAATGTATGCCTCCATAACATGTCAGCTTTATACAAGCACTTAAGTTGCAGAAACCTTGTATTTCCATATTTCAACTTTGTATGTTTTTTACGTAAATGAACGTCCTACTTCATCATCCAAGAGTGTCGCACAAAAGTAATGAAAATAGCAGATCTACAAGCTCACGACGCTCACAGCTATTTTCACTATTTTATTTTTGGACATACTGTATGAGGTTTCTGCCCGACAGCAACAACAAACTTTTCTGAAGCCCAATCACTTCCATGGAGCTCTGTTTGGAGAGATTTGTTTTGTATTGTGTGTGTGTGTGTGTGTGTGTGTGTGTGTGTGTGTGTGTGTGTGTGTGTGTGTGTGTGTGTGTGTGTGTGTGTGTGTGTGTGTGTGTGTGTGTGTGTGTGTGTGTGTGTGTGTGTGTGTGTGTGTGTGTGTGTGTGTGTGTGTGTGTGTCGCGGGGGGGGGGGGGATTAATGAAGATCTTTCAAATGAAAGCTCTTATTGTGTTTGATATAATGTCAGCTTCCATTAGGGGAGACTGGTGCAAGAGATGATTGCTGGAGAACCCGAGCCAGGGGGACTGTAGGTTTGCGTTTACTCCGGGTTTGCCGTCCGCGTCTATGACGGTTTGTGTGTGTGTGTGTGTGTGTGTGTGTGTGTGTGTGTGCGTGCGTGCGTATGTGTGTTTGAGCGTGTGTCAGTGCATGACAGAGGCATCGAGCATGTTCTGTAATTATAAAGTCATTAGCAGGTGTCCGGAGGTGATATGAATATGACTGTGATGATGGAGCGCTTGTCTCAGACTCAAATGTCAACCTGTCTGAGCTGCTGTGCTGTATAGCACCTTCACCGCTCACTCACACACTGTTCACCTGCTCCTCTATGCCAGGGGTTTCCAAACAATGGGTCGGGACCCATGGGTCGCATTCTGCCTTTACTCTGTTTCCTACAATTATTTTCAAACATTCAGTCCAAATATTTCATACGTTCTTTGTTTCATACATTTTTCAAAATAATTATTACTCAGACAAACCATATACTATATAGAGTTCACTATAGCTCAGACAAACCATATACTCTATAGAGTTCACTATGACTCAGACATGATCATATACTGTACGTAGATACTGTATGACCATATAGAACTCTATATTATAGAGTTCTCACTGCAGCGACACCCAAATATGGCGTGTGTCATGCTGGCTGACTGTGACAGCTTGACCTTACACCCAAACAAACCGTGTCGTCATGACATCAGACAAAAAAAAAAAACAGAACAAACCGTTTCGTCATGATTCGGATCGGCGGTGCGACGTAGATGTGACGGTCGCGTAGCGGCCCGAACCTCTAGTAAATTAAAAAAGAGATTTGAAGAAATAGTGAAAGTAGGGGTCTCGAGCTAAAAAGTTTTGGAACCCCTGCTATATATATACAGTACTCCTTCTCATACTGGACAAAATGTGTAGTGCATAGACAAACATGTACCACACACAACAATGTCTGGAATCCATACAGTGAGCATGGAAAGAAAGAAGCCAGAAACAGAAAAACAAACATAGCCTACTTACGTAAAGCCATGGATGAAAAACACAGTAAAGGTGCTTACACAAGACAAGCTGCAAAACGCTGGAGCTGACTCAGCCATTGTTTTCCTGTGGATAGAGCCATGGTGTGTAGCCAGATAACTATTCCATAATCTCTGAATGCTATTTAGAGTCTGGAACATCACCCCTGAATGCCGATTCCAGAAGCTGTCATCTGTTCGTCATTTCATGACAATACATTTTTAAATATCTTTAAAACGTATTTTAGAATTTCCATTTCTGATAAGCAGCAAGCTATATTTATCTAATTTGATTTACAGTAGAACACATTAACGTGACTGCAAAGACGAAGCGGGAAGTTGAGGGACATTTCACATTACTCCCGGATCCTTTTCAGCGCTTCCATTGCACAGACTGTATTGACGGAGGCATTTAAAAATTGTGTGAGTCAACAGCCTGACTTGAGAGAATACCACCTCAAAGGGGGTGATGGTACCCACCTCTGAGGTGGTGATGGTATTACGCTACCGATTTGCGTGATGTTTGGACAAAATATGTAGGAGTACTGTCAAAAAAAAATGTTTTGCAAAAATCAGCCTCCTGTTGGTTCTGCTCAGGCATCCAGGGAGTGTGTGTGCAAAGTTTTCGCTGCGATCAAGCCAACGGTGCCGGAGATTAGCTTCACTACACACACGCACTCACGCACCACGCACGCACGCACGCACAGCACGCACGCACGCACGCACGCAACGCACGCACGCACGCACGCACGCACGCACGCACGGACGGACGGACGGACGGACGGACGGACGGACGGATAGACAGGGTGCAAAACATAGTCGGCCCTGGCGGAGACAATCAGGGTTCCTTAGGGTTTCAAATGGAGGCTTACAGGTCTGTAACTCTGAGAGGGTACAAATGGAACCCAAATGGTTACTGGTCCATTAAATCCATTTGGTCCATTTGTACCCTCTCAGAGTTATAGAGGTCCTTGAAAAGTTAAAGTTTGAGAACCAATGATGTAGAGGGACAGGAAACTGGAAAATGGGCAGACACACACTGTGGTCCGGTGAAAAAAAAAGGGGGAAGAAGTCAACATTATTATCTAGACCAGAGGGGGCGGGTTTCTATAGCAACAGTCCAATTTGTCTCTACAAGAATCTTACCTGCGCTGCACTGCGTTTGCTGAAATCAGAAATTGGGAGAGGAGGAGGCTGGTATCGAGGGGGAGAGAGATGGACAGAGATGAAAGTAAGGCAGGGCGGAGAGAGGGAGGAGGCATGGACAGAGATGAAGGCATGCGATGGAGGAAGTAGTAGGCCTACTCAGATTTTGGACTTGAGTGAAAGTAGTAATTCCACCATGTAAAATACTTTACAAGTAAAAGTTAAGATGACAGGCGGTCTTTCCGGTAGGAGACTCAAAGGAGACTCTTTACATTAGCATCTTTCCGCCGGTCATCAAATTATTGGCTTAGGAATGGGACAAAAACGAATAAATCTCCATGAATTAAATGCTTCATGGGGTGTGTAATTGATAGAAAATACGTCATTATTTAGGTGAACTACTAGTCAAAGTACAAAAGTTATTTGCCTCAAAATAAACTTAATGTAGCCAAAGCAAAAGTACAGATTATGAAGAATGTTATTCCAGAATTCATCATTGTTATTAGACTATATTGATCATTGACCACTTAAGCCATACTTAAGCTTCAGCTATTAAAAAATAGCAGATCTACAAGCTCGCTTATTGTGAGCTTGTAGATCTGCTATTTTCTAAAGACCTTTGATTATTATTAATAGTCTAAATCTGCAATGTACTGTAACTAGTAACTAAAGCGGCCAAGCTTGCCTCTGAGGTGCAATGGAATAGAAGTATCAAGACATGGAAATACTCAATAATTGTACTTTGTACTTCACTGGCAGAAGAGAAGAGCTAAAGATAAGGCAGGGCAGAGAGAAGGGAGGAGACATGGTTGGAGATGAAAGTAACGGCAGAGCGGAGAGAAGGGAGGAGACATAGTCAGAGATGAAAGTAAGGCAGGGCGGAGAGAAGGGAGGAGAGTCTGGGGAGAGGGAGGTGATATAAGGAGGTTAAGAGACCAACAGAGAGACACAGACATAGAGGAGGGGCAGGAGATGATCACCTGACCTTAGTGCTTTGTCTCCACTCAGCTAGATTTAATTTACTGATACAACTTTGTGTTGGTGGGGACTGAGTGTGTGTGCGTGTGTGTGTGTGTGTGTGTGTGTGTGTGTGTGTGTGTGTGTGTGTGTGTGTGTGTGTGTGTGTGTGTGTGTGTGTGTGTGTGTGTGTGTGTGTGTGTGTGTGTGTGTGTGTGTGTGTGTGTGTGTGTGTGTGTGTGTGTGTGTGTGCGTGCGTGTGCGTGTGCATGCGCGCGTGCATGCGTGCGTCTGTCTTTGTATGCTACACAGTACAGTACAAGTACGTATGTGTGCTTGCATGCAGTATACGTGTAGGTGCGAGCTTACACGTGCGTTGGCGTGTTTGCCGGCTAATGCACGGATGTTTTATCCGTGTGTTTAACCCAGACCCCCAGACCCGTCCTGACCTGTGACCACCCACAGCAGATGGCCACGCTGGCTGAGGGCAGCTGCGAGGGTCATCCACATCTGTACCTATGTACACGAGTGTGTGTGTGTGTGTACACGAGTGTGTGTGTCTGTGTGTGTGTGCCAAATGTCCCCATAATTATAGGTCAAGTTTCTAGTTTGGGGTTAGAGTTTTCCCTATTTTATACGTAAGTCGCACACTGAAAAAAATGCAGATTTACAAGCAATTTGTCGGCCTTTTTCAGCTACTTCCAATGGCGTCCTAAAATGTTGATGTCCCCACAAGAATAGTAATAATACAAACACATATATGCGTCTGTGTGTTTGTAAGGGTGAGATGGGTTGGGGTCAGTGCTTAGGAGCAACGGTTCATAAGCGTGCAGGCGGTGTGTACCGTAGAATATGTGTAAGTACACTGTGAGGTCGTGTTCTTACCAACATGCAATCCACATCGCCCAAACGAGCCGGGGTGCGGGCAACAACAAATCAGTTTGACGTATGAACTCACTGGACCCTCGCGTACAAAACCCCCCCACCAGGGACGGAGGAATGGAGGGTTTATTTACAGAAGCTGCTAGTGTGTGATAAGTGCATGGCAGTGCCACCATGGGGAGACTAAACTGTGGTCGTGGCAACGGGACCAGTAGTAACAGACCTGGGATCTGCCTCAATCCTGCTGTCAGCATCACTGGCACAACACAACAGCACAGCTTTGGCTCTACCTCTCTCACTATCTCCATCTCTCCCTCCCTCTACGTCTCCCTCTTTCTCTCTATCTCTCTCTCTCTCTCTCTCTGTCCCTCCCTCTGTCCCTCCCTCCCTCTCTCTCTCTCTCTCTCTCTCTCTGCCTCTCTCTGTCCCTCCCTCTCTCTCTCTCTCTCTCTCTCTCTCTCTCTCTCTCTCTCTCTCTCTCTCCCTCTCCGTCTACCTCTTTCTTTCCCTTCTCTCTCTCTCCCCCCTTCTCTCTCTTTTTCTCTACCTCCCTCTCCGTCTGCCCCCCTCTCTCTTTCTCTCTCTCTCGGCTCTGCAGAGACCAAGCTATTTTTAGCCCTGGCAGTGCCCTCCCTCCCTACTGCGCCCAACACCAGCATCGCCACCACCAACCGCTGCTGCCGCCACTTCTCCTCTCCTCTCCTCTCCTCTCCTCTCCTCTCCTCTCCTCTCCTCTCCTCTCCTCTCCTCTCCTCTCCTCTCCTCTCCTCTCCTCTCCTCTCCTCTCCTCTCCTCTCCTCTCCTCTCCTCTCCTCTCCTCTCCTCTCCTCTCCTCTCCTCTCCTCTCCTCTCCTCTCCTCTCCTCTCCTCTCCTCTCCTCTCCTCTCCTCTCTTCTCCTCTCCTCTCCTCTCCTCTCCTCTCTTCTCCTCTCCTCTCCTCTCCTCTCCTCTCCTCTCCTCTCCTCTCCTCTCCTCTCCTCTCCTCTCCTCTCCTCTCCTCTCCTCTCCTCTCCTCCACATTGCCCCGAGCCTCAGCCTGTATTCCTCCTCTCCACCGTCTTAACCCAGAGCAGTCCACTGAACCACATTATTCTGACCCCTCTCCCCTCCATCAAAGCGTGACGTCGCTGTCGGAAACCTCATATCTCCCGGTTTTCAACTTTTCAACTTGTTTCAATCAATCCACAAGCTCAAGCAGAACCTGTAGATCGGCGGTTTCAACTATTCGTGAAATAAGAAATTGTGGAAGTACTTAAGTGTGGGATTTTAATCAATGAAAAGTATCAACAAAAGCTTATTGTGACTAAATGGTACATTTATATACTGTAGCCCCTTTATCCAAAGCACTGTGCATTACATTCACCCATTCACACACACACATTTACACACCGACGGCAGAGGAAACCTTGCAACCATAGCAGTTAGGGGTTCCGTGTCTTGCTCAAGGACACTTCGACAGTAACACAGGGAGAGCTCGGGATCGAACCCGGGAACCTTCCGATTTTCAAGCAGCAGCAGCTATTGCTGCCCTCCACATCAAGGGTTCCCAAACTTTTCAGGCTGCGACCCCCCCAAAAAAAAAACTTGAACTTGAACAAACACAATTGTAGGTATTACAGTACATTTAGTTTGACTCGGTTCCACAGATGAATATTGTAAAAATAGCCGAACTACAAGCTCGCAACACCTCGCACTGCAAGGCGTTGTGAGCTTGTGGTGAGCTTGTAGATCGCCTTTTTCTTACGGAATATTTGACAATTTGGCCAATTTGGTATCGAAAAGGTCTTAAAAGTAATTAAATTGTCACTTTAGAAATGTGCAGATACCCTGTATATACTACTATATGTTGTTTACTGTTGAGTGAGAAAACAAATATTGCACATTAAGCTAATCATCTGGGCCCGACCAACCGTTTGGGAACCACTGCTCTACATAACTACATCGGACCAGTTGGAACACAGGTTATTTTTTCCCCCATTTCCCCATTACCTGAAAAAGTTACATTTCGGGACATATGAGGTTTCCGCAGGACAGCGGCGACGATGTCCACTACAGCTCCTATGCAGAGAGAGGCAGATTTCAGACACTCGGGTTGCCCTTGAGAGTGTGTCCTTTTAGCCAGCCTCCTCCTCATGATAATGAGGCGGGCCCCACGGCCGCTGCTGGCCGCCCGCATGCAGCCACCGGCCCCGGCCTGCCCTCACGCTCCCCTCCACCGGAGATAAAGACGCCAGCCCAGAGGAGAACAGGAGGACGGGGGAGGTTAAGGCAGGCGATTCCCAACCTGTGGGCGGGGGCCCCACTGGTGGGCCGCCCGTGAGGCTATTGAAAAACACTTGTTAATGATAATATAGACTTTAATGATAATATAGCTTTAATCTTACAATAAATGCGCAAACTCTATGTACGTATGTATGCATGTCCGTCTGTAGTTCACGTATCTCGAGAACCGTCCTTCCGATCGACTTCAAACGTTGTATGCAGGTGTGTACATGTTGTTTTAGAGACATTAGCATCATGTGCAGGTGTGTACATGTTCTTTAAAATACATTAGCGTCATATGCAGGTGTGTACATGTTCTTTAAGATACATTACCGTCATATGCAGGTGTGTACATGTTCTTTTAGATACATTAGCGTCATTTGCAGGTTTGTACATGTTCTTTTAGATACATTAGCGTCATTCGCAGGTGTGTACTTTTAGAGACAGACATTGGCGTCATATGCAGGTGTGTACATGTTCTTTTAGATACATTAGCGTCATTTGCAGGTGTGTACATGTTCTTTTAGATACATTGGCGTCATATGCCGGAGTGTGCATGTTCTTTTAGAGACATTAGCATCATATGCAGGTGCCTGTGTACATGTTATTTTAGACTAGAGACATTAGCATTTGCAGGTAGTAGGAAGGGGGTCTGTGCTCGGCTGTGGACCAATGCGTTTGGTTACTGGGGCCAATGAGGCAGTGCAGCATCACGGCGCTCATCTTGTTGTGGTTTCATTGCCTCTCCCTTTGCCTCCCCCCCCTGTTTACTATGCTGTTTACTATGACTCATCACTGCCAGCTGAGGCTGTTAGGACTCCCAGGGAGAGCAGCGCTTTCCACTTTATTCTCTTCTCATTACTTTTTTTCCTCCATGCTACATCTGAACACGTTATCGCCGCCGTGCCCCCCCCCCCCACACACACACACACACACAAACACACACACACACACACACACACACACACACACACACACACACACACACACACACACACACACACACACACACACACACACACACACACACACGCACGGACACACACGCACGGACACACCACTACATACATTCCTCGACCCCCCACCCCACCTCACCCCACCCCACCACACAGACAAACCACAATGTGACCACCGTGTTCCGAACACGGGACTTGAACACGTGACACATTGCCAGTGGTGGACGGTAACGAAATACATTTACTTGAGTACTGTACTTTTTTTGAGCATAATGTACTTTACTTGTATTTGTATTTTGTAGTGGCTCACTCCACTACAGTACAAAGGTACAGTACTGTACCTTTCAAAGACAAATATTGTACATTTTGAATTAAGCCCTATTTCAAATAGTGAAAATAGTAGATCTTCAAGGTGGTTGTAGATCTGCTATTTTAACTATCATTGATTTTTTTTTCTGGGATAATCTGAATTTTGTTTTGCTTTTGAATACCTAAGTATTTTTAAAAGCAAGTACTCCAATTACATTTGACCAGTCCAGGAGTAGCTATACTTTGACTCGAGTACTTGGTCCACCACTGCACATTGCACATTATCTTAGCCAAAGAAATCATTATCTCGAATAATGACATGGCATTTTCTTTTTTTAATTCTCTCAACAACAGAGATCTGCTCACCTACCTTCATGACCTACTTCCATTCTATACTCTTTGCACATCACACTACTGCCACTGTGTGTTCTGTGATGCTGATTATATTCTCATGCTGAAATGGTGTGAGTGAATATAACCATGATGACTCTCTCTAGCTTCTTCTTCCCACCAATCACCATCGCCAAATGGAGAGAGAGGAGTCGCTTCTTCTTTACAGGGGATATAGGCTCTCTGCTATATCTTTACAGGGGATATAGGCTCTCTGCTATATCTTTACAAGGGATATAGACTCTATGCTATATCTTTACAGGGGATATAGACTCTATGCTATATCTTTACAGGGGATATAGACTTTATGCTATATCTTTATGGGGGATATAGACTCTGCTATATCTTTACGGGGATATAGACTTCTCTGCTATATCTTTACAGGGGATATAGGCTCTCTGCTATATCTTTATGGGGGATATAGACTTCTCTGCTATATCTGTACGGGGGATATAGACTTCTCTGCTATATCTTTCTGTCCTCACCTGTTTCTTTTTTCCACTTTTTCTTTTCTGCGCAGGAGAGTGACATTTCATACTACGATTCAAAAAAGGATTCGGACTATTCTGTGAGTACGGTTTATGGCCTGTGCCCAGTCTGCCCACCTCCCCCACCACCCCCCACCACCCCCAAACCCGTCCGCACCCCCCTTCTCCAACCCTTTCCCTGTATACCTGTACCTCTAGTCTAACCCAGTAATCCTTTCACTTGCCCTGTCACCCTGTTTCCCTGCACCCCCTCATCCACCCTCCAGCACCCCTCCACCCCCCCCCCCCCCCCCCCCCCTCCTCGCCCTCCACGGTGTTTATGTGTCGCCCCCCTCCAGTCTGAGGCACCCCCCCCCCCCCGGGCTGTCTATGTCTGTTAGTGAGGTGACACCACTTTACAGTGAATCTGTCTGACAAGTGTACCAACCTGTTTATTTATACTCCGCCGTACGACGCAGCCGGTGTGGCGACTCCATCGTACAACGACGTATAAATCGCCTATAAGGGGCCGGTGTTGTGCATGTGACAGCACCCCGGAGCCCCCCCCCCCCCCCCCAAACCCAACCCTACGCATCCCTCCCAGTGTCCCCCGACCTCAAATAACAGTGATCATTGTGGACCTCAGCGAGGGCTGAGTAAACCCTCTTATGCCAGCCAAGATGCCATTCGTGCCAACGGGTGTCATTCATATTTACATGCAAGAGATATGCAATGACTTTGAAAAGGACGTCATCGATTCGACGCTAGGACTGGGGGTTCCAACCTCTCTCTCCAGCAAAAGGCCCCTGCAGGTAAATTGGTGTTTTGGGTAATGGTTGTCTAACCGGTGTGTCACTGGTCTGGCCGTAACGCCTGCAGTTCTTTCCTCAGCGATAGGTCACAAGCTCGCGAGTCCCCTAGCCCCACTGATTGATTAGCTATCACAGAGGGACTGCGAGAATTCCCCAGATCACCAAAGCACAAAAGGTTGAAAGTAAGTGTGTGTGTGTGTGTGTGTGTGTGTGTGTGTGTGTGTGTGTGTGTGTGTGTGTGTGTGTGTGTGTGTGTGTGTGTGCGCGTGTGCGTGTGCGAGAGAGAGAGCGAGACACACAGAGAGAGATATAGGGAGAGAGAGAAGCAGAGGAGCAATAAATCACGGTGTGATTTTCTCTTTGTTGCACGCCACTCCTGTGATTAATGACACGGCGCTTTAGGGCCTGTCAGCACGTCTAATTGGAGAGCATCGGTCATCATTAACATGGCACGGCAAGGGCCGGGGCCCCCGACACACCCTCTGACCCGCGCACAGACAGCCCCACAACCCACCCAAAGACAGCCATAGAGGTCACACTAAGGTCACACCCACCCCACCCCTAACGGCACTGTGAGGTTCTCTGACGCACGAGCGGCGCTTCGATGAGCACCCTAATATAGACACGCTTTTCAGACCTCTTGACTCTGATGATCTGAAGGCCTACTTTATACTTCATCGCAATGGCCGTGTCGCTTTGCCAAAAGTAGCTGATTATCGAGTGTCACTTTTTTACACTTGGAAATCTGGTATTTTATGGCGAGTGACACAGTCATACCATGAAGTATGAATGACCCATTAGTCCTGCTGATATCCTACTGAGGAGATGGTAAGATAAACACGGGTTAAAAAGAAAGGTGAGTGCATGGTTCCTTAAGCCCGCTTCATACTTCGGCGTACGACGTTGTCGCGTGTTGAAAGTAGCCGGCCTACAAGCTCACAACGCGTAGGTCGGCTATCTTCGGCGCGCGACACCATAGTGCGACGGAGCATAAATTAGGCTTTACTGTCCTACTTTAACTAACCTTCTCTATTCTGTTTCCTATAATGAACTTTTTCAGAACTATTGTATGTTTTTCTTAACATTGTCAATATATCTCTAACATTGTTTAAGTTATCTACTTGCATGTCAGAATAATAAGTCCAGTTGAGTTACTCTGTACGTTAGCCTAGCCCTAAATATTGGTGCTGTACATAATTTGGTAAAAGGGATGAAATAAGCTACAAAGGTAATTATTCAGACCTGCTGCCAATGAATATTGCCTATGCACCTTGCTATATAGACACCATGCAAACAGATGACTGTTGATGAACCACATGATGATGAGATCAAAAAGTGTCCTAACTCTCTCTTTCGACGGGTCTCGTATGTATACATTTCAAAATAATTTTATGTTTTAAAAAGATTTTTCAAAAATAGTGGCCAAAGCTTAGTGGGTAGACCGTCTGGTAATCAGAAACCACGAGGAGTGGCTCTGAGCAGCCATCAGATGGGTGAAGCCGAAACTGAATTTCCCACGGCATTAATAGGTCTATCTTCTTCTTGTGTGGGCTGAAGTGGTTAAGAAAGTAGCTATAGCTCTCACTCTCACTCTCTCTCTCTCTCTCACACACACACACACACACACACACACACACACACACACACACACACACACACACAATCTCTCTCTCTCTCTCGCTCTCTCTCTCTCTCTCTCTCGCTCGTTTCTCTGCTCTGTTTCTCGGAGGGCCATAAGCTCATAAGTGATGTGGAGTGGGCCCTGCTTGGGTGAAGGTGGGGAATGAAAGAGTCTTCAAAATGTCATCCCTGGCCTCTTCAACCTTTAATTAAACCTTGAGAATGGGGAGATAAAATTAACAAATTGGTTAATGAATCGAGCAAAACAGGTGGTGGATGGCTGAAGAAAATGAACCAATCAGTCTTTCCTGCGTGGATTTATTTAGATCCTAATTAGAAGCTGCCTTGGTTAATTATGATTGGGCTCTTTTAGAAAAAAAATGCGTCCCTGACTCCCTGACTAGAATGACTGGCTAAGACACAAACAAACAGCTTCATGTGTCTGACATGAAGGAAAAACTAGCCAATCTCTGCTACTGACACATCCCTAAGCCAATCAGAATAACTCACAGCTCAACCTTGTACTGTAGCTAGCTGCCTTGTAACTATTTTTGCTTGTTGACTTCGTTGACTTTTTCTTTTGTTTATAATTCATCAAATCAATGACGTGCGCAAAATAGGGACACCCGGTTGAAAGCAGTTAAACTGGCACAATAATCTTATGAATTGAATTTGAATTGAAATGAAAACATTTCTCTAAAATATTTTTTTATGATTTTAAAAAATGTACTTTTCCTCTTCCCAATAGTACCCCTCCTGGCGGCTCCAGCGGGGGCCGCAGCCCTCACATTGAAAACCACCGATCTGGTACCAAAGATGTCTCAAGTCCAATTAAGTCCAATGAGATCAGCAGTGCTGATTATTGTATATCTGCTCCAACTCAATTCCCCGCAGTGTCTCAAGGAGCCATGTCAGTAGATCTCTGCTAAACTAGCATTAATCCAGGGCTAAAGCCATCGCCCCTGATAATAAATTAATCAATGCTATGAAGCCGGCTCCTTGTGATTTTATGAAGTAAGCATTGGATTCCTGCTACATTAATGCACCGGCGTTCAGCGGCAGCATTACTTTAATTGACAGCACTGCTAGCAGACAGTGCATCTCATTACATTCCTTTCCTTTTAATGGTATTGCAATTGGAATATAACGTATTGACTTAAACGACTTGATGAGCCAAGGCTTGATGCATTTACTTGCAAAGTTTTGCATTGCGTTGCTGTCGGCCAGAAACCTCTTATCTCCATATTTGATATCCCTATTCAACCGTGTCACACAAAAATAGCCAACCACAAGCTCAAAACAAGCTGCATGGGTATATGCATTTTGAGCTTATAGATATATTTGCTATTTTTGTATTCGTATCCTGAAATCAACGCCGGCTTAATGTTGACTTTAGAAACAATGGCTGCTGAAGAAGCAGTGAAACTGTTAAATGCGTTGGCAGCCCCCGGATCGTGAGGCGTAAGTTTTCCACTGCACCCCCCCCCCCCCACCCACCCACATATGAGGTTTCCACTCAAAATGCAACGATTGCTGGATGTTTTAGCTGCTGCAGACACATTGTTTTTATGTGAAGAGGTGGAGGCACCTTGGGGCCCGAGGGAGCAGGAGACCTTTTAAAAATTGAGTCATTGAAGTTAAATTGTGAAGTAGTCATGAATCACTTCCATAATTATTATGTTAATGATTTAGAGAGTGAAAGTACAGTGAGTCAGGCGAAGGGTGCATATGGCATTAAAAATGTTCTTCAGAAGAAGCAACAATGATTAGCTGGCCTATTAAGTTCAAGTTGTTGACTTAAGTGTTGTTTTTCAGCCCAGAACTGGCTTGTTATACTGATTTTGATTTTTAAGTATGACAAATTAAGGCCAATACGTACTCCTTCCGATGTCGGAAAATCTTCCTGTTGGGAAAGGCTTTCCAAACTATAGTCCGGAGAGTTGGGACATCTGGAGGTGCACGGGTTCCAAGGAAAGGTTCTGAGAGTTGTAGTTCCGAAGAAACGTTTGGACATAGGAAGGAGTATGTATTACGCGTGCTTTAGCCTGACTCCAAAACTACATATCTTGATGTCAACACGTGTGTATAGTCCTGTCACTGTTGAACTCTACAGGTGGGTCTTAAGGACGATATTGACAACCACTTCTACTCGGATACTCATGATGTTGCTTGCCACTTCTATTCACCTGACAGTGAGGAGTTTCACGAGAAGGCTTAACACACGCAGAGGAACACGTTGTTCTCCATAGTTACTTTCCCTGCAGAACATACACCCTGACCATTCTGTAGGAGGCGCTAGAGTGGTGACGGAGATCATCCTCCTTGCCTGGTTTCTAGTGATGGCAATTATCATTCATTTCAGTGACTAGAGTCATTTCGTTCCTGTTCCCGAAAAAGATGAATTGAAATAATTTGTTCACCCTTCAGTACTTCCGGTTCCGCCCCAATGACGAAATGACGAATGATGATGACTCTTCAGGCACTCAAAATGTTGCATTTTGCCACTGACTGGCTGAACCTCGCGTCACCAGGCTTAGGAAACTGAACGACTCGAGGAACGATTAAAGGCTGAATCACTTTGAACAAATCGCTCGCTAGCTACCCATCACTACTGGTTTTCCTCCCACGAGCACTGCCATTTGTGTACGTTGTAGCGCCCAGCCAAGCCTGATGCACCGTGGAGGATTCAAACCCCTGGTCTCTGCGGGTGATGGCCAGGAACTTTACCCCTGTGCCACCTCTACCCCTGTTTACCATCAAAAAGCTGTATGTAGACACAGCCACCAAAGTCCTAGGCTACAGAAGGAGGAAGAACAAAGAATGGCTAACCCCAGACACATGGATGAAAATAGAGGAATGGAAATAACTTAAGGCCTAAATGCTGTGCACCAAATCACCCAGGCTTCTAAGAAGCCTACAAGGAAAAGGACAGACAGGTGAAGAAGAGTGCCAAAAGCGACAAGAGGGCCTTTGTAGAGGATATGGCAATTAAAGCTGAGCAAGGTGCAGCAAGAGGTGAGATGGGTACAGTCTACAACATCACAAAGATGCTCAGTGACAAGTACACCAGCCAGTCAGCCTCTGTCAAAGACAAGGATGGCAACATCCTCAGAACAGAGCAAGAGAAGACTGTGAGATGGGCTCAACATTTTTGCGAGGTACTCAACTGCCCGGCGCCAGATGACCCTGCTAACCCTCCCCCAGCAGAGCATGTCCTCAAAATTGACACCAGTCCCCCACCTAATGAAGAGGTAAAGCTTGCCATCAAAGCCATGAAGGGTGGGAAAGCCGCCGGCATAGATTCTATACATTCAGAGATGCTGAAAGCCGACCTTCATACCTCATCAAGGTGCTCGCAGACCTCTTCAGAAACATCTGGGAGAAGGGAACAATACCTGATGACTGGGACAAGGGCCTGATTGTCAAAATCCCCAATAAAGGAAACCACCAAAACTGTGACAACTGGCGGGGGATCACACTGCTGTCGATTCCATTAAGAGTCTTCTGCAGAATCCTAATTTGCAGAATTTATTCCGCTGTTGATCAGACCCTGAGAGAAGAACAGGCAAGATTCAGGAGGGAGAGGGGATGCACAGATCAGATCTTTGCTCTGAAAAACATAATTGAGCAGTGCATAGAATGGAACACCGCACTGTACATCAACTTCATCGGGTTGTTCTATTGTCACTTCGAATGCAGTGTCCTTGTTAATGGAGAACCATCCGAATGGCTCACTGTAGAGTCTGGTGTACGACAGGGGTGTATCATGTCCCCCATTATCGTTCTGATGGCCATCAACTGGGTTATGAGGAAGACAACAGCCTACAGACCTCAGGGCATCCAGTGGACTCTGTTTTCTCAATTAGAAGACCTGGACTTTGCCGATGACCTTGGTGCTCTCCTCAAAACCTACCCATCTGCAGGAGAAAACTGACATACTTAACAAGTTTGCCGAACAAACAGGCTTGAACATCAACACTGCTAAAACACAAGTGATGTGCATTAATGCCACTCCAGATGCACCAGTCACTGTGAATGGGCACACTCTCGACTATGTCGAATAGTTCACCTACCTGGGAAGTCTTGTCAGTAAAGAAAACACAACACAAAAGGACATCGCAGCAAGACTAGGGGAGGCTCACAGTGTTTTTGTTAGGCTCCAATCCATCTGGAAGTCTAAGCTGTACACACTAAGAACTAAAATCCGACTTTACAACAGCAAATTAAGTCAGTGCTGTTGCATGGATCGGAATGCTGGCGAGTCACAACAAGTGATATGAAGAAGATCGATGCCTTCCACAATCGATGCCTCAGGAAAATCTGCCGCATCTTTTGGCCTCAGAGGATATCAAACAAAGAGGTACACAGGGTGACTAAGTGCAACAGCGTTGTGTTGGAGATCAAACGCTGTCGTTTGCACATGGCTGAGCCATGTGTTCAGAATGTGAAAGAAATTACATTGTGTTTGTTCTTTGAAATCTTTTTTTTACCACATTTTTATCCCACGATCTTGTAACCCCATTTTTTTTACACCCAGTGGCAATTGTCTATGTAATCCTGGGCACTACCTTCCCTCTGCCAACCTAGGGAGGCCAGGGCCGAGCTCATGCCTCCTTCAATGCATGAGAGCCAACTGACCTTCTTGTCACCTGACAGGGGAGAGTTTCCCTGGTAGGACGTAGCGCGTGGAAGGAACACGTTATTCCAACCAGTTCCTTTCCCCTCCATCAGGCACCCCAGCTGGCCAGGGGGAGGCAGTATAGTGACCAGGATTACTGCATGTTTTTGTGAGGGTACCTACCCTAGGGAACACGTGGAGAACATGCAAACTCCACACAGGAGGCGACAGTGCTACCGACTGCGCCACCGTGCCGCCACCGTGCACCCCATTCTTTGAAATCTTGACAAATGTATTTCATTGTGATACAGATGAATTGAAACTTGAAGTATACTACTTTGGTTCCATTGATCCAAGCCGGAAAACAATTGACTGATAATAAACATCCTCTGAAAAAGCTGAAAGCCTGGCGTGTTAAGAGGTTGCAAACGCCTTCAAGATTTTCCAGAAAAGATTGAGAACCACTGCAGTAATGGATGACAGACTATACCAACATGAGAGGATGGCAATGACTAAATTCATCTACTTAGGCCTTGACCAATGTTAGGGATGCAGGGATGCTAAATGATGAATTAGTGTTAATTGATGCCTTTGCAGGGTGTATCATGCAGCGGTCCTTTTGACTACTTTTTGTATTGTTTATTGTGACGATTTCTCAATAGGACATCAACATAACTGTTTTCCCTGCTCGTACCGACAACAGCTTGTAATTGCAATTTAATAGTCAATTAAAGCCAGGCCATCAATCAATTTCTGCTCTGGACATGGGGTTTTGATTTAATCTCAAACCAAAAAACAAACAGTTTTTATCATGTCAAATCCAATTAGCCTGCGCCGCTCCAAAATGTGTGTATTGGAGTGCTACAGATGTAGCGATCATAGAAATGTCACTTTTTAACTGCATACACATTCAACAATGATGGTGATTTCAACAAAAGTTATTGTTTGTAAAGATTGCAAATTTTGTTTCAGGCAGAAAAAACTTGTTTAGGCAAAAATGTCTTTAATACAGTTTAAAATAAAAGGCTATTGTTTTCTCAAATGTTTGTCCTTTCACTTGACACTTTTCAAATGCATTTGCAGCATTAGCCCGAAATGAATTATGTGCTAATGGAGGATAGAAGCACGACAAATGATGTGGGACTTCTCTGATGTGGAGAAACAGTTAGTTAGCAGAGAAATGACCTTGAAAAGACCTCCTGGGCTTTCATCTGTGTGTGATATAGTCGCTTCATTTCTGATTACTTTCATTTGAGTTTATATTTCCTCTTACAGGCTCTTAGTGGGCATCCTAAACATTCATAGAAACAGATAGTGTCATCTGTGCCAGAGGGGGACTTTTCTATCGACACTGTCGATGCCCATGATGCCCATATATGGATATCAGGGATCTCCATATACAGTATGGGCATAAAAGGGACAAGGACTGATACACAGAGCCCATATACAGTATGTATGGCATATCAGTTGGATCGGCTGTGCGACGTAGGTGTGAGGGCCGCGTAGCCCGAAGTGAAAGTGGTTAAGTTTGTCTGTGGTTTTTATATTGAAAGAAAATCATTAACAAGAGCTTGTGACTAAATGATATCTACATTGGATCCACTGGAACACAGGTTATATTTTTCTCCCCATTTCTTGAAAAGTAACCCTTTTGGACAGTGACGACACACAGTAGAAAAACTTGCCCAAATGCCAGTGAAAATTACATATATTTATGCCGAAATACCCCTCTATGCCTGGTGGAGGAGGTCACTATTTGAGTGGGTGGTAGAAGAACACAGCAGTGATGAAGCTGGTTTGCTAGTTATCGGCAGGGAGATAATTTGCATGGCACCTTACATGTGTGTGAGTGATAGCCATCATCTTAGGCTACTAATTGAATCCCTCTGCCTGGCATCTGCTTTGATACCCGCTGTTGTTTGGAGATGACAGGTTGGGGAGAGCAATCCATATCTGAAGGCAGACAAAAGAGGCAGAGTAATTGATGTTTTCTGCTCTGAACCCTATCCAAACATTTCATTAGAATTCTAATTCAGTGCAGATTTTTAGTGCTGGGGTTCTCAAAGTGGGGTCCTAGGGATTCAGCATTCCTTGAGCAGGTTCTAAACTGACCCTTACAGCTCTGTAACTCTGAGAGCATAAATGGAACCGTTTGACTCCATTTGTACGCTCTCAGAGTTATGGGCGGTCCTTGAAATTGAACAATTTGAGAACCACTGTTTTAATGATAATGATAATGAATTTGTAAAGTGCTTTTCCAAACCATGTTACAAAGTGCTTTACAGAATAAGGTAAAAGAGCAGCATAATAACCATGAGAATTGAACAAGCACATAAAATCAATGGGTAAAATAATTAAAATGAGGATAACAGAGAACAAACACAATTAAAAGCTAATAACACAATACTGCTGATACACAGGCAAAACCATGAAAAAGCCCTTAACCCATTAAGCTGATTCTACAAATGTCTTTTAAATCCCAACAGTTTTCTAAAAAAACGTATGTTTCTATATCAGTGGTGCTCAAACTTTTCCATGTCAAGGACCCGCAAACTTATTTGTAATTGGCCACCGACCCCCATGTCAAAATATTTTGTTCCAGGGACCCCCAGAAGCACAGATTTGAGTTCAAAATGTTCGCTTTAAAACAATATATATTCAAAGATTTGCACACATTTTCACGATTTTTCAAAAATAGCACTCGGTGCCGCGCTATGAGCTTGTACATCTGCTATTTTTGAAAAGCCAAATGTAAAATAATGTTTTTTTTAGCTCAAATCACACAGATGCGTTCCAGGTCTTAATGGGTTAACCTGGAGCAGATTTTTAGAAGTGATTTTAAAAGAAGACTGCTAGCTGCTAGTAGTGCGGTGAGACTTGGGTCTGCGTCTTTCACCTTGTTTGTCTGTCAACTTTTTGTATGAAGTGTGCTCATCCGTGTATGTGTGTGCGTGTGTGTGCGTGTGTGTTTGTGTTCCCTGCAGTCAGAAGACGGAGAGGAGGAGAACCTGATGGAGAATCCGTTTTCGCTGGATCTGGAGTTTGTGTACGACTCCAGCTTCAAGAACAAGGTCAACTACAACTCCAGTGCTGTCCAGATCCCCACAGACATCTACAAAGGCTGTGAGTACTGTACTGCGTGCCGCTTATGGTCTTGCACGTTGGCGTTGGCTCATGCCAACACCCCTGTGTTTGTTTGTTTTTTTACAGCAATTATTTTTAGAGGCTAGGTCTCTATGAGAGGGTCTGAGTGTGTGTGTGTGAGTGTGTGTGTGGGTGGGGTATCTGTGTCTGTGTTTCCGGAGGTAATCTTGCAAAAGGTTTGTATGCATGCTGCTAGTTTTTCTTACAAATGCTGTTTTGTTTCATACTTTTATACTTAACCTTTTAAATATTTAACTATAATAATTGTATAATGGAAGTCAGTTGGGCTGTGATCACAATCATACAGAGATACATCATAGATATGTCATAGATGACTGATGTCAGGCTGGCCGCATGAAGTCCGAGATCCACATTGGACCTACACTGTTCGCGTTCCCATTTGGATCCCAAGATCCACATGATTTGATATATTTTAATCTGCTCACTGAATTATCTCAAAGGTACACACGGAGAGGTGGAACTACACAAAATATTTTAAACCCTTCCACTTGATTTTGTATGTTTTGATATTGGCCACGTTGAATTTTGTGCATTTTCCACTGTCTCAGGGAAGAATGAATGACCTTGCATTCAGGAAACAGGAAAATAAAGAAACTTGTAGCGTTGATGTTGAACCTCATGAGTATCCTAAATGGCTCATTCATACTTCATGGTACGGCTTGGACGCTCTGTGAAAATAACAGATGACATTTATTTGTGCAATGAATGCCTCTTCCTCCACATTTTTCCCAGTCACTGGCAAAATACAACCTGTCTCTCCGCAGAGAGACACCACCCACGTCAATGTATTCCCCTGTGACGCAATGTCCGTCTTGTAATAAGCAGTGATAATTAGACAAATATTGTGCAAATGTTATTAAATAAGGCTTAGTGGTCATTTTGTATCCATAAGCATCCTTCTCCTTTTCATACAGAACACTTAGGTAAATTTGAGATGGACTATAGCAGGGGTTCTGAAAGTGGGTTCTGGGGAGCCCCAGGCGCCTGTGACGGGGTCCCCGGAAAAATGACTTAATATAGCACCAAAGAAAGAAAAATGTAGCATCAAAGTTTAACTAGCCTCGTTCCCAGCCTTTTCTCATCTCCGAGGAGGTCTCGCCCGGCTTGAAATTTAACCACTTTAACCCTATTTTACACCTTCGACAATTCAAAAATTGCAGATCTACAAGCTCACAACACGTATGGCGCATTGTGAGCTTGCAGATCTGCTATTTTCGATTCGACTTGACCTTTTCATCCAGCTGGGAGTATCAGCCAGCACCGTTGTACAGGAGCGTGATTGTAGATGACAGAAGTTGCGGTTTGTTGTCCCTCCTGCCTGACACAATGCTGCTGACCTGCAGGCATCTCATCCAAGTCCCATCGCTGCAAAAAAAGGACAACAGAGAAACGTCCGTACCTACCTCTGAAATTCTCTCCGTCAGACGGACGAGACATTTTCCCACAATGTGTGCTTTTGTCTCTCTCTGTTATTGTCTAGCCGTGCACCTGTCTTTATTTCACAGGCAGCGTGCCGCCAGCTGTGGTCTCCGGACCAATCTTATCAGAGTAATGCTTCGTTTATACTTTGTTGCGCATCGTGTCGCGCGGCGAAAATAGCCGACCGACAAGCTCACAACGCGTCGCGGTGCGACGCGTTGTGAGCTTGTCGATCGGCTATTTTCGATGCGCGATACCGACACGTAACCAAGTATAAATCCCGCTTCTGACACCCTTGGTCCAGAAGGAAATGTCAGAGGCCACAGCCACCTCACAATAAAGCAATCAAGTCCTGCCCCATTGTAAATGCAAGCCATTCTGTCGCCTGTTCTGCTTCCCCCCTTTCTGAAGAATGACTTAGAGAATAAAAGGCTTCCTGATTGAGCTGGTGGAGAGACTAGAGTGGTACAGTGGGAAGATGTTGTGTATGTGTGTTATTTTTTAGCTCTGCTCTGTAGAATACTTTCACTATTGATGTTGTTCAATCAGCTCCCATTGCGTGTTCTGCTGTGCTGAAGATTGCCAAACTGACGGGTTTTGTGCCAACTCCATTATGAATATGTGTGCTGTGCTTTTTTCTAGAGGCTGTTGATCAGCGTACACAGTTGTTGGCCGAACTCAAATCTTGAAGATGTCTTGTGACTGTTAGGGCTGTCAAAGCACATTAACGCATGAGGTTAATTCGAAATGGTTAACGCGTAAGTAATTAAAAAATAACACAACTGATGTTAATAATGCATCGATGTGTGTTATTTGTTTTTGTGACGCGACACCGGCCGCACGTTCTCCTAGTCTCGCCCTGACAGCAACACACACACACACACACACACACACGTTTGTATGGCTATACTTGTGAGGACATCGAAACTTAAATTGGGAAAACTCTGCGTCGCGCACACACACACACACACACACACACACACACACACAGTGCTGCTCTCAGCTCTTGTCACTCGGCTCGTCTTGTTTGGCCCACTTGAAAACAGTTTGCAGGTCTTGTCACAGTGTCAACTTACTGAAGATGATAAGTGTACGGAGCCCTTCTTGAACGCTTATCATTGGCAAAAATACATGAGACACTGTTCAGTGCTGTTTAAATAGGTCGCAAATGAGGCAAATTAACAAGGATATCATTCCTGTCGGGCAGAGCGATGGTGGGAGCAGATTCTTATGCCTAATTCTTTCGTACAATGGTGTCTCGCACTGAAAATAGACGATATACAAGCTCACAACGTGTCGCATCCGCGACACGTTGTATATCGGCTATTTTTGGCATGCGACACCATCATACGACGGGGGTATCAGGTTCCATATGTTGTTCGTCTGCAGTCCCGTGGAGCCAGCGTGGGGCCTTTGGGAGTCTATTAAAGTGCTAGAGGCGTGTGAGGTGTCTAATATAGGCAGATTGTTTTCCTCCAGGTCCAGAGAGGTCTGGATCCTCAGTCTGGACGTGGGTTTTGGGATCAGTGGAGTATAGCAGCAATGTGAGTGGGTCGACTGGCTGCATAACCCTGGGGGGGATATGCCAGAGAGAGGCACAGAGAATAAAACAACCCCACATGAATGGACCTATAGAGTCCAGATTGATATGTATTTCGCTGTGGACCCCCATCTTGAATTTTATGCAAGGGTCTCCCATAAGAGAAGATTTGTGTTATTCAAAATGATTCAAGATTCAAAAATAGCCGACCTGCAAGCTCACAATGCGTCACATAGCAATGAGTTGTGAGCTTGTAGACCAGTGATACAAGGACAACATGGTTGTGAAATTCTGTAGTGTTACGGTATGTTTGACTGCATGGACATGCAAGGAGCATCCACTCACTGTGAACACCACTGTGCTCCGCGTGTGCTCTTTGAGTTTGATTATTATTGCAAACGATGTCCATTAGCACTGTGCAGTGGGAGCCTGCTTGCTTTGATTTTGTGCACATTGAGAATTCAGAGCATGAAGAGGCGGTCGTTTGACCAGAAAATGCTATAAATATGCAAGCGAAAGAAGATAACCGTTTTCTAGTCTCTCGAGGACGGACTGTTTGGCTCGCACGCAATTTTCAAAATGCTTCCGCCTAACAGTGTGTACATCGGGAGCATCGAAAATGCCAAGGAGAAAAAAACGGATGACCTTGTCTGCCCTCCTCTGAGACGAGTGAGTTGACAGAAATGGTACCATGTTATAATGAGCATTTCACTAAGAGACCACACCTCTACTTAAGTTTAACGATTTATTGAAACGTAATGAGATGAATGTGGAAAAGGAATGAGGAACTCAAGCTAGGGCGAGACGCAGGGTGGGGGCGTAGTCTCAGGAGCTGACAGCCATCGGGTATGTGAATGGGGATTGGCTAATGAGTGAAGGTAGGTGTGGTAGATAGGGAAGCGATTGAGAACGATTGGCCGTGATAAGCAGAGGGTGGTCTCTACTCCTAAACTTGCATTGAACACAACTTCATTAGTGAGGACCAATTATATGAAGATAGGTTGAAACGTATTTTGGTTACGTATTTTTAAAAGAAAATACTCCAACACTTTAACTAAAGTAGAAATTTGACAGAGCAACTTTCATTTGCAGTCGAATAATATTTGACCAGGAGTATCTATAATTTAACTCAAGTATTGGGCGTTGAGTATTTTGTACACCACTGACCGCCAAGATATCAGAAACAACTGCAACTCTCTGGGCGCCGGGCAGATGCCATGCCGGGACAGAGTCACGTCGCGGGAGAGAGGAATTATGGGATTGGGAAAGGCGAGGGAGGAGAGACACTTTAACAATAGAAACCATTTAGAAAAAGATTTTTTTTTTCTCCCCGCCTTTTTTTTTATTGTGATCCTTTCGGCAAGCTAAATGAGGCAATGTATGCGTCCTGGTTTTTGATTTGTCTGTGAGGGCAGTTTATTGAGATTGAGAGTGTTCCCTGAGCCGCAGTAATGAACCATTTTATGATTCATTATCCCAACGCATGATTCCGGCTGCCAAGTCTGCAAACTTTCTAATTAGCTTAGGTCAAACATTCACACAGTTTTCCTCTAATTATCATTGCTTATTAAAGGATGGACACCGGCACAGCCTGAGTCACAGGGGAATAAAAATTGACGTGGGTGGGTGTCGCTCTGCGGCGAGAGACAGTTTTATTTTTATTTTTGTGCCGGTGACGTTTATGGAAATGGTTTTGGATGAGACAGGGATTTGCTAAATAATTGCAAAGGAAGGGCTTCTGGGCATATAATCTCTGAAATAATCACTGAGAAATAGGAAGGAACAACAGCAGAGGGGATATACAAATTGTTCCTGCGAGACATGGCGGTGTAGATTCAGTAGAATCATCTGGTAATTGGACCAGGTTTGTACTGTAAATAGGCAATAATAAGCCTTTTTGTCCTTGCACACGTAGAAGACGTGAAAAATTGTGCCAGCTTTTTTTCCTTTTCTATCATTCAGTTATGTATGTTGTTTTCCGTTGCTGTCGGGCAGAAACCTCATATCTCCATATTTCAACGTTTTATTTTCGTCATATAGTGTTACACAAAAGTAGCTGATCTACAAGCTCACAACACATCTCACAAAATATTTTCAATTTCGTCTTTTGTTTTTTTTTAATCACAATTATTCATTAAAAAGATTTTTTTTTTCAAAAGAATGTCTTAAATAAAGAAATGCATTTAAGAAATTCCATTAAAAAATAAAATAAATACACTTTTGAAGTAGTGTAAATAGCAGATCTACAAGCTCAAGCTGTGAGCTTTTAGATTGCGTGTCACTAGTTTGGCTACCGGGAAGACATCAAATTTCTCTTTTGGGTCACGAACAAAAAAGTTTGGGAACCACTGCTATAAAACACCCACAACTACGTTAGCGTTTGCGTAGGAATAAGCAGCAGCTGCAGACACGGCTCAAAAAAAAGGGGGGAAAAAAGAGAGAGTTTAATTCAGAACAAAAAAAAAAGCTCAGTCATGTGTGTCCTTTCATTACATTTGAATCTTTCAATATAAAGTTAAATCCTCCCCTTGCATGCAGAGCCTGTTCCTACTGGCAGACATACAGTCACTCTGTCACTTTCTCATTGTAGAAGACAGTCACTGGCAGAACTGTGGCCATTAAGAATGGAATGGTGAGAGAGTGACTAATTGCGTGTGTAGATTAAAAGAGCAGGGGAAATGAAGCTTTCGGTGTCTCACATGAAGGGATTTAAACCCACAACCCACACACCCACCCACCCACCCCTCCTGTGGAGGCTGCCGCCCATACCATGTAACTAAGTACATCCTATTATAATTCTAGTAAGCTCACGGTGACGGTGGTGGTTGGTGGTAAGTGGTTGGTGGTAGGGTGGACTCTTGATCAAACTGCGCATGCGTCGTTGTGTGCCAGGTTTCGCGAGAGAAACAAGCAGCGAGGTCTATGAAAACGAGGCCAAACCAAACGAACCCTATAACACCAACATTGGCCCTAAAGCGCTTACAATCGGCGGACATGGCAACACCGACTCTACACCATAGACCCCGCCCACTCTCTGCTGTGGAAAGTAAACACTCCAGATTTGTTTCCCCACACACGATGCACATTAGCTCCATAAAGAACGGTTCTATGTCGTTCTCTTCCAGGATCGGGCGAACGTCCGCCAAGGCTCCGCTGTTTACCCTTTTGTATACATCGTATCCCAAAACTAATGGTAGATTCTAAACCGCACGGATGTGTAAGGTTTGGTCGGCTGCATAATATTTTAGGTCGCCAGCGAAACTACCCGTTTAAATCGCTTATTTAGTCAGCCTGTGGCCATGTTTCCCATTGTAGCCAAACCGGGAGCAGTAGTGGCAGCGGACGTAGGGTTTTTTTCCGGGTTCAATGGGAAACATGGCCACAGGTTTCGCGAGAGAAACAAGCAACGAGGTCTATGAAAACGAGGCCAAACCAAACGAACCCCATACCACCAACATGCAACCTGATAATAATGTCCAAAGCATGTCTGTGTATGTTTACATCCATTACTGTGTTGGCGTTAGTTGGGATTAATGTTTATTAGCCAAACCAAGTTACTATGAGCCGTTAGCGTGATGCTAAGCTAACGGACGTTTGGCGCTAGCATGCGGCTAACGCTAATGCTAACGTCGTCATCGTGACTTAATCAACAATGTAAACTTTTCATCAACACACTTTATGAACCTTACTGTGGTTAATATTATCAGTGCTACCCAAGTAGTCCATTGAAAAGTATTATTTTGGTGTATTTTGTGTATTGTAACTTGGACACTGTAACTTAATGGTAGCTGGGGCGACGCGTTGTTGGCTCATGGTTCAGAATGCCTCATGGGTATTGTAGTCATTTTCTGCTATTTCGGTTCTACTGTGATAGACTGTGCTACATTACCTGCTGTTTAATTGTGAATCATATATGCTATGAATATATGGTAATACAATGTTTATTTTCCTGTATTTCCAGGTTTATGACCTGAGTCATCTATGACCTGTGTGTCATCTGTGTGTCCAGTACTTTGTACTGTGTTGGTTAAAAAAGACAAAACACGAGTTGTGACAAAGACGTGTGATTCTCTGATTAATGTTGTTAGTGGTGTAAAATGCCATCAAAAATATACTCAAGCCTGCTGCAGGGCAACAGAAAATAGCAAGCCTATTTTGCTCTTTTATATAGCAAATTTTTATATATATACGAGGGGACGCGCGCCCTTCACCGGGTATGATGAAGGGCGCCCTTCACCGGGTATGGTCTAGTTTACTAAACACACTGCCCTCTCGCTGTGTTCTTGTGTTTTCACTGTTTGTTTTGGTTGCACCACCACACTACTCCAGTGTCTGATGACTGCTGGTATGGAGGGAAATCATTATTGTTTTGGTATGTATACACAGGGCAAAGTTACATACTATGCCTTTACAATTTTGAAGTACCTTTACTTTACTTGAGCTTGTCCATTTTTGGCAATATTTTATACTTGTACTCCAGTACTCTCAGAGGAAAATACTGTACTTTTTACTCCACCACAGTTATTTGAAAACTTACCAGTTACATTTAGATTTAGATTAGTATTAAATCATGCATTAACCTATTAAGAATTATATGTTATACTTTGTCTATTCAAAAATATCCCGCTGCATTGTGAGATTTTCAGTACTTACAGTACCCGTTTGGCGGTTTAAGTATATTTTGATGCTAACACTTTTGTACTTCTGTTCTCAAGTAACATTTTGAATACAGGAGTTTTACTCGTATTATACATACTTTTACTTAAATAAATAAAAACGTCTGAGTACTTCTTCTGCCATTGCTGCCCACTTTCTCATTTAAACATCACTGTTACATTCTGTTCCCTGTCCTTTGAATGTTAGCCAGCATCTCTGCTGTAGCATAGACTCCGTAGGCTGTGGACTCAATACTCAATACCCTCTGGGAAGCTCCAGGCCAAAATCACCCAGCAACGTGCGTGCGTGCGTGCGTGCGTGCGTACTTGTATTACTATACTTGTGAGGGCCAATTGTCCCTACAAGTATTGTAGAATTAGAGAAATAGAAATTGTGAGTATAGTTTTTCCGGTCCTCAAAAGAGAAATGGTTGTTTTTATGTTAAAATATATATATATATATATATATATATTTGTTATATAATTAGGAAAAGATTCAGGTTGTGGTTTGAGTTAGGATTAGACATTTAGAGGTTAGTTTTAGGGCTTCGGTTTGGAATTAGGCCTGATTTACACGTGGTTGCCGGTTTCATGCACCGAAAATAGACGATCACCATGCGTGACACATTGTGAGCTTGTAGGTCGCCTATTTTCGTCTCTAGGGTTAGTGTTAAAAATCTACTTTGTGCACCAGTGGTTCTCACTCATTTCAAGGTCCCCCAATAACCAATTGGACCTATTGGAACCCCCAAAGGAACCCTGAGGGTCCCTTGACCCCACTTTGAGAACCACTGACTTACGGCATGAGATTTCCATAATCTTGATGTCCTTAATTCTATTCTCCTTTTGTTTACATATTTCTAACTTGTCTGTAAAAAAAACACCACATTAGTAGTTGCAAAAAAAGAATTGAGATTTATTTTAAGTGGACAAAAAAAGCCTGCATTCAAGGTCAAAGTAGGGGTGTTCAAGTTTAACCACATGAACCCTAGTGCTCATATTCTGGGCATGTCATAATAGGTGAATATGTGGTGAAAATAGGCAAACATTGGGCTAAAATAGCTAAACTACACAATGCATCGTGTTGGGACACTTTGTGATCGGCATTTTTTGGCGAAGAGATTTGGTGTAGAGGGGAAAAAAGGAGGGGGTCATGGATAGATCTCTGGGGGACCCCATGACATACATACAGTAGGGTTTTAGTGGTTAATTCATATAATAATAATAATAATAATAATGGTGACTTGCATTTTTATAGCGCTTTTCCAAGTACTCAAATCGCTTTACAATGGTTCATTCATTAACACGGGGGGGGGGGGGGGGGGGGTTATTGGGAGGTAGTTATAGTTGTATAACATATTTGAGCAAACATATCATCTACACTTCACCATAGCTGTTTTCCAATACAGAGGCACATATGGAAAGTTTCCTTTGGTAACGAGTCACGACAAAAGACATTCTGCAATGTGCTGACAATTCACCCTGATGTGAAACTCGCTATAAAATCCTGTCTTGTGTGTGTGTGTGTGTGTGTGTGTGTGTGTGTGTGTGTGTGTGTGTGTGTGTGTGTGTGTGTGTGTGTGTGTGCGTGTGCGTGTGTGTGAGCACACGCGCACATGCAGCCTGCACTCTTGTCACCCACCCCAGGTGTTTTTAAAGGCTTTGGTGACACTTGTCAGCCAAGTCACGCTTTTTTCCGGGGATCAACTCAGTCCCCCTCAACATCAAGTCAGATTGAGGAGTTTGTGTGTGTGTGAGAGAGAGAGAGAGAGAGGGAGAGGGAGCGAAAGTGATTTTTAAAAAATAATTAAATAAACGGGTGAAAGAGGAAGTGTGAGGAAAGTAGGGGATGAAGGAAAAGGGGATTTAAAGTCATTTTTTGAGCCCCAAGAGAGAGCAGAAAGAGAGACAGGGATGAACACAGTGGGCTGTATTTCGTTGCTGTCGGGTGGAAATCTTGTAAATCCAAAACCGTTCCTTTATTATTATTATTATTATTTTTAAAACATTTTAAAATAGTGACGCGCTGCGTTGTGAGCTTGTAGATCAGCTTGTAGATCAGCTATTTTCACTACGTTTGTGAAACTCTTTAATTTACGAAAAAATTAAAGAGAGTTTTAATTTACGAAAAAAATAAACTTAAAAAGTTGAAATATGGAGATAGGAGGTTTCTAACCGATAGCAACGACTTATGAGACACTCTCTGTCAGACCCTCTCTTTCCTGCTCCTCACCCAGTGGGGGACAAAGTACTCAACCCCAGTACTCGAGTCAAAGTATAAATAATCCTGGTCAAAATATTACTCAACTACAAGTGAAAGTTGCTCAGTCAAATTTGTGCTTGAGTAACTTTTTTTTTAAAGAAATATCAATAATAGTTCAAATAATAGATCTACAAGCTCATAACATGTGTACATTATTAGCTTAAATACTGTAGATCTGCCATTCTTGCTGCATTTGAATTAGGGCTTAAGTGGTTATTTCATGATTCATGATTTTTCCTAGAAATGCTGTGGAGTGAAAGTATCCAAAAATACAAATACTCAAGTAAAGTACAGATACTGAAAAAAATTACTTAAGTACAGTACTCAAATAAATGTACTTCGTTGCTGTCCACCACTGCCCTCACCTATCCAGCTATACTGTTTATGCATCTCATCCAGCCACCCTGCACCCATCCACCCTCACTGTATATGACCCTCACCCATCCACCCTCATTGTATATGACCCTCACCCATCCACCCTCACTGTATGTGACCCTCACCCATCCACCCTCCCTGTGTGCGCCCAGTGGAGAGGCACTATCTCTCACCTGCACACTAATTAGAACATTAAGCTCGGCACACTCCTCTTCACTCACCACCAAGCTTACACATTTTATTTACCGCACTATTTTAATTACAAAACATCTTTGGAGGAAATATCCCTCCTCTGTAGGGATGTGATTCCTCCTCGTCAGAGTGTGATACTGCTTACACTGTACAGTAGCAGAAAGTCCTTACTAACATTTGATCCTGATGTACCTCCATGTTGTACATTTACAATGAATAAATAACGGATTTACAAAATTACCACGTCTGTTAAGCCAGTGGTTCTCAAACTTTTTAATGTCACAGACCCTCAAATGAATATGAATTAGGCCGCAGACCCCCATCTGAAAATATTTTGTGCCAGGGACCCCCATACAAGATTTGTGTTGTAAAAATGTTCCAAATTTTCCAAAAAATACTGTTCGAAAACAGATGAGTTTTGCTGTGGATCCCCTGGAACCCCCTCAAGGACCCCTGGGGGTCCCCGTACCACACTTTGAGAACCAATGTGTTAAGGGATATGAATATTCCCCGCAACATTAAAATAAGCAAGTAGGCATTTTATATTTCATTTTTTTCAGCCACAGAAACATTTCTTCTCCCCTGGGAGGTTTTTAGAGCAGACTTTATTTGAGCGAGTCTTTGTGAGACTCTTGAAGTTGCTGCTGCTGGTTCTACAGCTGAGGGATGAATGGCTTAAGGTCTCTTTAAAAGTCATCCACAGAGGGAGAGGGAGAGAGAGAGAGAGAGAGAGAGATGGGAATAAAAAGGGAGAGAGAGAGATTGAGAGAGGGGTGAGGAAAACAGGACAACTATGGAGATACACGTTTTCTGCCCGACAGTGACGCAGACAACTTGTATCTCCATAGTTTATCTTTTTATGTTTGTTCACAAATGCCCTATTTTATTCACTCTACTTTGTCACGCAAAAGTAGCGAAAATAGCCGACCTACAAGCTCACAACACAGCTTGATGCCTAAAATAGGGACGTCAGCTATGAATATTTAATAATGAAAACTATTAAGCCCAATGCAAACTACACCAGAAAACGACTTCTGTTCGGGTCGGCTGGGTGAAAACTGCAATATGACATCCCGAACTCTAGATGTGAGGACTCACATCTAGTTGCCAGACCCAGGGGTCAGCCCACAGGAGGCTTTGTCTGTCGGTCGGTCTGTCTTTTCCTCCCCAGCCATTCAGGAATGCTTCAGATTCCAACCAGGGGCAACAGAGCAGGTCTGGACTTCCTACCATTTGAACCAGCAGTGAATGGGGACACTAACAAACATTGAATTACTGTACCTTTAATTCAACTGTTTAACATGTGCCGTGTAACTGTACAGGATCTGTACTTGTTGTAATGGTGGTGCCTAGTTTGGTTCATTATTGGCCATTAGATCATATTAGATCATACTTATTTATTTATGGAATAGTTAAAAGAAAGACATGTCTAAATGTGGTCATTAACTACAGTACATTAGAGGGCAATAGAGGGCCCACAACACCTGAAGGTAATTTGTATAAATATCACCTACAGCCAACTGATTAATGAGATGGCAATCAATAGTATGACAGCAATTGATCATATTTACACAACCATAAACCCACAACACACTTGTAACATTCATGAGTTGAAAAATGTTTTAGCCACTCAAATTGCATTGGGAAGCTGCGTTGGGCAGGTCAGGTGAGCAAGTAAAATCAATGAGGGTCTAATCAACAAGGGACAGGTTGAATGTAATCAGACTGGAAGGTTTGCTGGTTTGGCCTATACACAAATCTACAACCAAATACCCCTATACACAAAATGCTACACACACACAAAATGCCTAAAATGATTTATACTTTTAACTAAATAAAGTAGGTGTGTTGCCTACTAGGAATTTGTTCCTTCTGGGTCTGGCAGAACCAGGATCCCTCGTCTTGTTATAAATGAATGAATGAATGAATAAATAGGTGCGGTGTATGACGTTGCTTGTTTTTGTCTAAATCATCAGTAATCTCAAATTACAGGTTATTGGTGATCTGTCTGTGCCAGATCCTATAGACTAAAATAAATAGGCTACACAATGGAGGGTCCCAGCTGATGACAGAATGGGTTGTACCTCTCTGTACCCTTCCCTCACTTCGCATGAATCCTGGTTGAAACATAACACTAGCTTCGCCATTTTGTGCCACGTTACCACGTAAGTGCACATACTTACTGCATCTGTTGGGGCGATTTCTCCCGCATGGAACACACACAGCCACAGAGAGAGAGAGAGACAGTACCATCACCAGTCCTTTGTCACTCTTTAAAGAAAGCAGAAGGATGCTTGATGGAGATGGCAGTGATAACGGTTATGACTCCTCAAAAGGGGTCCACGCTGCATAATAGTTTTTGTTCCATTACCCATAATGGATTTCTTATGAGGGACAGCCCAGTGTTCCTCTGCTGTGATGTATTACTGGGGCTACCTTTTTTTTCTAAAGCCTGAGTTATACTTAGTTGCGTGCGGGTGTCGCGCTACGGAAAATAGCTGATCTACAAGCCCACAACACGTCGCAACGCGACACGTTGTGGGCTTGTAAATCTGCTATTTTTCGTAGCGCGACACCGCCCCGCAACCGAGTATAAATCAGGCATAATAGGACTGTGTGTAAATATGTGTGTCCCTATAACACTGTATTAATATTGGGCATAAGGCGCGCATCGGTTCCGATGGCTGTTCATCACACCGGCCGGCGGTGTGTGTGAGTAATGTTTTGGTGCGTTGCGGGGGGATGCGAGGAGGTTGGGCGGAGACGGGGGAGGTGGAGGTTGAGGAACGATCCGGCGCAGGGATGCTCCATAAATCCCACTCATAATTGTTCTCCCTTACTTTGAAGTGTGCAGTCCGGCTTCCATAAAGAGGCCCACAACGAACAGCCAAGGCTGCATGCGCTCTAAACGTCCGGGGGAGCGGCCGCACTGATGGATGACCTTTTAAAGATAACTGTCCGCTGTCGGGCGGAAAACCTTTTATCTCCCCAAAACGGTTACTTTTCAGAGAATGGGGGGGAAAAAGGAACCCCTGTTCCGATCAATCCGGTGTAGTTATTATTTAGTCGTTGGTTCAATATTTAAAAACCCACAGACACCCGTTACGTTATACCTGTGGTTTGTGCTGATGTCATAACTAGGCTTATACCTTGCTACTCTCTTTCTTGTTCCGGGCAGGATTATAGGGTGTATACTGTATACGACTGTATACTCTAATATTTATTGACGGTGTCTTCTTGTTCTTCACCAGGCCGGATGCTTGAATAGGGTGTATTGTGTCTTTATACTTTTATTAATCATTTGTTTTAGGGTGTCTTATTGTGATGTTACTCTTCTCAATAAAGGTATCGATCTGTCAGACGCACTTAACCACTTTCACTTTCAAAACATTTAAAAAAAAGAAAAAAATGTCAGATTTGTTATTTTTGCTACCTTACTTTCAGTATGACAATGGCAAAGTAGGGAACAGAAAAAAAACATACATTGAAATATGGAGTTACAATGTTTCCACCCGACAGCAACCATATAGCAGTAATTCTCAAACTTCTTTGTGCCAAGGACCACCAAATTTATATATATTTGGCCGCAGACCTCCATCTGGGAAGGTTTTGTAACAGGGACCCCCAGAAGAGAAGATTTGTGTTAAAAAATATAAAATTATTCAACACTTTCAAGCATGTTCTAATGTTCAAAAAGAGCAGATAGCCAGCATATAAATGGATAAAGTGGTTAAAATGATTGTGACGCTATTATTAACTACTTTTGCCCCCTGCCCCACCCGCCACCAATGCGCTAGACGCCGCACTCAGGGGTTCCCGCCTTGCCTTGCCTGCCTGCCTGTGTGAGGCTGTGAGCATATTTACCCCCCCAGGGGGACATTTTTTATTTTTATCTATCTGTCCGGAGTAAGTCACGGACGGCGTATCCCAAACAGAATAAATCAAAGAGAATTAGTTGTGCCTGTGTTCCCTTATCTCGGAGGTTAGCCCGTATATTTTCTTATGCGTGAGATAACCCGGCGAGATGGCTGCGGTGTTTTGTGTGTGTGGGCCTTTTAGCCACGAGGCGCTGCTTGACAGTTAGAGGTGGTGGAGGAGTCGCAAATCTGCATAATTTTTTGACCGGTGTCACGGCCAGGCGTGCGTAAACACACCAAGCCTTACGCCTCAGTCGGTCGGTCTCTGTATACCCTTGGTTCAAAGACAACCATGCCGACGTAAACAAGAGCGTATAGATAATCGTTGTCGCCGTCGGGCGGATACCTTGTAGGCTACAATACAGTATGTCCAAAAACTGTTACTTTTCAGGAAATGGAAGAAAAAAATACTACTTCTTTGGTTAAATATCCATAAAGACAGAGATAGACAGCCCACTTTCACTTAAAAACAAAAGATCTAAAACAGCAGATCTACAAGCTCACAACTTACTGTAGATGTGAGCTTGTAGATCGGCTATTAACGGCATTAATTTAAGAAAAAACATAAAAAGTTTAAATATGGAGATAAAAGGTTTCTGCCCGACAGCAACGATTATGCAGTGCAGGCACGCACATACATGTACAGAGAGTGCATGTGTGTGTGAGTGTGTCTGTGTAAATACACATCGTGCATGCATGCATTCACCTTCAGTACGCATAAACACACATGAAAACTGAAATTGCACTTACAGTATGTGTTTGTGCACGCACGCACACACACACACACACACACACACACACACACACACACACACACACACACACACACACACACACACACACACACACACACACACACACACACACACACACTGTACACGTACACACACAAATAGGCCCATGAAAGGCATAATCGTTTTCATTGATCTACAAACACTCAATATTGTTTTCAGCAAGCAAACGCACACATTCAACAAACACAGCCAGCAGGTTGTGGCTGCTGTGTGTACACCGCAAAATCCTGAGTTACACAGTTAAATGAACACTCACAACCTCTACATAAAATCAGAATCAAGGGAAGGAAAAAAATCCATTATGTACATGAGGTTTAGAAATAATGTGCATGAGCATAGCAGCTGGTATATACCGTTCATGACACAGACATTAACCCATTAAGACCTGGAACTGTGTCATTTTTAGATTTGAGCTAAAAAGCTTTATTTTACACTTTGGCTATTCAAAAATAGCAGATATACAAGCTCATAGCGCGGCACCGAGTGCCGCGCTATGAGCTTGTAGATCTGCTATTTTTGAAAAATCATGAAAATGTGTTCAAATCTTTGAATATATATATTTTTAAAGCGAATATTTTTAACTAAAATGTTTGCTTCTGGGGGGTCCCTGGAACTAAATATTTTGATGGGGGTCCGCGGCCAAATATATATCATTTTGGGGGTCCTTGACATGAAAAAGTTTGAGCACAACTGATATAGAAACATATGTTTTTCAGAAATCCTGTTGGGATTTAGGAGACATGTAGAATCGGCTTCAGGTCTCAATGGGTTGCAAGAAGAGTATTAGTGCACTGTACATGAGATTACGGTGCAGAGTATCGGCAAGTGTTAAGTTCAACCACATAGTCCACAAAAGGTTGCTTTACTGGTATAATCCACAGGTAGGTCCATGAGGAAAGCAAAAGTCCAAGCCCAGCCTGATGACAGGCGGTGTTCATGCCTTGTTCAACAGTCTGATGGTAGCCGGGTGGAAGCTGTTCATAAACCCTGTGGTCTGGCCCTTGATACTACGGTCGGCCACCTTGCCCCGCCGCTGACGTTGCAGGGGTTTGAACAGTTTGTGGCTGGGGTGGTGCCTGTCCTTGATGATGAGCTGAGCTTTGACTATACGCACCTCTAAAAGATAAGGAACTTAAGGAAGTGATGTTCTTTACTGCATAGGCACACAGTTTGTCTTATTGTAAAAACAAGTCGTTGCTGTGAAGCAGAAATATGCCAAAGAAAAGTAGTGAAAATAGCACATGTGATGCGTTGTGAGCTTAAAAGTGAAAGTGGTTAAGTGTGTCAGTGGGTTTTCGAACCAATGCAGAAGTATTAACAGTCTTATATTAAAGTATTAAGGAATGCTAGGGTTCAAGTGGTTATGTAAAAAAAAAGTTCCTATCACTCAAAGATTTGGCAGCCCCCCTGTAGTAACTCTGAGGACCCAGACCCCCTGTTTCTTTAGCAGGAATCAGATGGATCTCTGACAGGACAGTAGCGTGCCCCTTATGAAACTGGAATACTGTAGATTTTTTGATAATCTCCACATGAGATTTAGAAAAATGTAGCCGTTGCTACCGTAGTACTAAATGACTTGGTGTCCAAAGGACAGCTGTGACCAGTTTCTCAACACACTGACACATCAAATCATATCAAATTAACTTGAATGAATTAAAGAGATTTGACACATTTTTCTTCTAGTAATGACCTATCTGGGGTTTTGTTCAATGTCAACAGCCTGTGACATCATTCATAGCTGTATTAAGGGTGATTTATACTCGTAATACGACGCCTTGTGAGCATATTGGTGGACATTAACAAAGTTTACTTGAGTGTACTTGATTACATTGTTCTAGTATCTGTACTTCGAGTATTTGTATTTTTGGATACTTATATCTTTCACTCTACTCATGCATTTCAAAGACAAATATTGTACTCTACTATTACTATTATATTACTATTGGACTACTACATCGAGGAAGGGAAAAAGAACATTAGGAATTAACCTCTTAAGCCCTATTTCAACTAAATAACAGATCTGCAACCTCACAACGCGTCACATCGTGACTTGTTGTGAGCCTGTAGATCAGCAATTTTTCTTTATTATTAAATGTTTTTGGAAGATTTCTGGAAAATCTTTCAAAACAATTTGGGGGGGATGTCACAATTTGTGTACAGCAATGCATTGATATGAAAAAGAAAAAATGGCTTGTCATTTGTACTTATGAATATTTAAAGGGATATTTGACTTTTAAAATTGGGTCATTTTGTCATCTACTCAGGCTCTTGTCAGCCGCCCAGACAGTTTTTAAGTTGCTTGATTCAGTATTTAGATATTTGATATTCATTTGATCAGACACGCCCCCTTCCTATACAAACCCATTGTAACTTCAAACTCTATTTAACCACTACCCTCCTAATACGTGGCGGGCCGTGTTTTTTCTATAATTTTTTTCATTTATTAAAAAAAAAAAATGATTGTATTTTATTTTCTTCATTTTCCAAAATAATTATTAAAAATAAATGAAAAAAGTAATTGAAAAAACACGGTCTCCTCACGTATTAGAAGGACAATATCAGTCTGTTTGAGTTTACGTTTGAAGTTAGGATGGGTTTGTATAGGAAGGGGGCGTGTCTGATAAAATGAATATCAAATATATAAATACTGAATCAAGCAACTTAAAAACTGTCCGTGGTGCTCCCATAAGCCTGAGTAGACGATAAAATGACCCAAATTAGTTTTGAAAGTGAAATATCCCTTTAAGTATTTTTAAAAGTATGTACTTTTGAATATTAAAGAATTTTCAAAAGCAAGTACTTCAGTAACTCAGTAACTAAAGTACACATTTTACAGAGCAATGTTCACTTGTAGTTGAGTAATATTATATGCAGTGTTGGGATAGTTACTAAAACATAGTAATATGTTACTTATTACATATTACTTGTTTAAAAAGTAATGTAGTTATTTTACTTATTACTCCCTGCCAAAAGTACCTAGTTACTTATTACTTTAGTTACTTTTTTTTTCTCGCCCCCAGTAATTTGCATCCTTTCTCCCCAAAAGTCTCACACACTAACCCTAACCAGTGTTGCCAGTTTAAGAGAGAGAAATAAGCAACCAGGTCTATGAAAACAAGCGACTAATAGACAGGCCACAGTGACCTGCTATATATATATATATATATATATATATGTGTGTGTGTGTGTGTGTGTGTGTGTGTGTGTGTGTGTGTGTGTGTGTGTGTGTGTGTGTGTGTGTGTGTGTGTGTGTGTGTGTGTATATATATATATATATATATATATACATGCCACAGTCAGTGACCTATATTATATATATATAGAAAATAGCCGACCTACAAGCTTACGGAGCATCTTCATCGGTTAACAAGTCGCTTATAATAAGCAGACATGGCAACACTGTTTGTTCCGGTTTAAGGGCGGCCCGCCCTTCCGCAGCTGATAATAATTCACACAGACAAGTGCACAACGTTTCCGTATCCGCTCTAGACCGGATCAGCAAGCAGCCTGCATAGCAACTCGATCCCAACCAGTATACCATTATATCAATGGACCAAAAACAACACAGGATCAAATAAACACACTCAAACCCAGAGTACCACCGAGGCTCGTGAAAAAAAGTAATAGGTTACTTTTTGAAAAAAAGTAAAGGTAATATTATTACTCAAAACGTGAAAGTAATTAGTTACGTTACTAGTTACTGGGAAAAGGTAATAATATTACTTTAAATGTATTGTAGGGAACATTAAGCCTAAATTTAAAATATATATATATATATATATTTTGCATTTTTTCCCCTCTATCAGCCACTATATAATGATGCTGGGGTGTTTTAATGCACTGAAACACAGTCCTCCTTCTGAAATCCGTATTTTCCCTAATGTTTATGTGTTCTATGTTTATGTCCGGTACGTAAATTAACGCACGCATGTGCGCGTCCGTGCGCGTCCGTGTCCGTATGAACGTTTTACTTTCGGTTTTAAAACGCTCTCAAACTTCGTTTTTGAGGCACCGAATTTACTTTTAAGATAGCGTGTGGATAGAATGTAGTTGTTTAACTTCATATATGTGGTCAATTTATCATGAAAGAGCCTATTTAAAAATAAAAATTCAGAGAACCAGCAGGGCAGGCATTTCCGCATATTGTATCCCAATAAAGCAACCTGTTTGGGGCACGGTTCCTTGAAATGTACCCTTGCTCTATGGAACTCCCTCCTACGTCACCCCCTGGTGGTCGGGGAAAAGAACTGCTGGAGTGGCGGTGTTTGTTTAGTTCTGAACTTCCCTACTATGCCTTTAAGTTACATATTACTTTAGTTACTTCCCAACACTGATTATATGTGACCAGGAGTATCTATTCTATACCAGGGGTCGGCAACGTCTTTGCCATGAAGTGCCATGTTTTTATATTCTTGATAGTTAGTTTGCCATATCATAAGTTTAATGATGACACCACATCAAAATAAAATATTTCTAACAGATCTTGATTGTCCATATGCATAACAACCTTTATTTTAATTTAAGGTTTTATATTTTCTTTCACATCAGGATGTAATGATCATTAGACTCAATAACCTCACCTATCTCCAGTCCCTCCCCCCAGTCAGAATTCAGAGTTTGAATGAATGTAGAATTATGTGCAGGATGTCAGAGTAAGAGTTCAGTTGAGTTTGAAACTTGTAAATATCACTTAAACAATCTAAGTTATCCCACGTATTGAGCCATAGCTTGTTCCTGTTTATTCTGAATGCCTGTTATCAGATAACTACATTCCATTTACCTCCATAAGGCTATGAGCTTCTACATGGAAAAAAGAACCCTTATCTTTTACCTTCAATCTTAATTAAATCATTTGGTTTAAAACCTGTCTTTTATCACCATACGTTTTGAAGAGAAATTCTATTGTCATGCTGTGCAAGAAGCCAATTGTTTCCACTCATATACGCACGCACGCACACGCACACGCACACGCACACATTTTTAATATTTATCTCCATCTGTAGGGATGCCTCCATCCATTTTTCAGTTGTGTTGCACTTATATTTATGAATTTTAATAAAAACATGTTGAGGCTTTCCCTTTGGCGACAAGAGCATTGTGGCTCTCATATGTTCATAGCCTCCACACAATGCCTACTGCTGTGTGTGTGTGTGTGTGTGTGTGTGTGTGTGTGTGTGTGTGTGTGTGTGTGTGTGTGTGTGTGTGTGTGTGTGTGTGTGTGTGTGTGTGTGTGTGTGTGTGTGTGTGTGTGTGTGTGACATTCCTTGCCAAGGTTTTAAAATACCAACCTCAGAAATGAGATTGAACAACTTGGGTACAGGTGCAAACTACTTGTGTTTATATTTGGAAGCCTTGGCAACGTCCACAGACAAGTTGTAAGGGGTTTGCAGATGGCAGGAATTCCAAAGCCAAAAGCTAAAGCATTAGCAAAATTCTGCTCGATATCTGTGATAATAGGCAGCCGCCACATATGGAGGAGACGCTGCTTCCTATATCCATAGACAGATCAGACATGTCAATGAGATTCTGAGCTTGTATGTGCATCTACCACTATTTGTGTTCAAGAATTTCTCTTGTAAAATGTGAACATAAATAAATATATTAAATGTGTGTGTGTGTGTGTGTGTGTGTGTGTGTGTGTGTGTGTGTGTGTGTGTGTGTGTGTGTGTGTGTGTGTGTGTGTGTGTGTGTGTGTGTGTGTGCGCACGAGTGAGTGAGTGTGAGCCCAAAAGAAGTTTTACTACTTTACATCGGCTATTTGCATCGCGACACGTTGAGAGGTTGTAGATTTGCAATTTTCAAAAAATATTGACATGAAATAATTTGGGAACCACACGTTTAAATAACATTAGGAAGCAAGCCCAAATAAGCAACTACACTTTAGAAATAAGCACCAAAAGACTTTACAGAAAAACAAGCCCAAAGTTGCTTATAATAAGCAGACATGGCAACACTGGCTGTGACGCCTGAATCTCTGCATAGGGATTAAATGGTGCTTGTTAAGTGATTTGAATCTGCTGTGTGGTGTGGAGGGAGATCTTGTATGGTAAGTAGGCAGACTAACGTGACCATTTCTGATTTCTGTCAGGTTATGTTCCCACATTATTGTTGACTGATTTGATCCCACAAATTAATTGAATGCTGGAAAACAGGAATTGATGCTCAGATTGACACCCCCCCCCCCCCTTTCCCCAGTAAGCTCCTTGGGAAACTTGTGGATAGGGCTCTAGGTCAACACAGGTGCTGAGGTTCAGGGTCATCAGGGAGGCTAATCAAGGTGGATCCTTGATTAGCAATCAACCATATATAAAGGACAGAGAAAGGCGCAGCTGTCTACCCTGGACTATATGCAGCCAGCAAGAAAATGTCCAGAAGAGCTTATATAATACACTGAATATAATTGGACGAATAAATTAGCAACCGCAGTTATAGAGAACATACATTCAATTCAGCAGAAGGTTTTGACCAACGTACGGGAAATGAAGGTATGCAATGGTGAGCTCTCTTCTCTAACCTGACGGCTCGTCAGGGGAGCAAGCGAGCAGTAATTGAAAATCGTGGGAAAATAAAGTGGATAATGATCATTTATTTGTGTGAAACTCAGACGGGAGGGGGGGGGGAGGGGAGGCTGGGGGGGTGGTTAGAAAAGCTCGGACTCGGCGGTTCAGTGGCTTATCGTGCTGCGGGGTTGGTCTCTGTAATTAAATCAGAGAGAGAGAGAGAGAGAGAGTGGAAGTTCTTCTAGGGCTCAGCGCCGCGTCCTGTTTCCTCTTTAATCAGGTGGCTATTAAACACTCTTGATTGCATTCCCCCCCATCTACTGACTCCAGCTTAGCTATTAAACATAGTCTGAAGAGCATTGTGTGTGTGTGTGTGTGTGTGTGTGTGTGTGTGTGTGTGTGTGTGTGTGTGTGTGTGTGTGTGTGTGTGTGTGTGTGTGTGTGTGTCGTCGCACGTCAGTGTCGTGGGTCGAAAATAGGCGAGCCCACAACGCGTCGTTGTATGTCTGCTATTTCCCCCCAACACCGCTGAAGTGCCCTTGAGCAAGGCACTGAACCCATGTGCTCAGTGGCCAACAGTATAAGACTGTGGTTGTACTGGTCAGCTCCCAGATTTTAATGTGTGTGTGTCTATGTGAATGGCGGTGCTAATAGCTACCTTTCTGGATGAATAAAGAAAAAAGAAAAAGAGGAAGAATAAAAAAAGACAGTGGTCAACAGTATAGAGGATATGCGCATGCTTAAAGTGAATGGCACATCGAGTGGCAAAGAAACATGCAAAATTAGTTTAACATTGTTTAATGTTGTTTAATGCAATCAGATATGACTTTTCTGTTTGGATGCATGGGCTGTCAAGGCCAGAAAGTATTTTTTTGACACTCAGTAGGCATTCCTGCATAACTTCCGGGTTTGATGATGATGTCACACGCATATCCTCTATTGTCAGTGCTTGCACACTGATGCACCTAAATTTAACATTATTGATTGTATCAACTGCAGCTGTGTTGCTCTGTCGCATGGCTGTGTCGTGGGACGAGCAGATCCATAAGATTCGTTTTACTTTTGTGGGGGGGGAATGTTCTAAATTTCAATGCATCAATGCATTGGTATTAAAAATAAATCGTACTTCGTAATGTGTACTTTTGAAAACAAGCTACAGCAGCATCAGCCTAGGTGGGTTTTCATGGCCCTTTAAGTGGTTAAGTGATGGTCGAAGCAGACAGAGAGACAGAGGCAGACACTGTGATAGAATGTGGAGGTGTGAATAACATTCAGCATCATGATGAATTCTTCTCTGTGGGATCATAAATCCATTTCACCACAGTACCACTGACCCGTGACTTATGGCTGTGACCTTAAGTTTTAACACACACGCTGATGCATACACCAACAACTCTCTCTGTCTCTCTGTTTCTCTGTCTCTCTGTCTGTCTGTCTGTCTCTCTCTCTCTCTCTCTCTCTCTCTCTCTCTCTCTCTCTCTCTCTCTCTCTCTCTCTCTCTCTCTGTAGCTAGTAGTCTCTCTCCCTGTCTTCTTTCTGTCTCATTATTTCTCCTTTTCTTTCTTTTCTTGCTCACACACACACACACACACACACACACACACACATGTCAAGGTCACCCCAAATTGTATTTGGCCGCGGACTCAAATCTGAAAATATTTGGTTCCTGCATACAAGATTTGTGTTTCAAAAATATTCAACATGTTTCACATTTTCTCATTATTATCATTATTTCTAAATAGCAGATCAACAAGCTCACAATGTGTGGCATTGCGAGGCGTTGTGAGCTTGTCGATCGCTATTTTCAAACAGCCTATGTACAGTATACAAGGTTAAAGTGGTTCAACTGATTTTGTTGCTATATTAACTCATTTTGCTGAGGACCCCCTGGAGCCCCCATCAAGGACCCCTGGGGGCCATTTTGAGAACCATTGCTTAACCCTATCCGTAATAAACATTTCGGGTTTTTTACCTTCTGCTTCTACACAAGCTGTGGGGCATAAAAGAGCGACTAAATATGTTAGAAGCCCGAGTCCACACAACCCAAGCCGATGCTGCCTGCTGCATTGCATGCTGGGAGTGACACATGACCTCCTTCAAGGTCACCTGAGGTGCCGTCATCTCGTTGACGCTGTCCACAGAGATGATCCAGATTAAAGTTAACCGCCTCTGGCCTGACCTGCCTGCATACATTCTTATCGCCACTGTCGGGCTCAGAAACCTTGTATCTCCATATTTCAACTTTTATGATTTTTTTTAATGCCCTACATCAGGAGTTGAAACATACTCAGTACGAGTATGTTTTGTACATACAGTACAAGGTTTCTGTACAGTGACGTACTCAGCTTGATGCCGTGGCATAAACAAGGTTATTCAACCAGGACAGACACTTCCCTGAGAAGTATCATGTCCTGCATGTCCTTTCAACTATTTCAACCATTAAGCTATCGGATACGTATTTGATTAATCAAATAATTAGGGGTGTGCCGATACACTAATTTCACGAAACGATACGATACGATATTTGGCTCACAACTTCGATACGATTTCGATACGATACGATACGCACTTTTTTTATTATGAAAATAAATGGGGGAGAAAAAAAGGAAATGCAAACAAATAATTCTGTTTTTGCATTATTCAGACATGCAAACTTGTAGCTTTTCAGCCGTTTTGAATCCAAATAGGGCAATAGTGTGACACCTGACCCGAAAAAAAACAACATGTTGTCACCCTTTTCACCTCGGGGCTGTTTGCATGCCTGATTATTTTGATTGGTGTAAAAAACGATATTTTTTTTTCCAAAACGATACATATCGTCGCGAAAACGTAACGCGATATATCGCGGGACGATATATCGGCACACCCCTACAAATAATATGTTTTATATCCTACAAATATGACTTGATGAAATTCTAATAAATTATTTAGACTCTGTTTTATACAAAATAATAACAAAATAACTAAAGCGTGTGCATGTGTGCATGTGCGTGCGTGTAACATTCCTTGACCACAAATGTTATGAATTTTACGATCATTTAGATAGCATTTTATTTAGACAGATGCTATAGGTTTAGGGTTTACCTGGTGTCCTAGTTCCTCGAGACACTACACTGCTCTCTCTGCATTGTATATTACAGAATGTGATTATTTACCTTGTTTATTGTAAGTCGCTCTGGATAAGTAGAATAGTAAATTGTAACTGTTGTGTGTGTGTGTTTGTGTGTGTGTGTGTGTGTGTGTGTGTGTAGCTCCGGTCATCCTGAACGAGCTGAACTGGACACAGGCCCTGGAGAGAGTCTTCATCAACAACCAGCAGGAGGACAGTTCTCTGCGCTGGCAGGTCTTTGGCAGCGCCACCGGAGTCACCCGATACTACCCAGGTAACACCGACCGCAGCCTGGTGGCACACAGTCAACCACCACTATGAATAAACTCATAAGGCAGTTAAAAGCCAAAGTGCAGTGACTACACAAATAATTAAAGAGGGCTTTAAAGTGTTTCAATTGGCCAGCCAAAAGGGTTATCGATATATAAGAAATATTACACTAATTGTAATTGCCCTTCCTTATTGGCTTCATATCCAGCGGAGCTTCCTTGCTGCCTGGTTTATCCACCAAAATCATGAAGGTCAGTTTGACCTTTGAGACAAATAAATAAGTCAGTTTGTCCAAAAACGTGTGTTACTGCAGTGCACTTTGGCTTTTGTAGGGAAGAGTAGTTCTCAAACATTCATTTCTTTCAAGGAACCCTAAAATGTATTTGGCTGCATATAGACCCCCATCAGATTTTTTTTTGCCAGTGACTCACTCCCCCATGCAAGATTTGTGTTGTTAAAATCTTTCCAAAAATAGAGTTTGCATGTTCTCCCCGTGTCTCCTAGGGTAGTTAATACCCTCACAAAAACATGTAGTAATCCTGGTGGCTATAGAGCGTGCCAAAAATCCTGAAGGGGGCGTCAACAAGTGTCTTTTGGTAGCGCCACGCCCCCCCGCGGTGACGACACGTTGGCACGCTCTATACCGCCTCCCCCATGACAGCCGGGCGCCTGATGGAGGAGAAGGGAACTGGTTGGAATAACGTGTTCCTTCCACACGCTACGGCCTACCGGGGAAACTCTCCCCTGTCAGGTGACAAGAAGGTCAGTTAGTTAGCTCTCATGCATTGAAGGAGGCATGAGCTCGGCCCTGGGCTCCCTAGGCTGGTGGGGGGAGTGTAGCGCCCAGGATCACTTAGAAAATTGAAGCTATATTACCGTAACTAATTTTGCTGGTCGACCCCCTGGAACCCCCCTCAAGGGCCCCTGTGGGGTCCCCGGACCCCACTTTGCAAACCGTTGTCATAAGTCACCTCTCGATAAGGTCTAAATTGACCCTAGGGCTCTTTTCCGGCTCCGGAACATTGGCAATCTCTTATCTGATTGCTTTACTGGTATAGCTCAATAGACTCAATAGATAGAATGGAAATATGATTACTTTGATCTAATCTGATGTGAAATGTACCACGGTACGGTTTTATCACCTATATATTATTTCCTTTTCACCAGCCACTCCATGGAAAGCCCCCAACAAGATAGACCTCTATGATGTCCGCAGAAGACCATGGTGAGTGTCAGCCACTGTTAAATTGCTATAATAGTGTGATAGTAATCGTTGCTATGGAGTGTTTGTTCAGTAACATGGGTCTCCCTGTCTCTCCAGCTCTTTAGTAAACAGGAAATGCATTTTCAGGTTGGGATACCAATTAGATCAAATCAGGAGACAGAACTCATACAGGATAAAGAATAAACAAGTGAAAAGTGATGTGATGACACAAAGGAATGTAGCCTGGAGTCCAGATGGAGGCGCTCGTTCAGCATTTGTTTGTTTGTTTTTTCCACTTAACTCATTCACACCCTCTGACGTAATTGACGTAATTAACCAATACTGCCACTGACGTCAAAAATCTACAAGCTCACAACGCCTCGCAAGGCGCAGGCGTTGTGAGCTTGTAGATCAGCTATTTTCAAAATGTCTGCCTCTGTCTTATATTATTTGACAATTTGGCCAATGTTTGACAATTTTTTATAGTATAGTTTGTTGATTACTTTGTTTGGGCTGTTTGCTGGATTATTTTTTTAACAGTGCGTGTGTGTCACGCACACACACACACACACACACACACACACACACACACACACACACACACACACACACACAGGACTGACTGTTGTGAGCTATTATAGATTATTATAGATTATAAGATCGGCTATTTTCAGCATGCAGCTAAGTGAAACTCATTTCGATGCCATCACGGTCCGTCAAAAGTAAATTTTAGTCGAGTAAATCAACTGTAGATTTTAGTCGACTAAAATCTTATGATATTTAGTCAACTTAAACTAGACAAAATGTAAAACATTTCAGGTGACTAAAATATGACTAATACGAAACAGAATTTTATTCAAAAGACTATGACTAAAACTAAATCAAAATTTGTTGTCAAAATCTCAACACTGACTGGTACAGTATGTTTTCAATGTCCGTGCTGACACACAGTAAACCCTGACCTCCACTAATAACCAATTAATCCCTGTATATACTTTGTTTACCGGGGTCCCCCAGGGCTCTATTGGGTCCGCTAACTAATTCCTCTAACCCAAATCTCTTCAGCGAAAATAGACGATCTACTGTATACAAGCTATAGCTAGAGCTGGTGGATCTACTCATTCCACCACTGAAGAAGGCTTTCCAACAGAATGTGGACGATAGGGTTCATGTGGTCATGGTGGAGCTGGATGCCTTCGGTCTATAACAGACACAACTATAGAACAAACACAGCTACTATCTGCTTCAATCCATGCTCTCATCATAAATGCCCTGTCAGGAATGTCATCCTTTGTCTTCATTATTCTCCTCACACACAGCTCTCCCATTCATTCTGAACCCCACCATGCTTCCTGTTTTTCTGCATCTCGGGTCGATCCGCTAGTCTCTCCCAATTTACCCCCCCATGCCCCCCCTCCCCCGTTGCCCCAGACTGCATCCTCAAATTCTCGGCTGCCCCACCACGAGAGAGAAAAGATTCTCTTGTCTTCCCAAAGTGGAAAATAGTTTGAGATGGAATGTCAAGACGATGGTGATGGCACCGGACAGAACCCCTCAACACACACACGCGCGCGCACCCTAAAAGTACTCAGTACTTTTCAGCCTTCCTAGAAATTGACTCGAGTAAAAGTAAAATATTTGTCTTGGAAATGTACTCGAGTAAGAGTAATAAGTATCAAAGAAATATAATACTCATGTAAAGTACAGATCCTCAGAATATGTACTTAAGTACAGTACTCGAGTAAATTTACTCAGTTACTGTCCACCTCTGACTATGATTACACAATATAGAGCTTTAACCTTTTAAAAAAAACTTTTTTGATTTAACCAAAAATAGGCCTATCACTTACCTTACCTTTAAATCCAGTTTTTATTTTCACCTGGTGTTTTCATCAGGATGGGCGACACATATTTGATTTTATCTCAAAACAAGTATTACTATATTAACTGTTTGTACTATTTGTACTGGACATAAACCGAGACGTCTGCTCTCTCTTTTTAAGCCTGTAGTCACAAAGCATTATAATTTGCCCTTGAAGGCACTGACATTTCCTCATGCATAGCCACAGGTATCGCAGTAGTGTCTTATCAGTGTCACAGTGGAACAGAATAGTGAGTTTATATGTTCTAATATTCTTTACCTTTGGTTCTCAACCTTTTTTCATTTCAACTTTAACTACAACCTTAGAGTTACAGACCAGAGACCTGTAAAGGGTCAGTTTGTTTCCAAACTATGTATCATTTAGCTGACCCACCAGAACACCCTCAAGGACTCCTTTGGGTGCTCAGAGCCCCACGTTGAGAACCACTGGTCCAACGAAAACATCTGGTTTGTTAAAAAATGTGCATGGCTTAAATCTGAATGCTTTCAATCTGTGTGAGTGCCTTTACTTTGACTGTACCTCAAGGATCAAGGATATTGCTATTAGTATTAATTGGTTGTCTTATCATCCAAAGAAAAAGCTTTCCAAGTATCTAATCTAACCTCTGAGTAAGAACGATAGTGATGAATTGAGTCTTACTACGACTCACACTTCTCTGCATCAAACAGCCATCCTATAATATTGCTTACTGTGTGCTTTGTTGTAATATTTCTGCAGTAATGCACCATACAATTTCTATCATCAAGTAAAATTAAGAACTGAACTTACTTTAGAATAAGGATTTGACTTGACTTATTTTAATCACATGGCAACTATGTGCATTAAGGTTTAGAAGGATCCAGATACAATACCAGTTCTGAAGACCAGCCAAGTATTAGGATTCCTTTGCAGTATTTTGCCTCTGCCCCCCCCCTCCTGCTCCCGTTTGCCTGTGAGAACAATACAGGATATTGTTTCTGGGATTTGAGATCAAAACATTTGCCTGACTCTTATTTATCTCTGTAAGTAACCCTATAGAATGCATTGTCGACTAAATCGATTAGTCTGAATTACCACTTAAACCCTCTAGTCTTAATGAAAGGGAGCTGAGTTGCAACTATTGTCGGTCCGCTTCCTTTTGTCTACACCAAATCTCTTTGTCATGAAATGCAGACGTATTGTGAGCTTGTAGATGTGCAAATTTTGGCTAATGCCGCCCCCCCTCCCCCAGAATATGGATGCTGGGGTTCAAGTGCTTAACCACTTAACCCTGTATTATCCTTTGTTGTACAATGGTGGCATACACAAATAGCAAAAGTAAAGGATCTACAAGCTATTTTAACTATATTAAAAAAAATAAGTAATCGTACTCGAAGCAAAAGTTTGAAAATATATTGATTTGCAGTCATATCTCCCAGTCCTAGTTTAATGTGTGTGTAGAATGTGTTCCCACCTTGTGACCATGGCTCTCTGTGTGAGCGCTGCCAGGGCAAAGCCAGTGTGAAGCTTTGGACAGAACTAGGCTGTGTCGGGCCAGACATCCCCCCACACCCCTCCCTCTCTTACTCTGTCCTCTTTCCCATATTCACTCTACCTGCCAGTGTCACATCGGCTTTGTAAAAGGCCTCTCTGCCTGTTGCCTGGTTACACATTGGAGTGCACTGGACATAATCATGACAGCCATGTTGATTAGAGCTGACCCGCTTTCGCCGTCTATCTCTGTCCAAGTCTCAGGCTGAGTGGCTGTTTCAGGTCAGGCCAATGGCTGTCGGATTAAAAGCCAAACAACAGGCCAGACGAAATGACCAGATGTTTTGTCGTGTGCGAGCGAAGCCCTGCCTTCGGTTGTATTCAGAATACACGTGAAGAGGCGGCGTTTTAGCTGCGGAGTGCGACCGACACGCGTTGAGTACACACACGCTTACTAAATGAATACACACATACATTCCTGGAAGAAAGATAAGTGGTGGACAAAGTACTCGACCCCAGTACTTCAGTCAAAGTAGATACTCCTGGTGAAATTGCTCAGTCAAATTTGTACTTGAGTTAAAGTACTGAAGTACTTGCTTTTATAAATACTTCAAAAGTATAAATTACAACGTATATTTTGTTTTGAATATCCATGCATTGCTGTATTCAAATTTTGATATTCTCCCTCAAAAAATCTAAGATACTCCTGAAATCATCGATAATAGTGAAAATAGCAAACCTACCTTGTAGATCAGCTATTCTCACAATATTTGAAAACAGGCTTAAGTTCATAATGTACTTTTTCCCTTCCTAGAAATGTAGCGGAGTCAAAAGTTCAATTTGTCTTTGAAATGTAAAGGCAGGTATCCAAAAATGCGAATACTCTGAATAACTCAAATTTACTTCAGTTTGTTTACTTCGTTACTGTCCGCCACTGCATGAAGACAATCTTTCACAACGTTAAAGCAGGCCTGTGTGGAGTCAAAGTGTGCTCCGTTCAGCATAGGGGTTGCCACCGAGTTAAAGGTGTGTGAAAAGCCGGTAGTGTGCTGAGCACCTCAGTGCCTCCCTGAGCATCAGACTAACGAGGTGTTCCCTGACAATTTAATTAAGTCAACACCGGAGGTAAACGTCTCCCCGGTGCAGCACTGTCAGAGGAGACTACACATTCAACCTGGAAAATGTTGTCTGCCCCCCTCATTGCTCCAATGAAATCCCCACCTCTTAAAACCAGGTTTCTGTCTGGGGTTTTTCTTGGTGCTGTCCGTCACACCTGTTACCAAGTCTGTTAAGCCAGACTACTATTCCACAGTCTCTGAATCATTGCTGTCGGGCATACACCTCTTCATATTTTAACTTTTTAATTTTTTTCGTAAATTAATGGCTTACTTCGGCATACTACAGTATCACACAAATGTAGGTCCGGACCGGCAGGACCAGTGTTGTCCAATGTAAAACTCGAGTCACTTCCTGACTTGCCTACGTAATAAATATAAATACGAGTCAAATAGGACCCTGCCCAGACTGAGTAGCGAAGTGAGAAAAAGACGAACGTAGCAAATCAGTCTGGATTCAAGGCTAGGGCATCCGCTTCATACTCCTTTTCAGCGCTTACGTTGCACAGACTGTTTAGTTCGCAAGCATTTGAACATTGTGTGAGCCCACAGTGACTACCTGTTACCTATCCTCATGGCACAGCTGCTGCTGTCCTCACTTCAGACCATGATTTCCATCGAGCTTCTTTTCTTTCCTTCTCAACTGCACGCCTCCAGGTTGTCTTTCTTCTTCCCTTTCTTCTTTGTTCCTCTGACGCCCAAGTCATTGCTCTCTTGCAGTCATTGTTTTTGTCTTGCCTTAGTATAATGTCCAATCATCTTCCATTTACAGTACACAGCTTCACTCGGCTGCGTCATCACAGCTCTTTCTGGCAGCTCTTCATTGCTGACGTGATCTTGCCAATATAATGTATCCGGAGAATTCTTTGTCTGCATCTATTATGGAACACCCTTGTTCATTTTCCATGTTTTACATCCATATAGCAATACTGGCACCACTAGCATCTTATGCAGTCTGTCAGTCACACGCCAGGGTTTAATTCCCTCACTCAACTTTCTGACTGGGAGGACTCTTCCATGGAGACGGAAAGGAACAGGCAATAATAGAGAGAGATGATGGGCTGGATGGATGCTGAGAGGCAGGAGGAGAGTGCGAAGTGTTGACAGGGTTAGACAGAAGGGGAGGCGGGCTGTGTTGTAATGCTGTGGAGCACCATGTCACCATCCTGATCATCCGTGTTAGTCGTTGTCATCTCTGCCGTTTGTTGTCTTCCTGTTGTGGGCCCGGACTCTGTCCCCCCTCTCAAAATGTCCTGTGACCTGTTGCTTAGCAGTGGTGGAAAGTAACTAAGTACATTTACTCCAGTATTCTACTTAAGCACAGTTTTGAGGTACTTTTACTTTACATTTTCCAATACTTTATGCATCAACTCCAGTACATCTCAGTGGTAAAATGTTACTTTTACTCAACTGCAATGATTTTATTTTGTTACTAGTTAATTTGTAGATTACAAAACTTACATTAACCAATTAAGCCCTATTTTATAGTTTGTCTATTCGAAAATTGCCGATCTACAAGCTCAGCTTGTAGATCTCCTATTTTCAAAGAAGCTTGACACATTTGGACACATTTAAGTGTTCAGCTTGTAGATCTGCTATTCTCAAAGACCGTTGACACATTTTAACTTTTGTATTGTAAGTATGTTCCGATGCCAATACTTTTGTACTTTCACACAAGTAAAATTATGAATACAGCTCTTTTACTTGTAAAAACATGTATTTCTACATTGTTTACTCAAGTAAAACACCTTAGAGTACTTTTTCCACCACTGCCTGTTGCCTGGCAACGGGTGCCCAGCCGTGTTGAGTGGTGGCGCGGTGGCAGAGGGGGGGGGGCATGATGTGTCAGGTCAAGCTTGTGTGATTACAGTCTAACATGCTGTCTGCTCGGCTCACACTCTCTGGAGAGGTCAGAGCGTCTCAAACACTACAAAACAGGCCAGCCTTTCCCAACCTGTGGGTCCCAGCCCAATGGCAGGGGCCACTTTTACCCGTCTGTAAGACCACAAATGCAGCTTTTACTATTAAATGCAAATTCCCCCTTTCCATGCCGTAACTGAAGGCGGCATTCAAGACAATTGCCTTTTCTCAAACTCCCCTGAACTTGAATGCAACATTTTATGTTGAAAGAATGACCCACTCTGTGTAGAAATCCATGCTGTACGCCACATCTCCAGTACAAGCTTCCAAGCCAGAACACACAGTCGATTGATTGATCATAAGAATATGATGTACATGCTCTGAAAATGCACGCAGCCCACCCATCTGACCACTTCACATGGCAGCCTTTCGGCAGCCGTTTTCACAGATTTTTAAGTTGGCCCTCATCCAGAAAAGGTTGGGAACCTCTGGGTTATGCAAGATAATTGTGTGCGTGCGTGTGTACGAGCGTCACTCCGTCCGTCCGTTCGTCCGTCCGTCCGTCCATGCGAGTGTGCAGGTGAGAGCATTTGTATGTGGACCTGGGATGAAATACAAACAATGACAGCAGTAACACGAGTCACCTCTAATCCCTATGGTAAACATGGACTCATACTATTGTGCACACATATACCCGGCAGGCAGCGTAGACATGTATGCACTTACACGTGGAGTTCAAACATAGACACATTAATGTCCTGCACATCCGCCCACACCTACTCATATCAGCGTTCTTCCCTCTTTCTCACAACCTCCATAGATAAGTCCCTCCTATCGCACGGGGCGCTTGGCCATGCATACTGTACCAACGCCCCCACACACACACACACACCACCCAGAGTGCACTGATGCAATCTGAGGAGCATGCTTCACTCGCTCCGGTGTTATGGAGCACAAAGCACACTGTCGAGCAGAAACCTTGTATCTCCATTTTTCAACGTTTTACCTTTTTTTGTGAATTAACGACCTAGTTTGTCATACTACAGTGTCACACAAAAGTGGCAAAAAGAGATAAAGATAGGCTATTTTTGCTATTTTTGAAAAAAAAAAATAAGGTAAGAAAAAGTGATTAACTGTGTGTTTTATAAATATTTAACCAATGAAAAGTATTAACAAGAGCTTGTGACTAAATAATATCTACACTCTGGATCCATTAGCTCAACACAGGTTATTATTTTTTTGTTCATTTCCTGAAAAGTTACGGTTTTGGACATGCAAGGTTTCCACCCGACAGCCATGACGATTTACTAACGGAGAGTGTTGCAGAGAGGGAAACGGAGCCAGAGAACTTCATGGCCTGTTTGTGGCCTAAACAGACCTTTGAGCTTTTTTCCCCGGGAATGGATGCGTGCCGACTCGGGTTGACCTGGCCGGGGCCTGTCCCTGGCACCCCTCCTGAGGAAATGAGGTTGGCGGGAGGGTGGGGTGGTAGAAGGCGGGCTGTCTCTACAGATGGTCTGCCCCCCCCAACCCCTCTAAACGGCCCTGGGTAAAATTAATGGTCCAGCCAACACACTTAATTGTCTCCAATTGCTCTGACATTAATTATTAACATTTGTCCATTATAATGTCTGTTCACGTTATCAAAGGAAGCCAAGCAGAGGGGGCGCCGGGCGAAGCCAGGCGTGAGGAGGGAGGGGGGGGGGGGCGAAAAGGGCGAGGGGAGAAATAAAGAGAGACAGGGCATGGAGTCCTGTTAGCCAAGCGTTGCAAAGATCCCATTACCTCCCCAGGTTCAGCGCGGCATGCAGCCAGGCTCCACATCACGTATTGATTTCTCTCCCCCCGAAAAAAGTCAATCTGCCTTCTCAGTAAACATTATGCCTGCTGCGGGTCAATCGTGGATATCAAGTCTCTCCCCCACCCCCACCCACCCAAAAGGCCATTCCCTCCTCAAATAATGTGGAGCGGCTGAGCTCCAGCCTGATTTATGCCTCGGTGACAAAAGTGTGGCGCGACTACGTTGCCCCCGTTCGGTCACCTCACAACTTACTCGTACTGGGGCTGTTAGCTGAGTGCCAAGGAAGGTCGGTAAAGTTATCGGGATGGATTGAAGATAGAACACTTAAAGGGCGATGAAAGCCTCGTCTAGGCTGATTGTGTAGTTCGTTTTCCGGCTCAGGCTAAAAAGCACAGACGAGTAAAAACATTGCAGCGCAAGACTGGCCTTGTTATTGATAGTTGGGGAACCAAATGGACCGTTATGGGTCTATAACGATCTATAACCCATAACAGTACAAATGAAACAAATGGACTTTACAGTGTAGATTGGGGTTCCAGAGATTAAAACATTGTAGCATGGGGGTCCATGATCTAATGCATATCAAACTGGGGATCCTTAAAATGAAAAAGGTTGAGAATCATTGCTATAGAGCCACCTGGCATATCTTTTCAAATGGGGGTCCGCGGGCTAATATTGATCTATTTTGGGGCCCTTGACATGAGAAGGTTTGAGAACCACTGATGTAAGCAGCACAGCTGCAGCTAATCAAATTAATAAGAGATGTTTTAGATTTACAGTATTTTGTGCATTGACAATACTCTTGACTACTGTCTATGCTTGCACATCGGCACACCCATGGCTTTGGGCACACCTACATTTAACACACCTGCTATTAATTTAATAAGCTTCAGGTACGTTTCTTACTAGCCTGTGATGTTTTTAATCTGCTGTAGTTTTTAAACCTGAAATGGAAAACAAGCTACAACATCAACGTTGGGTTTCATGCTCCTTTAAAACCCCCCTCAAACAATCAAAGTTGGAACTGTAAGTTTAAGTCAAGTAGTGGTAAACTTTGGTTATATGGAGATATGCAGTGTTTTAAGAGTATGTCAATAAACAACACTCATAAACACAACATCTTTCAAGAACATTTTAAGCATTTATCGGTCAACACATCCAAAGTCGATTATCTTGTGTTCATGAGTATTTCAATATTTTCTTCGATAGGCCTCTCACAGCATGCAAATCTAGATCTACTGTAGATGCTGGCTCTCTCAGCCTTAACGCCAAAATATGGAAATAGTGAAATCTCGGTACTACTAAACATTCCAATAATCAAGGAAAAGAAGGAATGAATAAAAAGGCAGACAACATCTCTTTTTCCTGCAGGCTCCCTGGGCCCCATCCGCCGATATTTTTTTTAATCTTAATTCAATCTTTATTCGGCATCCACACATCCACAGCAGCACTAAGAGAGCAGCGGTCCATAAAATAATAAGCCCATCAGCACAACACACATGCACACCAACGCAAACGTGCACTGGAATACACACTTGTGTGTGTGTGTGTGTGTGTGTGTGTGTGTGTGTGTGTGTGTATATGTTTTCTCTTAAATATACAGTTCACAGCATTGTATGGATATCCTTGCTTCTGCATTATGCACACATATACCGTATCAGCGTTCGCATCCGTTCACACATAGAATACGCCCACGTCTACCATACAGTAGGCATACTGTACCTCAGTGCATATCGATGCTGCAGGGGTGGAAACCTCATATGTCCAAAAGTGTTACTTTTCAGGATTCAAAAATAGTCAAAAATAGCAGATCTGCAAACTCAAAATGTGTCGCAATTCGACACGTTTTGAGCTTCTAGATCTGCTATTTTTGATACTTTTGTGCGACGTGTAGTATGATCAAGTACGGCACTAATTTACGAAAAAACATGTACTATGGAGATTAGAGGTTTCTGCCCGACAGTGACAATGTGATATGTAGTTTAGCCAGTGAGCATGGTTCCCTGCACAGTCAAATCCTCACTGTCAATTGAACTGCACTCACTCTCAGGATCCTATATTTTGGGCCAGGGGGATCGGGGGGTGAGAGGTGTGTCCAAAACAACAGGGACGGTTGAATGTGGTTAAATTAACACTATTAGCAAGAAGGTTACTGTGAACACACAGAATAGAACACACTGAAACGTGCATATCGCTGCCGGGCAGAAAGCTTGTATCTCTAAATTTCACCTTATAGTTTTTTCGCCATTTAATGTCCTACTTTGTTATACAAGAGTGTCAAACATTTTTTTCACAATTTCTGAACATTTCCGTTACGTTCCTTTTTTTTTTTTTTTTGCCAATTTATTCCTCCCCGCACACATTTGTGTGTTGTCACTGCTGTTGTATCTTACTGACTCTTACTGACGCCAGCATGGATGGATTATAGACTGGTCCAAAGGGGCCAGTGCCCAGGGAGCCTTGGGCCACGAGGCTCAATGACAATTTATTAAAATGTATATATAGGTTTACGCTCAAATATGTACTGTCAAATTCAATATTTTACAAAAATGTTCAGAAATGGTAGATGTGCCCAGCTTGCAGAGGGGCACACACAAAGTGACGCGCTGTGAGCTTGTAGATCTGCTATTTTTGAATAGCCAACATATAAACAAACTACTTTTGCTGGGTACACCCCTGGAACCCCCCCCCCCCCCCCCCCCCAAGGACCCCTGGTGTTGAATGGGGTTTGTTGAGAATCACTGAGTTATACCACAGTAAAACCATCCTCAGCCAAGTATATCTGAAATGTATACATTTTGTTGCAGATCATTCCTCCGATTCAAATGTAGCACGTATCACGACAACACTGTGGAATGGGGTCCAGCATGCATAAACGCAATCTCCTGAGAGTGTTGTTGGCCCCCCGGCACAGTTAATGTATTGATTTTAGAGCGCCGCTCCCTCCGTGATAAAAAAAACTATTTCATGAATTCCAATGAGACTCTTTTACCAGACTGCTGCCAAGAGCCCCCCTCCACTCACCGAAGGTAAAAAAAAAAGCTTGTGTCATTTTGTTCATACAATGTATCTCTTTTATAATGATTGGAGGCATATAGGGAATTTTATTGCTTTAATCTGCTCTCATTTAGTGTCATATTCATACCCCCCCCTTCCCCATAACTGGATAGAGTACCTACCTGCTCCCTTGAACACATAAATCAATGTTTATCATGACAGAGAATGCTGTCTATACCTATTTTTCATGGTCTGGATACAATTGCATTATACGACAATAATAAAAACTGAGTCCCCACGCCTTTGGGGTATTTTCTTTTATCACCGCACATTTGCACGTATGTGAAATTAGTCATGTGTCGTTACTCTTTGCCCATCCTAACTATTAGGAGCATTGGGCACTTCTAACACAGCGCCCCAGGGTTTTAAACAAGTGTAAACAGAAAATAGGAGAGGGGACCCCTGGCGGACTCCGGTCAACTAAGTCAGTGGTTCTCAAAGTGGTCCGGGAACCACCGGGGGTCCTGGGGGGGGGGGGGTTTTGAAGCCGTTATGTCGGCAAATTCAAATCCACTATCTTGGAACTTCCGGTTCCGAAAACCAACCGGAAACGAATGCTATCAATCAATAGCGTGGTGGGGGGGAAAGAGTGACACCTGCTAGGCCATTGATGAGAACTGCAGGTATTTCGGCACTTCCTTATTGGCTTCATTTTAAAAACCGGATGCTTGCCGCATATACGGTACACATAATGTAGGCCAGCGGTTCGCAAACATTTTCATGTCAAGGGTCCCAAATTAAAATGTATTTGGCTGCGGACCCACATCTGAAAATATATAATAGGGCATAAGTGGTTAATGGTAAAATGGACACAACTGCAGGAAAAAGGGCAAACGGACAGTGTTGGGAGCGGAGCGCATTACACTAATGCTGGATGATCTATTGTCACGACTCCTGTTCAGAGGGACTCTGCCCTGGAGTATAGTGGGTAAATATCATAATAATGATGATAGCATGGAGCAGACACTGTCTGTGTTCAACACTGGCTGTTTTTTTTTTTACTTATACTCATGTGAGAAGTACAAGGCCTGCATTCAAACTGAGTAAAAGTACAAATAAAATAAAATGTACTTACAGTACCAAAGTAAACGTACAAAAAAATCAGCTCACAACACGTCACAAGCTTGTAAACTGGCTATTTTGGAATAGCGAAAGTATAAAATGTAGGTTTTTGTACTACAGGAATAATCAAAATCTTCAAAGTAGATTGTAACTAAAGCTGTCTAATTGTATTGGAATAAAAAGTACAATATTTGCCTCTGAGATGTAGTGGATTAGAAGTATCGGAACATTTAAATACTCAATTATAGTAAAAGTGCCTAAAAATACACAATGCAGTACTTGATTAAATTGACGTAGTTACTTTTGATTTTATTTTATTTATTTGAAAAAGCAATAACCTTTATAGAGGCTCACTCAACTGTGTCTCAACCTTGTCAGGAAGCTGTTTAAGTCTAACTTCAGAAATCCCCCCCCCCCCCACTTCAGGAAGGAGATCTCTCTACAAGTTTTATATTGTAATCAGGAAAACAACTCAGTGTTTTTAATGGCACATGTCTTTTCAAACCGGTGATCATGCTGAAAGCTGAATAAACATAAGCATTTACACAAGGTACTGGTTAATACAAAGTCAAGGATCTAGGACTTGATTTCCATTCTGGCTCTCAACATGAAACATGACAAATACACTCAAGAAATGAACCCATTTTGATAACAATAGACAACACAAATGTCCACCACTGGTATCGTGTACCAGGCTGATGGCGTGGCGGTGCAGGGGGGAGGGAAGGAGAGGTGGAGCGATGGGTGGGCGACCGACCGGGGCTCAGTTCAGCTCCAGCCCAGACCCATCTGCTCGTCACCTGGCCTTGGCACGCGGGAGACTGGGTAATGACAGGGAAAAAATGGCATCAACGGGCAGACAGACGCTGAGAGGTAATTACTGACTGGAATCCATGCAGAAACAACACATCTGGATTCTCTGGATCCATGAGTCAAAACAACGGAGGATGATATGGCGATACCATAAGCCTCCATCCATGAGCTTTTTTTTTTCTGTCAGAACTGTGGAAGCATATACATCAGCCTTGGAGATTGAAATCGTTCCTCTCTATCCCCACACCCCGGGTTCCTAGAGCTCTTTATACAAGGGCAGGGAGAAATACAATTCTGCTTTTAGCAATAGAGTGAGTGAGAGAAAGAGAGAGACAATCTGTGTGAAGATCAGCCATGACAGCACTATACTGTACTGTAGTTTCAGTGCTGACTGACTGACTGACTGACTGACTGATTTCACTCTGTTTTTTCTCCAGTCCATCACTGTGCACACATCCCTCTTAATATAAAGCCACTTAAGACGTATTTTAAAATAGCTGCTGCCATGCATTGGGAGCTTTTAGATCGTCTGTTTTCGAAACATTATGAAACATGGTGAAAATGTGATGGAAAAAAAGAAAATGTAGAAAAATGGTGAAAATGTCATTCTGCCTCTGTCACATAGTGCCATGTGCCATGAGTATTTAGAAAAACCTTGAAAATGTGTGATGTTTGAAAAATCTTATTTGAGGTTAAGACCCCATTGCTGCCAATCAATTCTGCCTCGTTTGCAGTTGGAGATAAAACGGTCGGTCGCTCGATGTTAATATCTTCCCCGCATGATACAAAGAGGTTCTAGCCGAGGCGTCTTGCTTTGCGTTCCACACAAGTTTGCAAATGAAGATGACCCCATAATGGCTCGGTAATGGCAGTCTGCATTGCCGTGTGATTAACATTTACTCTCAACTTGGGAGTCCTATTAAAGTACCTATTCTGCACTGTGAGGAATAGACTGTCCAGTCAAGTTAATGAAAACCTCCAGCTAGACTCCAGGCGTTGACCAAACGGTCAGACTGGGTCCCTGCCGTCCAACGGGGCCCCCGAGGGACCCTAGACGGAGGGTGCCACAACTTTGACTGAGTTCTCGTCCTGCATCAATGCCTACTTTCACAAACCCATTAAATTTCAGAAAAGTCATGCCAATATGCTACACTGCTACCAGACCTGATTTCATATGCCACACAGTTATGGAGAGCGGTGGAAGTTCTACCTTTGATGTAGCATTCTTTATTATCTAACTATATAAATGGCGAGCAACTTCCGCGCCCTCGGTGGTGACACCCCACAGCTCTGTGATCGACTAAACACAACACCGTCAGACCACATGTCGCCAACACTGTCGCCACGGCGGGCGGCCTGAATTTACGTTTCGCGTAGGGCACCTGCCATGCCTCACTACACCGTTCCCACCTCGCAACATAATTAATTCTACTCACCAAATGTCGGACACAACGGAAGTGGAAGCAGCTTCGTACCGTTTACCGTGCGCACGACCTCATCACCACAACAGCAGGCAGCCGCTGCGGGGTTTTTTTCCTTTTTTTCCAAACTTTTTTTTTGGTCACCATTTTCTCCAGGCACCATTTCTGGTGTAACGTCGGGTGTTTCTTTTCACCAGCCAATCACCTTTCACGTTGCCACGTCCGTTGCCACGTCGCGCTGACGTACGCTAAACAAGCGCTGCCGTGCGCACAATGCAAACGAGCCCAAAGGCGCGCAAAAATAAGCCGACCATTGCTTAGACACAAAGTCAGACCTGGCAACGCAGCCTAGGCCAATCATGTGTGAGAGATCTACAAGCTATGGGGCAGAGACGCCACCGTATCTTAGCAACAACTACAGCGCTCACTCTCATTGGTCCTGTCACGCTAAGAGCAGTCTCCAGACAATGGCATCGCAGACAGCTTGCTGTTACTGCTGTAGCCATCACAGGCAGTTGCAGCACGACGGACAGGGCGCTGTGATAGCTGCCATGTCGCTAACGCTAATCTGGTTGTCATGCCTGCAGCGGCTGTGCAATCACTTTGTCAACAATGCACGTTCGTGTGGTGAATGTCTATATTGCTGCTCAGTTCGTCCATTGTACATGGTGTATGTTTGTGTGTGTCTTCTGGAGAACTATGTAGCTCCACAACTACAGTAACTAACGTAATGGCAGGACCGCCACGTGCAACGCATGTTAGGCTGCATTATGGTCATGTAGTAATTTCAGATAATTTCGCTCCGATTACAGCAGTGTTTATCAACCCTTTCACGCCGCCCCCCCCCCCCCCCCCCCCCCCCCCACAAATACACGTACTTCATCTGGGACCCCCCCATTCTGTTTGACTCCGTTCCACAAGTAAATATTGTGAAAATAGCCGATCTACAAGCTCGAAACGCCTCACGTTGACGTTCAGAGGCTTTGTAAGCTTGGAGATCGGCTATTTTCTACATGATTGCCTCTTTCTTACATTCTTTGCCAATGTGGCCCATGTTTTCATAGCATAGTTTATTGACTACTTCTGTTGCAGAAATGGCCATTTCCTTTACTTTCGGTTTTTTATTGTCTCCGCCAGGCCGAAAGGCATGGCGCAAGACTATGTTTCACCCCCTGTCCGTCCGTCTGTGATAGCTAATCTCTCACATCGTTGACTTGATCGCAGCAAAATAACAGCCCGATGTGGAGAGTCAGTGAGAGCTGGATAAACGACGTAAAATGTGTCAAAAGGAGTCTGTACGGCTGTCGATAAATGAACACATGACGTCAGTGGGAGAGTAGATATTGTGTCTTTTGGACAAACAGCAGCGTGGTGCTGATGTTTGTTGTGTCAAGCAGCTTAATGTCAGAGTGTTTGTGTTGGAGCGCCTCAGTGCGGCTGCAGAGTTCATGTGCAACCTCTTCCACAGAGACACAGAGACACTAGAAACTCTGCTGGGGAAAAAAAACACTGCTGGGCATTGACTTTCCTATGGACATTGATCTACACACTGCAGGTATATCTGCTACACACACAACATCAAACTACACACTGCAGGTATGATGCAGCGTTTGCATTACAGCCAGCATGCCAGCGTAGTTCCCATATGGTTTCAAGGTGGGCTAAACCATATGGACCCCATGTCAGCAATGTCAGCGGCATCCACTTCAGTCCCAACTGCGATGCCCATGCAGGCTATAAGTAGCTTCTACCTGGCCCTTAGGTGGGCCCCAACTAGCCATGTTTATGTGGGACCAAGGCGGGTCCTAACTGCGTTTGCCCATGCAGGCTTTAACTGGGTTCTACCTGGGCCCTAGGTGTACCCTAACCAACCACAGTGCAGTGCCCATCGCTCCAATTGTTGTGATGTCAGGGCTCTCAATACTGCACATTGGTGGAGGAGGAGGGGCCGCAGGGCGACCGCACACATCGCTGAACCAATGGTAGCCCACGGATGTTTCCTCTGTGGATGTACAATCTGCCCCTCTATGCCACATATCATCCGCACTACAGGGTCTTCACTGACCGAGCCACGGCCCCACTCACCCTCATGACGCTACGCCACTTAAACGTGCGGCAGCATGCGCTGGGTTGCCAGGTTTGCACAGCCTGCGCCAGAAACAAGCAACCACCTTCATGAAAAAAAAAAAAACACCGAAATGGTCCGCAATGTTCCAGGGGTGTCCCCGCGCGTCCCAACACTCCACAGGGGGTCAGTGGACCATCAGGGGGTCCCCGGACCCCCTGAAACATAACAAATATTATTTCTTCAAATTTTTTCCTTTTTCAAAAAAACATTTCCACAGTTTCACTCCGGCGATTTGGGTCCCCCAATATACACACGGCCACGCTGGGCCCCGTGCGCGGCTGGGGTTGAGGGGGGCGTAGCCCCCCGAAACTCTAGTTGGAAATAATTGGATTCTGCCTCCCACCCCACCCTGCCCTCTCAAACATACACTTTGCCCGCGCGCTCACTGCGGACATGCACAGTTAATCGACCTTTTGCAAAGCGGCGTTGGGTACTGTGGCTGGGTTCTCTCTCTCTCTCTCTCCGGGGTTTTCAGGCGGCTTTTAGATGAGTAGGACCCAAATTCAGATTCAGCGCAGACGGTTCCAAGCTCTGATGAAGTTGAAATTGCTATTTCCTAAACTGGATTTTGTAGTGTCTGTTGTTTCCTAAGTCTGTTTTGAACGTGCTCTGTTCCCTTAATTGTTCCTTATCTGTCTTTGACATGCTCTATTCCAGTGATTCTCAACCCATGTGGGCCGTGATGGTATTGCAGTTTATCGATTTAGTTGTGATAAATAGGAAGTATATTGGTCCAAGCTGAAACAAAGAAATTACTGACATATTTAATAATGTTACACTTTTTTATACTACAACATTTTTTTAAATAGCAGAAATAGCTGATCTACAAGCACCACAAAGTGATGCGTTGTAAGCCTGGCGATCTGCTGTTTCTGAGATTTTTAGTACGATTTTTGAAAATGTATGAGAATGTTTCAACATAGAAACGATTATGCAAAAAGAATTGCGATTATCTCAAATCATTGTGATTAGATGATTACGTAGTAGTGATTACGAATTTGAAGCTCACATGGAAGAACGAAATTGCTGTACCTGCAGTTCCCATTAGTGGCCCAGCAGATGACACTATTTCACCTCCTGCGGGCTGCAGAAGCGATTACACTCCATTAAAGTGAACGAGGTTTTGGCCAGAATTTACACTTGATTTTATTACCTTAGTAAACATTTTCATAAATACTTTTTTTCAATCGCTAGTTTAAAGTATTTTTTTCAATTATCAGGATATGCGTTTAGTAAATTATGGTCCCATTAATTAAAAAATCTGTGATAAAGTAGGGTATGCTTCTACTGGTTCTACCAAGTGAAGACCCGCCCTCGCCCAATAGCAGTCGTTTCCGGTTTCTTTTTGGGACTGGAAGTTCCAAGATGGCGGATGTGAATTCACAGAAAAAGTGGCTTCAAAACAGGGCTATAGGAACCAATGGGTCATGTGACGGTTCCCTTCGTCCATATTTTTTACAGTCTATGGCCTAGACACACAGCTAAGGCAGCTGTGTCGCAGGACAGCACAGCGCCACATAGGGGTCAGGGGTCACGCTGCAGGTTGGAGTGGCGCCTGCCAAACAGAGGAAGCACAGAGAGACATTTGGGACCCTCCCTCTACCTCCATATCGCTTTGGCTGAGCTTAAGAAAAAGCTCTGGCCTGGAGGCAGCTGGCTTCTCTCCACGCTCAGCGGAACCCGCTGATAATCAGCAGAGAGAGACCCTCGATGATTGCTCTGCCGCCTGCCTTAAGACTGCTCAATCTGCAAAGTAACTACTAGCCAACACTGTCGAATAATTGCAGTGGAGTAATCAGTCCAATTTTTGCTTCTGAGATGTAGGCCTATTGGAGTAGAAGTATACCACAATATAAAAAATACTGTTATAATATAATACTGTTACACGCATTATAAAAAATTCGACTTGAGTAAAAGCACAAATATATTGCCATCGAGATATACATACGGAATGAAAGTATAATTACGATAATTTGTCAAGCCCTTTTGAAAATAGAAGATCTACAAGATCATGGTTTGGCTATTTTCAAACAGCCAAAGTATAACACAGGGCTTAAAGGAGTAGTTCCCTCAAAAAATGACTTAATTTCTATCAATTAGTCACCCCATGAAGCCTTGAATTCATGATTTTCTTTAGTTTTTGTCGCATTACCAATATTGTCGCAGCCAATAATTTGATGACCGGGTGTATTTCCGGTAGGAGACACAAAGAGTCAACTTTGAGTCTCCTACTTACATTAGCATCTTTCCACCGGTTATCAAATGATTGGCTCAGGAATGTGACAAAAAACAAATCAGTGAATTCAAGGCTTCATGGGTGTGCAATTGATAGAAAATAACTAATGTTTTGGGTGAACTACTCCTTTAAGTGGTGAAAATTGTTTTATAATAATAATCTAATTATGCAAAGTAACTTGTCACTAAAGCTGTCCAATAATTGTGGTAAAAGTAAAATATTTGCCTGAGGTCTAGTGGAGTAGAAGTCCTCAAGTAAAGTAAAAGTCCCTCAAAATGTACTTAAGTACAGTTGAGTAAATGTACTTAGTTACTTTCCACCAACTGCTAACCGCTCGCCTGTTCCGCTCCTAAGAATGTCAAACTATTCATATTAAGGACACCCCTCCCTCCCCCTGCCCCCGTTGCACTATAGAGAGGCCTGTAATCCCCATCAATCTCCTCTCTCTCTCTTTGAATTGGGCGTAAATGTGAATTTAATTGCTGCTGGGAAGGACTGAGGGGGATTTTTTTCCATTTTGCCCCTATACAGTATGTCATCCTCTATCAACCCTGGGCAGACTGCGTGGCAGTGCCTCTCATAGGGAACAAGTAGTCAAGCCTCCCCTCCCTTCATTGTGTGCCACCTCTGCCTGGCGGGCCCACACAGCCATGGCATTCCGCACACACACACACACACACACACACACACACACACACACATACACATGTGCACACACGTAGTTGATATCACTACAATTTGGCAATTTTACCATTGCAATTTTTCAACATTTATAACCCTATAAGCCTCATTTATGGTTGCCTTTTCTCTACGTTTTCTCTACAAAAGGCCTGCAACGAGCAGACGGAGAGACGAGAAGAAGGCGTGGGCAGACGGGGGGAGGGGGGGGGGGGGGGGGGGGGCGGTCGTCCGTCGCATTAAGCCAGAGTTATGCTTAGTTGTGTTCCGGCGTTGCGCACCGACAATAGCCGATCTACAAGCGCTAATGCGTCGCGCTGTCAGCTTGTAGATGTAACCATTGAAATCAACATTTTTTCCTGTGACGACCATGCCATTGTCCTTACAATGTCAATACTTCTCAAACTCTACCATGTTTGTGGGGACATTTTGGCCCTCAAGCATACTGTAGTAATCCACATACGTTACTTGGGCTTGTGTTGTTTTTTTCTTGACCACAACGTAAAATGTTACTTGGTATCCTGTGGTTCAGTACAGATTGGTATGTTTTTTTTAGTATATTGTTTAGACTGATGCTAGGTTCTGTGTTCCGAGTGTACTGAGGCACTACCGTCTCTCCATTTGATGTATGTGTTTACCTTGCTTATCGTAAGTCGCTCTGGTTAAGCGTGTCTGTAAAGTGTAAAGTGTACACACACACACTACTCACCAGTAGCGTTAATGGTCTTAAGCATCTCGTTTTCCCTGCCTGACATTACATTCCTGGCCAGAGTACAATGCTTTTGATGCAGTCCGTCCCACTGATGACTCATTAGAGAGGAGGAGCATCAGCTCTGGCTCTGCACAAGCACACAGGTCAGGTCAGCTCCGCTCAGCGCTGCTATAGCTGACATGTTTACATATAGCACAGGCTGACTAAATATAGCGTCGCTGACGGGCAGAAACCTTGTGTCTCCATATTTCAGCTTTTATTTTTGTTGCTGTCGGGCAGAAACCTCTCCATATTTTAACTTGTTGTGTTTTTTCGTACCCCTATATCAGGGGTCTTCAATGTTTGTCAGGCCAAGAACCCCTTAGCCAAGAGACACATAAACATACAGTATAAAATTGCGTTCCAGATTAAACTTTTTCATAGATTTCATAGATGGGCTTGTTTGACTGCACTATCATCAGTGTTGCATACGTTTTCTTTGCTTGTTTATTTACACATTATCTTTTCATTAATATGTTGGATTCATGCTAAAGTGTATTTTCAGACATTTAACCACTTAAACCCTCCACACTTAGTAAACTTGACCTTTGGCTCTGTACTTGGTCTGCTCTTTTTCCCCTCCACATAAAACCTCTTTGCAGAAAATAGACACTCTACAAGCTCGCTTGTGAGCTTAATAGATCAGCTATTTTCACTATTTTAGAAAGATAAAGTGAAAGTGGGTTTTGTAGATATTGAACCAGTGACAAGTACTAACAAGACCTTGTGACTAAATACTAATAGCATCGGATCCATTGGAACACAGGTCCTTTTTTTCCACCATTTCCTGATTTTGAAGTAACTCTAGTGTACAAGGTTTCCAGCCGGCGGCGACCGTATCATACACGAGACTCCTTGAATCGAGCACAGCTCAGCTCATTAAGCCATCACTGGGGGTTTAAGCCCATCGGCAGGCCATGACGACAGGAACATCCTATTATATTGGACATTTTGGTCAGACATTATTTATTTAGATGAGCAGGTCCAGCAAGGCAATTAGTTTGGCTTGGTTCTTTATTTACAGATAACAAGGGGTATTGTATTGTTGTTCGGCAGAGAGGAGGAGGAGGAGGTCTGTCCCCAGCCCGTCTGAATTACACAGCACAACTTATCAAACTCTTCTAAGCTCATAAGCCATTTCAGAATTCTGTAGCTTTGGTGGGCTCAGCAGCCTTGGTTAGCACCATATTACCATGGCTCGGCTTATTGTAAACTTTTTGGATTCATTCTCCTCGACAAAGATGATGATCGGGAACAAACGATGAACTCTTTTGTCTTTTCTTTTGAACAGGTACATCCAAGGAGCTTCATCCCCGAAGGACATGGTCATCATTGTGGATGTGTGAGTACCCCCCCCCCCCCCCCCCCACTCTCTCTCTTTTTTGATTTGATGGATTTAATTGCTTGCAACCAACATAGATAGAAGGTTAAAAAGACAATCGAGGTTTAAAAGTCATAGACTTATTTCCACTGTGGTCCCCTTACACAAGAGAAGACACACATTGACACTCCTTTCCCCCTTGCCCCCCCGCCCCTCTTCTTCTTCCCTTTTTTTTCTATGGAAATAACGATATGATGGGAACTATGCACAAAAACGAATAACGAATTTCACCCACTTTTTTACTTCTGTAAACCTGTGATGTAACAATAAAGCTGATTCTGATTCTGATACATAAATATCACTGAATACAAACATCTCCAAAGGACATGGTCACCATCGTGGATGTGTGAGTATCTCTCTCTCTCTCTCTCTCTCTCCCCCCCTTTCTCCCCCCCCCCCCCCCTCCTCATCTCTCCCCCCCCCCCCCCCCCCCTCATCTCTCTTACTCTCTCTCTCCCTCTCTCTCTTTCTCTCTCTCTACCCCTCTCTCTCCCTCCCTCTGTGCTCATCTCTGTCCCTGTCCTCCGCTCCGTCTCCTCTGGTTAGAATGGTTCCTTTCCTTCCCATCAAAGGGCACCAGTGCCACCTGTTGGTTTGAGAGAAATCTGATTAGAAGGCAAATCTCTCAGCCCCACAACCTTGCATTTGCGTTAATCTCTCCCAGTCAGTCAGCCAGCTGCTATTGTCTACAACATACAATACACACATCGCTCTGTGTGAATACCTAGATTGACTGCAACTGGGTCAACAGATTAAAGGGTTGTCGTGTGTTTTGGGCACGTATGCCACCTCCCCCAACCTGTTACAAAGCAGCTTTAGCTGCCTCATTAAACCACGTTCAACTTGACATCCCTATTTTATAGGCGAAATGTTCCAAAAATAGCTAAAATAGATTTAGCTATTTGTCATGTGACGAAGAGTACAGCAGGGCGAAAAGGGGCATGGAACCCTTGGCTGATTTTATAGTTTCAGGCAAGACAACTCACAAATGGATTAAAATATTTGAAGGAACTAGATAATGATATAATCTACAAAAGCTACTATCCAAGTTGAGCTGGCTTCAACTTCAGCTACAAAGCTAGAGTTGTTTAACCATTTGGGTGGGCCACATTTGATCAATCAATCAATATCCGGCTTCGATCAATGTAACTAACGAAGTATACTTTAAGTTAATTTTTCAATATTTCATGTTATGTTATCAATAACAATCTTGAATGATTTGGGGCCCCATTTGCAATGTCATCAGAGCACTACTGTGTGAGTTTTTCCAGAAATCAGAATCGGAATCATCTTTATTGTCACGGTAGAGTTTTACTAGCCTGGTAAAGCCCCTCCCTCCGGAAAATCTCATATCCATCCTGAAATAAATGACAAATAAGATTTCCGGAGGGAGGGTTTACCAGGCTACAGTTTTACAGGTGTGAAGAAGTGGGTGATTTCTTTTTTGTGCAAGCTCCATTTTGTTATTTTCAGGAAAAAGAGAGGGGCCCGGGAGAGCAAGGAGAAAAGAAAAAAAACAGAGAAACATATCGAGGACAGGCAAAAAGCAAAGCTATCTAAATATATACACATAGTATGGTACAGTGTGTACATGAGGTTAGCCATGAGGTGCATGATGTTAGACACCCATGTGGTAGAACTTCGGTAGGTCCACATACAGTAGCAGCACACAGCGGTTGCTCAGTGGTGGTGTTGATGATGATGATGGTGATGATGATGATGTGTCCTGCAGGAGTGGGAGTGTCAGTGGGCTCACCTTGAAGCTGATGAAGACCTCAGTGATGGAGATGTTAGACACGCTGTCAGACGATGACTACGTCAACGTGGCCAGGGTGAGTCGGTCGGGATGGCCGTCACTATTGGCCACATTCACACAGCGGTTTTGATCTTTTGTAATACTTGTACTGAATCACTTAATATAAGAACTGTGTTAGCGCTGTCGCCTCACAGCTAGAAGGTCCTGGGTTCGATTCCCGCAGGGGACGCTGTGGGCGCTGGGGGCGTGTTCTCTCCTCCGCGTCATCAGTGCCCACACCCTAGGTGGGGTTGGCGAAAGGGCCTTTCTGTGTGGAGTTTGCATGTTCTCCCCGTGTCTCCTAGGGTAGGTACCCTCACAAAAAACATGCAGTAATCCTGGTCACTATACTGCCTCCCCCTGGCCAGCCGGGGCGCCTGATGGAGGGGAAGGGAACTGGTTGGAATAACGTGTTCCTTCCACGCGCTATGTCCTACCAGGGAAACTCTCCCCTGTCAGGTGATAAGAAGGTCAGTTGGCTCTCATGCATTGAAGGAGGCATGAGCTCGGCCCTGGCCTCCCTAGGTTGGCAGAGGGAAGGTAGTGCCCAGGATTACAGCTTAGGCATTGGCACTGGGTGAAAATATAGGGGTTACAAAATCGTGGGATAAAAAAAAAAATATATATATATATATATATATATATATATATATATATATATATATATATATATATATATATATATATATATATATATATATATATATATATATATATATATATATATATAAGAACTGTGTGATGCAGGGAAAAGTACTCATTTATTTTTATTTAATATATAACGAGGTAGAAAATTACATGCCTGTAAACAAATCACAGACTGTATCAAATAAAGCTGACCACTTAACTAAGTGGTCTGTGAGGACCGTTGCACACAATGGCCGTGTGCAAGTTCTGATCAATCGGTCAACCCTCAGACAGAATGACAGACAGAGGTTTTTTAAATTAGTAGGAAATATATAGCCTGAAATCCAGACTGATTCGCTACGTTCGGTGGATTTGTTTTTCTCACTTAACCCATTTAGATTTGAGGCCGATTCTAAAAACGTCTTCTAAAACCTGACCTAGGTTTTCTGAAAAACGTCAAATATTTATTAAAAAATTACAACAAATGTATGTTGCTATATACTGTACATAGCAACCCCCAAAGGGGTTCCCGTCCTGAAAGGTATAGTTACAAATTCCCACCAAAAACGGGTTAAGTGAAGTGAGAAGGAAAATCCACCGAACGTAGCGAATCAGTCTAGATTCCAGGCTAGGATATATATATATATATAAAAAAAACAAAAAAAAACAACTAACATATATGGCCCCGGCACACGCGCGCGCACGCACACACATGCGCGCGCGCACACGCGCTCATGCTTTCAATGTCCTCGCCCCGAAGCCCCGCGCCTAAAAACGAGCGCTCCGTTTTCAATTTCCCTGGTTCTCCAATTTCCTTGTGACATATATGTAATATATATACAAAACGGTAGGATTTTAATGATAATCCTAATATATTATATTAGGATTATCATTAAAATCCTAGCGTTTTGCCAATTATTCGGGGGCCCACTTGCCCCGACCCACATGTTTGGAATCACTGTCACAAACGATACAGAGCCACCTCCCTGACAGAATGCCTGGACTCTTTTTTTCTTTTTGGAACACAATGCTTATACTAAGTGATTTTCAAAATGTCAATGAGATTTTTGAATGCAAAAATGTCTTTAAAACCCAGGGAGGTGTGGTGTTTTGACGTGAGATTTCAGTACTCCATTGTCCACCATGTCGTTGCCTCAGCCTGTTTCCCCGTTTCAGTAGTGTGTGTGTGTCTGTGTGTGTGTCTGTGTGTGCGTGCACGTGCGTGCGTCCGCTGTTGATTACCAAGCTTTCTATTAGGAGTAATGATTAGGAGAATGTCGCATTATTCCGCTGTGTATAGGATCGAGAAATACACACACACACACACCCACACACACCCACACACACCCACACACACAGACCAGAGTTGCGTGGTAACCCTGTGTGGAGACTTCCTTCAGTAATCCCCCCATAATCCATTGCGCTTAGTCAGTGTGTGCCTTTAAATCCCGGCTCTAAGAGCAAGAAATGAGCGTGCTAATCTAACGCAACTGATTTTCACCCCTACAGTATACAGTATAGAAAGTAAGTGCAGAAACCTTGTATCTCCATGTTTCAAATTTGTATGTCCTGCTTCATCATACAAGAGTGTTGTACAAAATTTGTGAAAATCGCCGATCTACAAACTCCTAGATTGGCTATTTCCACTATTTTAAATGTTTTAAAAATTATAATAAAAATGGAACGGTTTTGGACATACAAGGTTTCCACCCGACAGCAACAATATAGAAATAAGGGCTTACAGTAAGAGGGAAATAAGGACAGAAAACATTCCTGTATGCATAAACATGTGCAAAATATGTACTCTATTTGAACTGCTGTACTATTTTTTGCGTGCATGTGTAACATTAGCCTCTTAAACCCTATATACTTTGTTGACCGGGGTCCCCCAGGAGTCAATACTAGGCCCTTACTTTCCCAACAACAAATCTATTTGCTGAAAATAGCCAATCTACAAGCTCACAATGTGTCACATTCCACAGGTTTGTGAGCTTGTAGATCGGCTATTCTTTTGCTGAATATTCACCCCAGAATAGGGATGCTAGGATTCAAGTCGTTAGTTTGCTTGAAGGCCTTGAAGGTCTGCTTCTTGCTAAAAAGGGAAGTGGGGCCTTTGCCTAGGAATCAGATCACCTGGCTCCCGGGCGCAACTATTTTTCTAACAGCAAATAATAAAGTGTTCAAATTGAGGCGATTTACGAAACATAACTCGGTTTCGTTTCATCCACGATCCTTTTCCATTGCAGGAAGGTACATTGAGGTGAAAATGTGAAAGTATTAATAATAAATAGTCTAAAATAAAAAACGTATTGTACCGGTATGTGCATTTGAGGTGACGGAGCACCTTCTATATTTTCCGGAGTGAGCACAAATGAAGCCCTGGTTATAATTAATACTTACTGTAGTTGCACGCCAGTGCTACACAGGCGGCAAGCATTCACTCTTGGAATCGAAGCCAATACGGAAGTCCTGAAAAAACTGATTACCCTACTCCGGCTGCAAAATAATGTATATTCCATTGTAGTCAATGGTGACTTGACACAACTTCCCACTTGGTTATATTACCTTAGTAAACCTTTCATAAAGAATTTATGTTTTCAATCGCTAGTTTCAAGTCTTCTTTCCCACAGCATATGGGTCCCATTAGTTTGAAAATGTGTGATAAAGCGGGATATGTCTTTGGGGCTTGTGATTGGGTTCTACTGGTGAAGACCCACCCTCGCAAGACCCAAAATCTGGCAACACTGCTTATGAATATATTTGTACAGTTGAATTAACCCTGGGGATGTAGACCCAAGCCTCCTTTTGTGTATATGACAACACTTGGAGGCTGCGTTTGACATTAGTTTATTCTGCCAAACATCCATATTGATCTGACTTTGAATAGTTCAGCCCGCGCGAATGTGCTCTCCTACCAATTTGAATATAAAGCAACACAAAACCCCCATGAGAAATGTCAGCTTTTCACACACACGCACGCACGCACGCACGCACGCACGCACGCGCGCACACACACACACACACACACACACGTGCGCACACACGCACACACACGCACGCCTACACACACGCACAAACACAAACGTTTTACATCATTCCGTCCTGAAAATGTCAACTGATTTTGAAGTTGACCTTCAAGAAGAAACGATGTTTGAACGCTAGGTGTTACAGACATGGCTTCTAATCATCCATTCCCAACGCCAACGCATACTGGAGGCAACGCACACACCTGCGCGCACACACACACACACACACACACACACACACACACACACACACACACACACACACACACACACACACACACACACACACACACACACACACACACACACACTAATGCTGTGTATGAGATGAGACAGATGATATTACCTTGGCCGGGGTTTCTGTTCAATGGTTTCCATTGGCATTTTCAGGTTGCACCTGTTCTTTGTGGGGAAGGTTGTAATTAGCTGTGTTTACTGCCAGCCGTGGAGGCACGGGGCAGCAACATCTGCACACATCCAAGAGACCGTCCTGCTTCAATGCACCGCACATACATACATTACATACACTGACTGAGAGAGGGGGGGGGTGAGGGTGAGGGAGACAGAGTGAGGGAGAGGGAGAGGGAGAGACATAAGGAGAGAGGGAGAATCTTGTACCCCCCAAATTCGCCACAAACACAGGGATGAATGCATTCTACTATTCTGCCACCATTACGTGGAAAGCCTTATACCACCAGCCATCAAACTTTGTGACTCCCTATCCTCATTCAAAACCACCCAACCACCCTAAAAGAGCACCTTGCCACCAGAGAGTACCGTCAGCAAATTGAGGGTGTCTGTAAATACACCTTTTATTCCTCCCGGTATTATACATACATACTGTAGGACCACAATGGAAACAAGCCATCAAGGCATGTTGTGTTATACTTTTAGCATTGCTTGCGTAATTGTACTTGCTGTACTATTTGCAATTTGTCAATGAAGTATTCAATCAATCAATCAAGAAGAAGGGAGAGGAAGAGAGAGGAGGAGAAAGGGGGAGGGAGGAAGAGAGAGCGAGTGAGAGGGGACAAAAGGGGGGGAGTCAGAACATAGAACATCTTATCTGTATTTAAAAAGAGGGGAGAACGTTCAAACTCATACAACTCAATTAAAACTAACCCCATATTTTGATGCTTGTCAAACCTCAGCCTGACTCATGTGTTTCTGTTTGTTTTCGTGTTTGTATTTGTTCCCAATCCAGTTCAATGAGAAGGCCGACGCCGTGGTCCCCTGTTTCAAGACGTTGGTTCAAGCCAACATTCGTAACAAGAAGATCTTCAAAGAAGCTGTGTTACACATGCAAGCCAAAGGGACCACAGACTATAAGACTGGCTTCACGTTTGCCTTTGAGCAGCTTCTCAATGTAAGAACCAGCTTCTCCTTTCACCACTTAACTCTTGAACCGTAGGTCGTACACAAACACAGTTTGGTTTCGGTTCTTCAGCCTTGTAGCAGCAATAATGAACAATAACAAATAAATAGTAAGAAAACGATAACAGTTATGTACATGTACAAGTAGAAGCGGTCTTTCAAATTAACGTAAAGCATTTAATGTCCCTACATTAAACATTTTATTTGCACCGATATATCGGGCACATAATTGGTGTCGGAAGATATTTGCCGGTATCTGTAAATATCGGTATCGGCCAATAAAGTTGACATTCACCCATGGCAGTAGTGATATTTATCTGTTGTTGGGAAAATCTATATTGCACTGTCTATGATGGTGTGTTGGTTATCTGCCAAGCTGCAGATTCTAAACAGTTATTTTGTTTTCCTGGCACAAAAGGGGAAAATAATTACAACCAAAACCTTGAAAAAGTACTCACATGTTTTTCTTTATAAAAGTATAAATAATACCATCATGTAGAAATACTTACAAGTTACAAGTAAAAGTCCAGTATTCAAAATGTACTTAAAAAGTACAGCAGTATTGGCATCAAAATACTTAAAGTACCAAAAGTAAAAGTACTCATTATGCAGAATGTCCAATTTCACAAGTTTTTTTTCTAATGTATGAAAATCCTTTGATCTATAAGCTCACAATGTGTTACATCGCGACGGGTTGTGAGCTTGTAGATTAGGGCTGTAGTGGTTAATGTAATAATCTAAACTAAATCTGCAAAGTAACTTGTAACTAAAGTTTGGAAATAATTGTAGTGGAGTAAAAAGTAGAAGTACATTTTCGAAAAGCTGATAAAGTGCTCATACAGTATAGCCACGTCGCTTCTTTTGGGCTTGTTTTCATAGACCTGGTTGCTTGTTTCTCTCGCAAAATCTGGCAACACTGACTGTCATGTCACAAGTTAACAGTACAGGTGTAAAAGAGTGGGTGATACAGATCGTAGAAGGTCCCAACATTTGCTGTTTGAAGAGAAGGGTAACTATTATAATATGAGCATTGTCAAACTCAGTGGTTCTCAAAGTGGTGTCCGGGGACCCCCAGGGGTCCTTGAGGAGGTTCCAGGGGATCCCCAGCAAAAAGTGTTAATCGCAGGATCTACAAGCTAATGTAGCAGAGCTTGTAAATCTGCTATTTTTGAAAAATGTAGAAGAATCTTGAAGAATTGTGAAAAATGTTTTAACACAAATCTTCTCTTAAGGGGGTCCCTGTCGCAGAACCTTTTTAAATGGGGGTCTGCGGCCAAATACATATCAATTTGGGGGTCTTGTTGGAGAGCCAGTGGTCCAACGCAATTAAAATAGCAATAAAAGGAGGCAGAAATGCTTTCTTGCACATTTAGAGAAACACATTTGGGAATCCCTGCTGGTAGTAAGAAAAGTTTCTTCCACAAAATTGAGTGCATCTGCATTCTTTCTAAACAACATTGTGCTTCAGTTCAGGTATACCTGGCACAACGGTATGCATATTAGCAGGGGGAAAAAAATTATGAAACAGGGCTGGCACACTATCAGCAGAAAAAAATAAGTATTCACAGGAAAATGCAGGGAATTAACAAATCTGTCAAAGATACAAGCATACCTAATTACTTTGCAACGGTCCGTTTTGTACACTTTTTCTGAGTTTAAGTAGCACTCAGAATTTTGTGCGGTGTAGGTTGAATTAACAATGATGAAGTGGTGCTGACATGGAATGAACCGGCCTCACTTTAGAGGCTTCCAGAATGGCGGAGGTGTTGGCTGCATGCCTGTTTAGAAGTGATGTTTGCCGTGTAGAGTGTGTTAGTGGTGGACGAAGTAATTTGCTTAAGTAAAAGTATCAATACCACCATGTAGAAATACTCTGTTACAAGTAGAAGGCCTGTATTGAAAATTGTATTTGAATAAAAAAAAGCACAACAGTATCGGAATCGAGTTGGACTTACGGAAACCAAAGTGAAAGTACATTTTTTCCCCCCCATTTTTTTTCAAAGTACTAGTGCTTCAGTAAGGATCACAGGTAGAAAAGAAATCGTGAAAGAAAACTGTTAGGATTTAGAACACATTGTAGAATTCCCAGATCCGAGAACGCATCTTGTGTCATTTTATGATTTCTTTTTTTTGGGGGGCAGAAAAGCCCCCAAAAAAACTTAAAAAATATAAGAAAAAATTAAGAAAATAGCCGATCAACAAGCAGTATAAAATAGGGCTTAAGTCGTTAATGTATGTTTTATTATAATAATAATCTGAATCTCTGGAGTTTGCATGTTCTCCCTGTGGCTCCTAGGGTAGTTAATACTCTCACAAAAACATGTAGTAATCCTGGTCACTATACTGCCTCCCCCTGGTCAGCCGGGGCGCCTGATGGAGGGTAAGGGAACTGGTTGGAATAACGTGTTCCTTCCATGCGCTACGTCCTACCAGGGAAACTCCCCCCTGTCAGGTGACAAGAAGGTCAGTTGGCTCTCATGCATTGAAGGAGGCATGAGCTCGGCCCTGGGCTCCCTAGGCTGGTGGGGGGAGTGTAGTGCCCAGGATCACTTAGAAAATTGGCACCGGGTGAAAAAAAGGGTTACAAAATAGAGGGTTAAAAATTATAAATTAAAAAAATAATAATAATCTGAATCTGCAAAATAACTAGTAACTAATAGCTGTCCAATAATTGTAGTGGAGTGAAAAGTACAATATTTGCCTCTGAGATGTAGTGGAGTAGAAGTATAAACATACAATTTAGGCATTTAGCAAACGCTCTCAACCCGAGCGAATTACAATAAACAAGGTAAACACATACATTACTGAGACAGTGTAGTACTAGTGCGTCAGTAAACTAGGATCACAGGTAGAAAAGGAATCGTGAAAGAATACTGTTAGGATTTAGAACACATTGTAGAATTCCCAGAAGCAAAGATTTGAGTTAAAATGTTCGAAAATGTTTTGAATAGCAATAAAGAAATCATAAAATGACACAAGATGCGTTCTCGGATTGAATGGGTTAAGTACAGTACTTGAGTAAATGTACCTAGTTACTTCCCGTCAGTGGGGGGGGTGGTCGTGCCCATGTGGCTGCCGACACACAGGTGCACCCGTCTGCCGCTGTGTATTTTAGGAGGCTGCCACCCTAATGGGCGTTGATGGGATGATTGATGAGCACAGCCCAGAGGAGATGGGGCCACAGACACTTTGTATTCCTCTGGTGGGCTCCCAGAGGCATGGAGCCAGGAGCCTGCAGCCCCCCACCCATCACCACATACCCCCACCCACCCACCCATCACCACATACCCCCACCCACCCACCCATCACCACATACCCCCACCCACCCACCACAATGAGAAATAAAGTAAAGCCCGACCGATGCCAGATTCTTTGGTCCGATACTGATCCCGATTTTGGAAAGTACTACACAAGTGATTCTCAAGCTTTATTTACATTTTTTTCATTTCAAGAACTCCCAGTTTGATATTGTTACCGTCAGGCAGAAATCTCTTATATTCTAACTTTTTTTTTTTTAAATTTTATTTAATGCCCTACTTGATCACACTACAGCGTTACACAAAAGTATCTAAAGTAGCAGATCTGCAAGCTCGAATCGTGGCGCGAAGCCGCTGGTGGTTCCCGGACACGACTTTGAGAACCAGAGTGCAAGACCACCGATTGCCAATGTCATGACCGATTTATTTGTTTTTAAGAGCAAAAATCTTTATATCCATGACAAAAACTTGATTTGATTTATGTTTCTATTTGAGAACATTTGAAGCAAACTAATATATAGAAATAAATTATATACTGTAGGTTTTTGGCTATTTATATTAAACGTCAATACATGAAAAGAACATTTCAAATAACAAGCAAATAACTGAACTTAATTAGATTTAACTATTTATGCCCTATTCCAAAAAAAATCTAAACTAGCTGAACTATAAGCTCACAACGTGTCACATTGTGGCACGTTGAGCTTGCTGAAAGTGGTAAAATATCGGTAGTCGGTACACATCTGCTGGATAATTGCCGATACCGATGACGTAAAAAATAAATCAAATAATGGCCTATACTGTATATCGGCCAGACCGATATATCGGATGGTTTTAATTTGTGTCTGCATGCAGGAAACTCACTCCCACGATCGGTGACAGAAGCACAATGAAAAATGTGTAATTGCAGCATTATTATTTATCTCTATTAGAATCTTGTCAGAGTGACATGACGCTGGCCTGCATATCAATGGGAGCTGTGACGTGGGGTGGGGGGGACAGGATGCCAGGCAGCCAAATGTAAATCAGACCTGAATGTTAAAATCCAATCCTATAAACATACATGATGACGCCACTTATGTATAACACTTAATTTTAAGGCTGGGACATTGTGATGTACTGTACTGAAAATGGGTTGTGTATGATAGGAAAAGGGTATAGGGACAAATATATCAAAATAAAAAAAAGTTTGACACTTGTTCTTTATACATTTACATACAAAGTGTACTGTGACAATTTCAGACCAAAAATAGATTAAAATGCAATGCATTTTGTATACATACAATACATGAATACCTATGCCTATTGCGTACCCATGCAGCACTCACAAGAATCTATTCAAACACAGATGTCTTCATAATAGCGTCTCATACGTTACAGTTCAAGGGGAACGATTATTTTCGATCATGTTATTCACGTCTCCTGAATATTCAATCTGCCCCTCTGTCTCTGTCTATACTTTCTAACTGTCTCTTTTTCTTTTCACATCTCTCTCTCTCTCTCTTTCTCTCTCTCTCTCTCTCCCCTCATGTTCCACAGGAGAGCAGCGCCCCGAGGGCCGGCTGCAATAAGATGATAATGATGTTTACAGATGGCGGGGAAGATCGTCAGCAGGAGATCTTCGAGAAGTACAACTGGCCCAACAAAACGGTCAGTCTGTCGCCACAAGGCTGTTAATCTGCTCATCTGTTAACTCTGCCAGCTCATGGCACACGGCGAAAGCCCCGCGTTAACTTCGTCCGTACGACGGTGTCGCACCGCGGCGGTGAGCTTGTACATCTTCTATTGTTTTTCCACACGACACCATCGTACGACGGAGCATAAATGAGGCAGGACAGATGCACATGCTTGTCCAGAGATTTGGACTAAAAGAATAAGAATTCATAAAATGTATGAAGTGCTTTGCCACCTAGTAATGTTTGCACTGACAGTACCACATTGTAAATAAGTATTTCATTGTTCGTTGTGTCTATTGTTCTGCCTACACATTTGTCATGTCCTAGTATGAGCGAATAGGGAAAAGGGGATCAACGTCACGTGATTCCCTTGTTTGACCCGGCAAAAACTCGGATGTTTGTCTCAAAGAATATGATTATTGGCAGAATCGCGGAAAGTTTAGAATATTTGCCGGTCCCGTTTTCATTTTTCACAAGATCGGTGGTTGTTGCAATGACCTGCACTACAATACGTCACCATATGTTGCGCTATGACAAAATAAACCCATAAAACGTAACAATGTGCACGTTCCATAATGCAATTCCAATGATGAAAGCTGTGTCCAATGTTTCACCCGGTGAAGGAATGGGTGGATTCGGCCAAGCCCGAAATACCCGTATGTGTGTCTTAAAGAATACTGGGTATAAGTTAGGCTATATTGTTGCTGTCGGTCAGAAACCTCCTATCTCCATATTTTAACTTTTTGTGTTTCTTTGTAAATGAATACCCTTCTTGATCACACTACAGCGTCACACAAAAGTATCAAAAGTAGCAGATCTGCGTTTTAAGCTTACAGATCTGCTACTTTTGCAATTATTTTGTTTGAATGCTGAAAAGTAAGAGTTTTGGACAAAATTAGGTTTCTTCCCGACAGAGACGATATTGTGTTTGAACTTGTATAATTATTTTACTGAATAAATTCAATCAATCAATCAAATACAATACTTTAAATACTATCTTTGTAAAACTAGGCTGTGAATTCTGCCGACAGCCATCGTCTCGGGTTGTGTGTGAGTGGGAGAGAGAGAAAAATGGAGCGAGCAAACGAGAGAAGGGGAGAGAAAGAGAGAGAGAGTGAGAGACTTTTGTCACAAAGTGACTTTTGTAAACTTTAGAATGCTCTTTTTGACAGCAACTGAGTGGGTTATAAAACTTTAGCATGCTCTACTTGTTTGGAAAAAACAGCCTTTATGTCGCTCGGTGAACAAAAAACGCTTCCGTGGTGGAGCTTCTGTGACTGCGTATGACGTCAGTCCCTTTTTCTTTTGGTGGTATTTTGTGGAATAAAATGCGTACAGTTGTGAATGTATAAAACCGACCGACAACAGCAGCTGTCATAACACTAGACGCTGGCGCTGTTGTGTTGGCGCACGTCACGCCTCTGGTTCCGGAACGCCGGCGTTGTAAAAAAGCAACACACGGAGGCGGCTTTGTTTGTTTCTGTGTAATAACACAAAGGCGGTGTTAATGGCGGCTCTTCTTTTACACTGTTAATGCAGGATCTCTGTATTAAAGTGGCTTTATATAGAAACTCAAGAGCTTCTTTCTGTCTCTCTGTCTCTCTCAGCCTCGGTCTCTGTCTCTCAGCCTCTGTCGCTCTCTCTCTCTCTCTCTCTCTCTCTCTCTCTCTCTCTGTCTCTCTATAACAATGTCTTACTCTACCAGAAGGCATTGTTCTGGCTAGGCTGTCGAAGATGCCAGCAAGTCCAATCTGTGTGCACATTTGCACAACAACATCCAAACACTTTCTCCTTCCAAGCTTTCTTTTCATCCTTTGTGGCTGTTATCCTCTCTTCCGCCTCCTGTGATCTCTCTCTCTCTCTCTCTCTCTCTCTCTCTCTCTCTCTCTCTCTCTCTCTCTCTCTCTCTCTCTCTCTCTTTTACTCCCGCTCTCTCTCAGTGTTGCCATGTCCGCTTAGTATAAGCGACTTTGGGCATTTTTTTTTCTGTAAAGTCGCTTGTAAATGGGGGGGCTTGTTGTTTCTGAAGTTGTATGAACCAGTGGTCGTCAAGGATGACCCCAATACAACATTTGTGTTGTTAAAAGGTTTAAAAAACATTAGACATTTGTTTACATTTTTGTCAAGATTTTAAAGATATTTCTAGAATAGTCTATCTACAGCAACACGTTGTGAGCCTGTAGATCTATTATTTTCAAATAAAAATAGCCGGTGCTCATATGGCTTGTAGTACTTGGGCTTATTTTCATAGACCTGGCAACACTGCTCCTTCTCTCTCCCTCTCTCCCTCTCTCCCTCTCTCCCTCTCTCCCTCTCTCTCTCTCTCTCTCTCTCTCATTTCCACCTCTTTCCTTGTCTAGCTGGCTGGTGTTAACAGCTCTGACCCGCTGACTAATTAGGCACTTTATCATCAAGAGTCCATGAAATTACATCCGGCACGCACACTCATTGTTTCTTTCATTGTTCCTTTATAGTTTCTTCCTTTTTTTTTCAATCACCCACTACTGTCGCCACAAGTGTGTCACAGCCAGTGACGGAAGAAGTACAGTACACTCGTTTTCTTTTTTTTACTTGAGTAAAAGCATCAATACCACAATACAGAAATTCTATTGTTACAAGGAAAAGTCCTGTATTCAAAACTTACTTGAGTAAAAGTAAAAAAGTATTGGCATCAAAATATACTTAAATTACCAAATGTAAAAGTACTCATTTTGCAGAATGTCCCATTTTGCATGTTTTCGTATAAAATGTATTGAAATCTGGTAGCAGATCTACAAGCTCACAACACGTCGCATCGCAACGCGTTCTGAGCTTGTGGACTGGCTATTTGAAAATAGCCAAAGTTTAAGGGCTGAAGTTGGTAATCGTATGTTTTGTAATCAAAACCTACAGGAACTAGTTACTAAAGTGGTGAAATAATTGTAGTGGAGTAAAAGTACAGTATTTGCCTTTGAGATGTAGTGGAGTAGAAGAAAAAAATATTGAAAATTGGAAATATTCAAGTAAAGTAAAAAAATATATATATTAAACTAGAAAAAGGTCTCCGCCAGGTCAGGTACGTTATTGTGGCCTCCTGGACCAATCCTGCAAACTTTGGAAGCCAATCTTCGGCAATCAGGATGGAATATGGGCAATTGGATAAATCCGTGTTGATCACATGACTATAGAGATACTGTGTACCGATTGACAGGACGGACGGACACACGGACGGACGGACGGACGGACGGACGGACGGACAGGGGGTAAAACATACTCTCTCGCCATGCCTTTCGGCCTGGCGGAGACAATAACCTCAACATTTTACTCAAGTACAGTAGTACAGTAGTATGTGAGTACATGTAGTTACTTTCCACCACTGCATAGCCACAACTGATATTTATCGTCCTCGCCCATGACTAACCCTTGTGACAGCTAACTGTCATTTAGGCATAAATGTTGAAGTTTGACATGTCTGTCACTCCCACGCATGTGAGTCACCGGGGGGGGGGGGGGGTGACAGTCGGTTCCAAACAGATGTCATAGGAAAGTCAGGTTGAGTGTTAACTCTTTCTACTGTGTCTCCCAGGGGTTGTTGTCGAGGGGTTCCATGGGGCTACATGACTGAATCGTCATCATTACAGAGTAGCAAAGTTTGTAGTCCCAAAACCTGTAAACACAGTTAGCATTTTGCACTTCCTGGTTTTCTAAGTGGGTTTAAGGAATGAGGTTAACATGGGCTTGTCGCATGACACAAAATGCGCTAGTAAATAAATAATACCCCGCTGGTGAGTTTTTGGAAGCTTTTACGTGTCTTAGAAGAGCCGTTTGTTAACAAGTGGCTAAATGAAACTACTGTACAGACGTTGTCAGGGACCTTACACATATCAACATGCCGAACACTGTACACAAGCATTGGTGGTGGTGACGTTCAAGTCATGCGACCTTGGTGTAGTTCCGTTCATAGCGTGTGTGTTTACTGTGACCCCAGGGGTCTGTGATGGGTTCCAAAGGGTCCCCAGATAAATGATTGAGTCTTTATCTTCACCATGATTGAACATAGAAGTAATTACAGTTTCCCTGTTATCTTTACACCTACTGTATATCGTCTCTGTCGGATGGAAACCTCATATGTCCAAAACTGTTACTTTTAAGGATTAAAATTCAGAAATAGCAGAAATAGCCGATCTAAGCTCAAAATGCATACTACAGTATGATGATGATCAAGTAGGGTATTCATTTATGAAAAAATACAAAAGGTTTAAATATGGAGATAAGAGGTTTCTGCCCGACAGCAACGATGTACTCTTCTATACAGTAACAGAATTCTTGACCAAATGACAGACCATATCAGACCAACTCATGTATAACAATAAAACTGTTTTTGTGACATCAAAGGTGTTCTACTAAGCCCAATTATATTTTAAGGTCAGCTATTCTTTTAAAGGAGACATCCGTTAATTTTTAGTGTTATCTTTGATATGTGGCAAATCACTTACCAACGTAGAAATGCCCATTGACTTACTCCACAAATCCCCCTGTCGACCCCCACCGTTGGCATAATACGAGGCGCGAAGATAGCCCAAATTCGCCTATTTTAACAAATGCAAAGTCTGTTTTTTTTCTCCTAGCACTCATTGTGGAGCCCCATGAGACCCTTAAAGGCGATGATAGTCCCGACAAGCTAACCGCTAATAACAGAACGTGCTAACGCTCGTTGCTTGTTTCTCTCCGAAACCTGGCAACCTGGTGTTGCCAGGCAACACCAGGTTATTTTCGGCTAATGTTGAACTCAGAATAGGGATGCAAGGGTTCAAGTGGTTAATGTACAAAAGAAAGTTTTAAAAAATCACCCTAGGGGTCCCGGACCCCCTGTTGAAGACCCATGATTTAAAGGTAGTTGCTCTGTCTCTTTCTTGGTCTCATTGTATTGTGTGTGTCCTCCCAGGTTCGTGTGTTCACCTTCTCTGTGGGCCAGCATAACTACGACGTCACTCCACTGCAGTGGATCGCCTGTGCCAATAAAGGTGGGTGGATGGTCAACAATGGTGCTTATTATAAGCAGAGGTGGACAAAGTACTCATGGTCCCAGTACTTGAGTACTTAAGTATGGATACTCCTGGTCAAATATACTGGGGAAGGTTGCTCGGTCAATTATGTACTTGATTTACTGGAGTCAGAGATTTTCCAGAAATGTTCCAAACATATAAATAATAGTGATTTTACTTTTTTACTGTAGATCTGCTATTTTCACTATATTTGAAATAAGGCTTGAGAGGTTAATTCATAATGTACTTTTTCCCTTGCCAAAAATGTTCAATGTTCAAGTACAATATTTGTCTTTGAAATGTTCTGGAGTGAAAGTCAATTCAAAAATAGAATAGAATTGTAAAGTAGGGTATGTTTCTAGGGTTTCTACTGGTTCTACCGAGTGAAGACCCGCTCTCGCTGTGGTTGCAGGCAATAGCATTGATTTCCGGTTGCATTTCGGATCGGATATAGAAAGATGCCGGATTTGAAATTGCTGAAAAATAGGGCTTCATTTACGGTCTATAGAAACCAATGGCGTAGCATTGTCCATATTTCTTTACGGTGTATGGTTTTGATACAACCAAAACATAAGCCCACCCATACTTACAAAGCGTCAATGAGTGAAGTCTTTATAGACTGGAGTTGTTCTTGATCTCAGCGTGACACTATCCGGAACCCTGAAATTATGCAACAAACCCCAGGCAATGTTAAAACAGTTGGGGGTCTCTGCGCGTGGCCCAGCCAAACCATCAGATCATTGGTATGACTCAATTAAGGGTGATTTGCTGTATACTTAGTCGCGCGTCTGTGTCACACAATGGAAATAGCAGATTGACAAGCTCACGACGTGTTGCGCTGCCATGTTGAGACGTAAAATCCTCAGGTTGTGATCAGTCTCTACCTTTCCACCTCCTACTGTACATGCTCTCTTGGACACTGGATTTTGTAGATATTTGAGGCCATGCTGCTACTTCAACAGGAGCCTGTGGCTGTCTTTCCTGGAGCTAACTGCTCCCCATTAGTTCATTGCCAGTCGAGCCAAGAGATTCAGAAGTAGCCCCACCACACGAGTGCACACACACGCAGAAGCGCGCGCGCACACATACACACACACACACACACACACACACACACACACATTTGTATTACTATACTTGTGAGGACGTTGCCAGGAAGACTTTGAAAATAGCTGAAAACAGACAATCTACAAGCTTGTAGATCGGCCTACAACCTACAACATATGGCGTACAAGTGAATACAAAAAGGAAAGCTCTAACCCCAACATGTAGATCTAAAATCTGAAAGTAATAGTTAAGCCTAACTCTAAAAACATTTATATTTAATATATCGTTGCTGTCGGACAGAAACCTCTTATCTCCATATTCTAACTTTGTGTGTTTTTTCATAAATGAATGCCCTTCTTAATCATACTGCAGTGCAGCGTCACACAAAAGTGGCAGATCTGCAATTTGTGCCGTGTTTTGAGCTTGTAGATCTGTTTCTTTTGCTACTCTTGAAATTGAATCCTGAAAAGTAACAGTTTTGGAGGTTTCCACCCGACAGAGACGATATTTTATTTAACCATAAAACAACCATTTCTCTTATGAGGACCAGGAAAATGCTCCTCACAATGTCTATTTTTCAAATTCTACTACACTTGTGGGGACATTTTGCCCTCACAAGCAAAATATCACAAGTACACACACACACACACACACACACACACACACACACACACACACACACACACACACACACACACACACACACACACACACACACAAAAAAAATATAGCAGATCTACAAGCTCATAGCGTGGCACTTGGTGCTGCCCTATGAGCTTGTAGATCTGCTATTTTTGAATAGCCAAAGTATAAAATATGACTAAAATCGAAAATGACACAGATGCGTTCCCGGAATTAAATGGGTTGATGATCAATCAATCGATTGTGTTCCAGCATGGGGCAATGGTACTAACATAGTCCTACTTAACTGTACGTTCCTATTTATCGGTTTCACAGTGACAATTCATTTTTCAAGGATTTAAAGCGCAGGTGCCGCGCTATGAGCTTGTATATCTGCTATTTTTGAATAGCCAAAGAAATCTTAAAATGACACAGATGCGTTTCCGGTCTTAACGGGTTAATTAGCAGGAGGAATCTGGCAGCTGGGTGATAACTGTGTCATCCCTCTGTCAGACTGTAGGGGGAGTCCAGGATTACGCCTCAGTGCCAACATGCTCACTCTACTGTTCACTGCTGGAGCAGATCACCAGCATGTCTACCAAGGTTTCTGTGGCTAGACAATAGTGTTGACAAGGCTTGGGCCTCTGAGGAGCTGCCCTTACATCTAGCACTACTTATTACTCTTTTGGTATCACACCCGAACAGAGTGCAGCTCCCTGACACAGTGGAACACTGTTAGCCCTTCGCCCATGACAGACGCATGTCCAATATCCTCGCGGTCGGGCGGAAACCTTGTATGTCCAAAAAAAACTGTTACTTTTCAGAAAATGGAGGAGGAAAAAAAATAACCTGTCTTCCAATTGATCCAGTGTAGTTGTCGCATAGCCTGGCATTGCATTTCCAGACTGATAATGTGGATTCACTCACACGTTCCTGGCAATGCTGCCAGGCTAGTTGTCGCAAGCTCTTGTTAATGCTTTTCATTGGTTCAATATTTATAAAATCCACAGACACACTTAATCACTTTAAACGAGTAGTTCACCCAAATAATTACTTATTTTCTATCAATTACACACCCCACGAAGCCTTGAATTAATGGAAATTAATTCAGATAATGGATCTTTTTTTTGTTTTTGTCGCATTCCTAAGCCAATAATTTAAGACTCTGTTGGTCATCAAACTATTGGCTTAGGAATGAGACAAAAACTAAAAAAATCTCTATGAATTCAAGGCTTCATGGGGTGTGTAATTGATAGAAAATAAGTCATTTTTTGGGTGAACTACTCCTTTAACTTAACAAAAAATAGCAAATAATTGTAGATCTACAAGCTCTACAAGCTGTACACTGTAGTATGACGAGGGCATTAATTTACACCCAAACAAAAACATGAAAAGTTGAAATATGGAGTTACGAGGTCTTTGCCCGACAGCGACAATAACTGTAAGCTCACACACCCCAGCACGCACAGACACAGATCCCTCCTCTCTCTCTCTCTCTCTCTCTCTCTCTCTCTCTCTCTCTCTCTCTCTCTCTCTCTCTCTCTCTCTCTCTCTCTCTCTTAAATCCCAGGCCAGGCTGTTGTCTCACTTGGTTTGAGCTGCAATCCCTTCTTAAGGAGAAACAAGTCTCTCTCTTTCTTGGCTCCGGCATTTCTCCCTGTGTGGCTGAACAAGACACAGACACCACTTGTTGCTCACTTGTGGGGGAATAACGCAAGACAAATTAGTAGGCATGAGTATTGTGGAAAAGAATTGTGACATTTTTTACATTGGAGATTCAATTTCATCTCATTTACAGTATATTTTATTTATGCCAGCAATTCTCAACCTGTGTGCCGGGGCCCAAATAATTGCAAGTGGGCCCCCAAATAATTGGAAAACCTAAGATTGTATCGATAATATAGCCTAACTAATACTTAATGTTAAAAAAAAATAGGTATTTATTTCTTTAAAACCTTGAAAAATTAACTGTCACTGTGAAACCGATAAATAGGAACTTACAGTAAAGTAGTACTACAGTATGTTAATACCATTACCCCAAGCTGGAACACGATCTATTGATTGATCATTAAAATAAACATGCTCTGAAAATGCACACGGCACCGCACCCATCTGATAAAAAGTCCTGCCCACCACCGGCTAGGCGAGTGGTTAGAGTAATCCTCTGTGCATCTGCCTTGGCTGGGCGCTCCAACCAGTGTTGATTTTGACAGCAAATTTTGATTTAGTTTTAGTCATAGTCTTTTGAATAAAATTCTGTTTAGTTTCAGTCATATTTTAGTCACCTGAAATGTTTTACTTTTAGTCTAGTTTTAGTCCACTAAATATAGTATAGATTGGGGTTGCAGTAATAGTTTAGTTCAGTGATTCTCAACCTTTCTCATTTCAAGGACCCCCAGTTTGACATGCATTGGGCCACGGACTCCCATTTGACGCAAGGTTTTATCTCTGGGATCCTCAGCGTTTATTTAACTCTGAGAGTAGGTCAGAGTTACACCCCAGGTGGTCCCCGGACCCGCCGTTGAGTAACTGTGGTTCCAAACCTTTTCTGGATCTAAGGGCTTTTGAAAAACCCAGGAGCTCTTACAGTACGACACACTCAATAAGCAGTGTCTTTGAGTCACGCTGCCCCCCCCAGCTCACAGATTGGTTCACAGACTACAGAACCCTCCAGAACATTAATCTTTATGAGTAAAAACTTAAAATCAATTCTAAAGCCGGCAAATATGGACCCGACTCCCCATTTTTTACTGCGATGGTGGTTGTAGTTCAACGTAAGCTGTCGTAAACATGCCCAAATAGAGCCATGAAGTTGGAAGAGAGAAACGGGTGGCTGTTGATGGTTTTCATTAGGCAAATAAATCACAAAATTCCACATTTCCTGGTGACAAGTAGGGCTGTGCTGTTTTAGCTCAGGTAGCGGAACATTACATCTTCAGCTTCTACAGTGACACTGATTCTCTCTCCGCGCTTTTAGTCACCAATTGACCCACAACTATAGATGTCACCTTCTCTGGCAGACAACCAGAAGCAATAGAACGAACTGTGTTCTTGGAATAAAGATGCGTTCCGGGTGTGTGTGTGTGTGTGTGTGTGTGTGTGTGTGTGTGCGTGTGCGCGTGCGCGTGCGTGCGTGCGTGCGTGCGTGAGGAGATAAGATAAAGCATTTACTGTAGAGTTAGGTTTCAGGGTTAGGGTTGGAGTTATGACTGATTTATATTTAATTGCACGTCGGTGCCGAAAATAGCCGATCTATAAGCTTGACCTTATAGATCGGCTATTTCGGCTTTAGGTTTAGGGTTAAAAGTGGCAAAGAAAAAACTGTGGAATGGCATTGATAACATCGCCGTCCGACATTGTTGATGTCCTCACAAGTATAGTAATAGAAACGTGTGTGTGTGTGTGTGTGTATGTGTGCCTTGCGTGGACACCCATACCAATGAAGCAATGAGAACATCTGTGCAACAAGCCACCGTAGCAAGAGTGCATAATGTTCTCCAAATAACCCATTCAATCCGGGAACGCATCTGTGTTATTTTAGATGTCTTTGGCTCAGGGCTGGAATAACACGTCTCAGTGCCCCTGGGCACTGGAACTGCAATGGGGCCCCCCCCCTCATGCGCCCGCTCATTTGACATTTGACATCATTTATTTATTTCATTCGTATTAGATAACTGCAAGATGGGGAATTGTTTTGTGAAAAAAAAAAAAAAAAAAAAAGTTTTTTTTTCTTGTGCCCCCTGATGCCCAGGTGATCCTGGGCACGTGCCCAAAGTGCCCATATGGTAGATCCGGCCCTGCTTTGGCTGTTAAAAAATAGCAGATCTACAAGCTCATAGCGGCACCGAGTGCCGCGCTACGAGCTTGTAGATGTACAATTATTATTTTTCAAATCGAGAAAATGTGTGCAAATCTTTGAATATATATGTTTTTGTGAACATTTTTAACTCAGATCTTTGCTTCTCGGGGGGGAAAAAACGTATGTTGCTATAATATCAGTGGTTCTCAAACGTTTTTCATGTCAAGGACCACCCAAAATGATAATTTAATAATAATAATAATAATAATATTTTTGAATAGCCAAAGAAATCTAAAATGACACACATGCGTTCCGGGATTGAATGGGATAAACGACAGTCATCTCTCTCTCTCTGCCTCTTAACATTCCGGGCATGTTGTCTCTCCATTTCGCGCCTCTTTGTATAAACACTCGTGGCTTTAATAACTTGGTGGGAGCGGGTGGTTATTGACCCAGTCGGCCCGCTCTCCTCCTCCGTCCCTAATCAGCGCTCTCCGCCTGGGGGCTCTGCAGCATTCCCAATGAGCCCCCCCCCTGGATTTAACATCCAGCAGAACAATGATGAGAGGCTGGGGGTCAGCAGGGCCAGCTCCCCGCCCGCCTATAGCCTCCTGCATGATCAGCTCGCACTGATGGCGTTTACATGCACCTATAATAACTTGAATAGATTCGATTTTCATTACACAAACAAACGGACAGTGGTGGTACAGAAGTACCACAGATCGTTTTACTTAAGTTAAAGTATAGCATCATTACCACCATATGGAAATACTCTGTAACAAGTAAAAGGCTTGTATTCAAAATGGTACTTAAAAGTACAAAAGTATTGGCATCAAAATATACTTAAATACCAAAATTAGATGTACTCGTTATTTAAAAATAATTGCCGAAATCTTGCCAAAATAGCAGATCTGCAAGCTCATAACACGTCGCATAAAGTATAAAATAGGGTTTAAGTGGAAATGTACGTTTTGTACAAAAAATATATCAAAATTTGCAAAGTCACTAGTAAGTAAAGCTGCCAAATAATTGCAGTGGAGTAACAGTTTTTGAGTAAATATACTTAGTTACAACCACTGCTCTTTGCCCGCCTGGTGCTGATGGTGTTGCATGTAAGAACTTGAAAAGATTTGATTTGTTGTATGTTATTTGTATTTGTTGTCTTTTTTTTTTTCGTGAGCAACATGGTGTATTTATTCATGATTATTAGGCGCTTTGGTTACATATAGAAAATGCGAGTGTACACCATGGCGTTATACAACTACTAATGGTAAGTATAAATCTCGCTTGACTGTCATGATTATACAGCATATTGACTGGTCTCTCCTTTATTATCAGGTTACTACTTTGAGATTCCATCTATCGGCGCCATAAGAATCAACACCCAGGTGAGATGTGGTATTATGTGTTGTATTATGCTTTATTCTGTCGTCGCTGTTGGATGGAAACCTTGTATGTCCAAAACCATTATTATTATTTTTGTATTATTATTAAAACAAATTCAAATTGTAAAAATAGCAGATCTATAAGCTCACAACGCGTCGCATCGCAATGCGTTGTGAGCTTGTACATCGGCTATTTTTACTACTTCAGTGCGATGAAGTAGGGCATTCATTAATGAAAAAAACACAAAAAGTTGAAATATGGAGATACAAGGTTTCTGCACGACAGCAACGCTATACGCGTTGTAAGCCCTGTACTTAAAGCCATTGAACTATGGTAGAACAATGTGCATCATGACATACAGATAACAAATTGCCCATCTTTATCTGTTGCTTCTGAGCTCTGGAATTAAAGATTCAGTTCACTCTCGTTACAAAACAAAAAATCACATTATTACCCAAGATGTGAATGCAAACAAAGCGTATTCTGTCAATATTATATTACAGTACAGTATATTTAAAAAGTGTGCCTGCTTGGATTTTTATTAAAATGCAGATTATGTTCTCATGGAAACTGCATAACCACACCGATGTGAAAGTTTTGGTTTGCGTACCAGGCAGTTTAACTTGGCTGATGTCGCTGCCCTGAACAAATGAAATTGAATGTGTTGTCCAGCATTGTATTCCCAAGCAAGCAGATGGCCTTTATAGTAAAAAAAGAAAAATCCCTAACCCATGAGAGATTTCCCATTGAGTCCTATACCCTCTTTCAAGCTACGAGTATGATTATTTTTAATTACCTACCTAACTCGGTCACATCATGTCCACAGATAGTTTTTGGGGATGGGGGACATGTTATGCTTTATTTCAGACAAGAGAGTGTAGAGAGGGGTTGGTCATGGTACTTAATTTTTAGTAAGTAAATCGGCTTGTTTTAATGTTATCTTGACCTTACCAGAAGTTTTTATAGCACATATAGCAGAACAAGAATTGATAGGTCACCAAAACTTGTGTAACACACAAATGGCAAGGTATGCCATACTGTAGCTTGGCTCCCTGGTCAAAATATCAATTTACTTGTTAAAATATTATTGATTATTGTGGCATTAAATGATTGTAAAATAACTACAAATGCAAATCGTTTAGTTGGATATAAAAGATAAAAGAAGCTGTCATCCCTGGATGCATTCTACAATAAAAATAGAGTGCATTTGAAAGTTGTCTCAAGGCATTTACGCAAATTCGTCATGTTACATTGTAGTTGTTGCTTTAGCCTGTAGACCAGGGGTCTTCAACAGGGCATTCGGGACCCCTAGGGGGTCCTCAGAGGTCAATGTCAAGGTGAAGTTTCTTATTATGTCCCAAACTGGGCAATTTATGCTACAGCAGATAATAAGAACTCTAAAACACATTAAACACACATAAACATACAATACATAAACAATAACATAGACATGGTCACAAGATCCAGATAATACTACTTATTATATAGTATTAGTATAAGTGTCCCCAGCAGCAAGGCAACAACAACCACCTCCCACCCACCACCTCCATAATAGTGGACAGCAGACCACGACCATATTGCACCATAGGAAACGAAAGAAAGAGAAACAGCTCATCATTACCATCCTCCCAGATGGAGATGGGCAAGTCAACTGTCCCCTACAGCTGAACAACAGCTTCCTCCTCCTGCTTCCATCATTGATAGCATGAATGGAAGTAGGTATAAATGAGAATTTGTACCTGTTGTTTCTAGTCGCAGGGGCATCTAACCGTTGGCCAGAACGCAAGAGCCTGTATTCAGGGCTTGGGAATGAGAGCTGTCTGCTCTAATAGATAACGCTTTCTTAAGCACCTGTTTGTCATATATATGACTCAGACAGCTGATTTATACCCCCACAATCGTGCTAGGCCCCCTCACAACCCCGTTAAGGGCATTTCTCTGTCATTTCTAACGCCAAGGTTACCAACAAATGACAGAAAAGGAGATAACAGACTCTATGAAAGCCCTGTAGAACTAAATCCATCAATTAATTATCCACCTGAAATTTGTCTAGCTTCCTTAAGAGCTTTCATAAGAGGTGCTGTTGACCTTTCTTACACAGCATTCCAGTGTAAAATTTCAGACGATTGTCAATAATGGAATCGAAGTGGTTACCAAATCCAGTGTCTGGCCATTTATGACACAACTCTGAGGAGTTGATGGAGATGGTCTAAAACCAATGCACATGTCTTTAGTCTTTGTGACATTAAGTTGTAGGAATGCCTCCTCACACCATCTACAAATGAGCCATGGCTGGCCTCTCTATCACTAACTAACAATCAACTAACAAGACTAACAATCACAGAATCATCTGCAAATTTAACAATGTTGGCATGCTGACTTCTGCAATTATTAGTATACCGGTATACAGGATATGTTGTGGAAAGAACACAACCTTGGGGACAGTTACTACAGGGGGGCCGCCAAACCTTTGTGTGATAGCAACTTTTTATATACATTTTACATTAACCACTTGAACCATAGCATCCCTATTCTGGGGGCAACATTCACCAAGTACAGAGCCAAAGGTCAAGTTTAGTAAGTATTGAGGGTATAAGTGGTTAAATGTCTGGAAATACACATTAACGTGAATCCGACATATTAATAGAACAGATCATGTGGAGACAAGCAATGATAGTGCTGTTAAACAATGAAGCTATCTATGAAATCTATGGAAAAGTTTAATCTGCAACACAATTTTAAACAATATGTAGTGGGGGTCCCTGCTTTATCTCTCTCTCTCAGCTAAGGGGTCCTTGGCCTGAAAAATGTCGTAGATGAAATGAAATGAGCTATCGATGCTGCTGTCAGGTGACCTTGCCGTACCTTAGCCGTTGCTGAAATGACGCCACTGGTAACACAAGAAATGATATCACACCCAGATAGCCGTGTAACCCAAAGTTCTACCAAAGTTCAACATCAAAGACTTTCTTTGATGATAATGTAAGTACAGTATATGCAGATTTGCAGATATGTGTGTAAATACTCCATAACGAACTGACATATGGGAGCACAGCAGGATGGCTGTGGTTTATAGGAAGGACGTATGGAACGTGGAGATGGAGAGATAAAGACGCTCATGTCCCCGTCCTGTCTCCTAGGATCTGTGTAGAAGCTCGCTGAGCTGCTTAATTCATCTTCCCTCGATCAGTCCCTGCGTTTCTCACATAATATGTGATATTATGCATACGCACACACATGCACACGCACATACTAACTATACTTACATACTTGTGAGGACAAACGCCATTTTGGAAGTGGAAATCCCTAACCCTGAAGGAAAGAAATCTACAAGCTCTCAACGTGTCGTGCTGAGACGCGTTGTGAGCTTGTACTGTAGATCTGCTATTTTCGATGCGCGATACCGGCAATTACAACTAAGTATAAATCAGGCATAACTCTAACCCCAACCCCTAAACCTAATCTCTAAATGCCTAATCCTAACCCTAATCCCAACCGGGAATCTGTTCCTAATCCTAAATCTAACCCTAAAAATATTTTTTAACCATAAAACAGAAAATGGTCTATTTCTCAAATTCTGTACTCGTGGGGACATGTGGTACAAGTACAAACATTCACACACACACACACACACACACACACACACACACACACACACACACACACACACACACACACACACACACACACACGTGCACACAAACCTCAGGCGTCTCACACACACCCATGACTGCTCACCCCCCCCACCCCCACCCCTTCTTCCCTGTGCTGGGAGGCACAAGCAGGGTGTAGAGACCCCCCTGGGATAACCTCATTCCAGATGTAGAAATTGACTCAGTTTGCTGGGGGGGAAGGAGAAGGGAGGGGTGTGTGGGGGGTGCTATCCCCCCCATCCACCCCGCGGAGCGATCAGGCCCCCCAGAATAGACCGTCAGCTGTTCCATTAACTCAGGCGTATATTTATATTCCGAGAACTGCCACTTAATCTAATAGGTTTTCCTTGCAGCAGGTGTGTGTGTTTGTGTGTGTGTGTGTGTGGCTGAGGACCGTTCATATATACAGTAGGCGGCCAGCAGACATATGTGGGGTTTTTCTATTATTTAACCATACTCCTGTCCTTCTGTCCGTCATCGTCGTGTGGAAACCTTGCATGTCCAAAATGGTTATTCCTTTCAGGGAATGGGAAAAAGAACCTTCCAGTGGATCCTGGTGTTATCATTTAGTCACAAGCTCTTGTTTATACTTTTCCTTGGTTCAATATTTATAAAACCCACAGACACACTTAAAAGGAATACTTCACCCAGAAAATTAGTTATTTTCTATCAATTACGCACCCCTTGAAGCCTTGAATACATGGAGATTCTTTGTTTTTGTTGCATTCCTGAGCCAATAATCCAATATTTGACTAATTGAAGTTAATAGGAGACCAATCTTAACAAGACGCTATACTTTTAAAACATTCTCTGGATCATCAGTAGGCCTCTGAGTGATTACACTGTGAGAGTGGTTTTGGAGTTTATATTATTCTTTTATATAGTTTTGCATTGGTCTCCTACCACAGCAGCGTCAGCAAATATTCTTAATTTAATTTAATTTTGTCCAATCTGTATGGTAGAGTACGTTAATACAATATAGCTTATACAATTTGGGTGGTTGTATTTGGTCTCTCTGCTCTTCTATTGAGACGTTTGGCTCCTGTGTCTAGGTTAGACACAACCTTTGACACAAACCCCGTTTCTGGTTTGACACAAATTTTGACCCTGACGGTCAAAATTCTCTCCCCCAAGCAAGCGGCGCATTGTGACGCGTTGTGAGCTTGTGGATCTGCAGTTTTTTCTACTTTTGTGTGACACTGTAGTGTGACGAAGTAGGGCATTCATTTACGAATATCTTTTTGAAAGATATGGAGATACAAGGTTTCTGACCGACAGCAACGACACACAGTGCCAGCAGACACATCTGGGTTTTTAATATTATTTAACCATACTCTGTCCTTCAACGGCGCGCGCCCTCATCGCGCCTGACAGGGAGCGCGACATCTCGTCAGCATCAAAGAACAGATGGCGGTCCCAAATTATTATTCATACGCTCACGCTTTCATTGCGTCTCACATGCGAACAGTTGTTCTTGGCGTGTGTCAGGGTTATTCGGCGGCTAAGATATACGGCATCAATATTTCATCCGTGGTGAGTCGTGACCCCTCTTTGCGAGCGCCATGTCCCTTCTCTGACCCATGCAGATCTAAGTGTGTAGGACGGCGGTTCCCCAAACTGTGGGCCCGGGGCCCACTGGTGGGCCGTAAGGATATTGCAAGTGGTCCGGCCCCAAAACAATTGGCGAAATACTACGATTTTAATGATAATAAAAAACATTGATATTAAAAGATTGATGAGGGCGCTTGGGTGGCGCAGTGGTGAAGTCCCTGCCCACCACCACGGAGGTTGTGGGTTTGAATCCACCGTGGTGCATCCGGCTTTGTCGGGCGTCTATGCGAACACAATTGGCCCGTGTTGGGGGGAGGGAAGTCGTGCGGGTGATAATTGTCATTGCACGTACTCCTACGTGCTGGGGCGGCACCTGTCAGCAGGGAGTGGTGGGCGGGAGGAGTAGGACGAAGGCCCTACTTCCTCCCGGTGGGGGCTCCTCACTGGCAGTTGACAGTGACAACACAGAAATATGTGTGGGGAGGAATGAATTGGCATAACAACTAAATTGGAACAAAAAAGGGGTGAAAAATTATTGGCTACTCAAACATTTTAACAAAAAAGAAAAAAAAGATGAATGTGAAAAAAATATAAATATTTTTGCCAAATGTTGACCTATGACATATATATATATATATTTTAAACATTTACAAATGTATTTTCATTGTGATATCGATAAATAGGAACTTTTTCAGTACTTCCGCATTGGCTTAATTTCCAGCGGCAAATGCTTGCGTCTCGAGTCGTGTGCGGCTCCGGTTCCTTTGGCCCACCTATCCCCTGCTCGCTTGGCTTTTTTACTGCTCTAAAGATTATTCTAGTCAGGCGGAAAATTTCCCCTATATCCCGTGAAAAGGTCTGGCTGTCATTTGCCCTGATGGAATATCTCCCTGTGGCGCGTTAAACCGGACTTTTAGCGAGCTAATAATAGAATAGGTTACGCCTGTCAGCACCTCAGTGCTCAAGCGATGAATAACAAACGGTCAAAAGTGTAATACTGAAATAGCTCTGTGCTCGGGGAGGCCCCCTTTTGTGTGTGTGCATGATTGATACAAAAAGGATTGGAACCGGGGTCACAAAGGTGCCAATAGCACTTCCTATATTTCACTGTAAAAATGGATGGAAATTTGCCAACTGCAGTTGTGTGTGTTTTTTTTTTACTGTTGCCGCATGCTGTACCTACTATATGCTAATGTGAATGTACATTATATTTGACCCAGTATTAAATATGTACGATATTGAAGAAAGCTGTAGCTAATTTAATAACAGAACTCTACACCATCAATTTACCCACTTTCAACCTGGTGTCCTAGTTTTGGGACACAAAATGTCATAATCCTACATTATTAAATGTGCTTTGCAGGCGGACGTCATAACAACGCAAAGTTAAAGAATGCAAAATGTCCTAAAAAGTGATTTTTTTTACCATGTGTCCCCATGTGAAACAGAGCTAGTGATCTCGGATCCCGTTATTTTCCAACAGAGCAAAAATAATTAACAGAAATCATTTTCAGTCCAAAATAAGCGAATAGCCAGACTCCAGACGTACTAGAGTATGCCTGACATAAATGTCAGAGCTTAAAGGAGTAGTTAACCCAAAGAAATACTTATTTTCTATCAATTACACATTTGTAGGAGACTCAAATGACTCAATTGAGTCTCCTACTCACCAGCCACCCCATCATCAAATGATTGGCTTAGGAATGGGACAAAATTCAAGGCTTCATGGGGTTTGTATTTGATAGAAAATAAGTAATGTTTTGGGTGAACTACTCCTTTAAATCTACATGTAAATAACATGAAATAAATGCATCGAAGCAAAAAAAGATTAGACCAGTAGCAACAAGAAACAGCAACATCCTAACCTTACTTGTTAACAAAGTTGGCCGATAATGGAGGATCACGGACGATCGCGGTAATGTCCATGTTCGAGGACGGGATGGACGGGACATCCCAAACGCTATGTTAACGGATACCAAAACGTTACATTGTTTGTCTTAGGTTATTATGTCACAGACATAACATGCCCATATGTGGAGACCACCTGGAAATCTAGGTATGAAGGCCGCAAAGGCCTGAACACCTAATAGGTGAACATTTGTGAAAGTATAGCAGATCTACAAGCTCAGAACGTGTCGAGATGTGACACGTTAGATCGGCTATTTTCCACACAACACAAAACAAAAACATTAGTGGTTCTCGAACGTTTGGCCACGGACCCCCATCTGAAAAACAATTGTAGAGACCCCATAATAGTAGATTTGTGTAAAATCTTTAAAAATTGTTCATTTGCGATGCCTTGTCCACAAGCTTGTGGATCGGCACATTTTTGAATAGATTAGTATAAAAGAGGGTTAAAGTGGTTAACTGATTTTGATGCCCCCCCCCCCCCCCCCCCCGGACCACCTGAGTCATAATGGACTCATAGTGAGATGGGATAGGATAAGGCCTACTGATGGACATTGGTCAAATAAAGCCAGAGGGATCTCTCAGTCTCTCTCTATATAATGTCAAGAGGTCACACACTCAATAGTCTTACCAATCACACCGAATCAATACACGATTAACCCCCAAAACACATCTACATTATCGGGAGTCCATGTTAGCGGCTATAGAGAAGACTATGATGATGAACATATGATGGATGACTAGTAGATATAACCCCTCACCCCTCACCTCTCTCTCTCTCTTACGGCTAGCGGTGGGGACTTTGTCACCCCTCCCTCCGTCCGTGGCTGGTCTGACAGTTAAGAGAGCCACTGGGGGAGGATGGCCTGTTTGCATGTCGTACCATTGACACCCTTAATGTGTTTTTAATAGCTCCTTCGTAATGATGAAAAACAGCCATGAGTGGCTGAAGACTGTAGGCTTTTTTTTATGTCTCCGCAGAGCCTTGTGCGCTGTTGCTGCTGCCGCCTCCAGTGGCATCACTGCTTTTAATGTGGTGACAGGCTCTTATGGTTATATGGCCCTGTGGCGGAGAGTAGCTGAGTACATTTTCGCAAGTTACAGTACTTAAGTACAACTTTTACTTGTTTTCCATTTTTTCTGTACTTTATACGATCTATCCCACTACATCTCAGAGTCAAATATTGCCTCTGAGATGTACATAAATATTGTTTTACTCCACTACACTTATCAGACAGCTTTAGCTGTTACTTTGCAGATTTAGATTATTATTTTAAAACACGCATTAACCACTTATGCCCTATTCTAGACTTTGGCTATTCGTATAAATAGCTTAAAATAGCTTAAAATACTGATACATAGCTGATAAATAGCTGATACATGGCTGATCTACAAGTTCACATTTGAACTTGTAGATCAAATATTACTTGTAATTTGTAGTATTTCTACAAATAAAATAAAAAAATCTCAGTACTTGGTTAATGTATGTTTTTCCAGCACTGCTCCCAGAGCCTGCACGCCGCTGCCCCCGGTGGCCCACTGGTTTAGTGTGCTGACAGGGAGGAGGAAGCCGTTCAGGCTCTTATAGTTTTATGACAGATTGAAACATATACAACCATCCAGACTCTCTGTCTTAACGCCTGCACACGATATGCTCTATAAAGAACAAAACAAAGTAGCCTGTGTGTGTGTGTGTGTGTGTGCATTACTAAACTTGTGAGGGCCAATTGTCCCCACAAGTAGACGTTGGAAAATAGACATTGTGAGGAGCATTTTCCTGATCCTCACATGAGAAATGGTTATTTTATGGTTTTAAGAAAATGGGGGAAATTAGTGTTAGACATTTAGAGGTTAGGTTTAGGGGTTAGGGTTATGCCCAGTTTATACTTAGTTGCGCACCGCTATTGCACCCCGAAAATAGCAGATCTACAAGCTACAACTTGTCGCAGTTCGGCTTTTAGGATTCAAATTTAAACATGGCATTCATCAAATAAGTATATATACTGTAGTACTATTTAAGCTCACCTGATTCATTGCACTCCCTCTTGCTGTCAGTGCTACTGAAAGCTGTATGTGCTTTGTTTTCTCCCACCACCCCAGCACCACCAGTAGGCTCAGCTTTCCCTAAGGGTTCTGTTTTCCCCTGGGTGGGTTTCTTATAGGCGTATCTATATCTCCGTACGTGCTCTTAAATGGTTGTCTTCTAATGTGCTGAGCAGGGAGTAATGTATAGCGGAGCCAGAACGCCAAAGAACTTGTTTTGTTTTATTTATTCGCACAATAAAAACAGTATACGGTAACAATTATTTAAAAGACACAGAAATAAGTGCAGGTGAGAAAGGAAACCCTTATAAGGCTTATACAACGGGGTCAAATATAATATTCACAGTTGTACTTGCACTTTATAAATAAAATGTTCTTAAGCTATTAACGTTCTCAACCTATTGATGTGTTGTCTGACTGATCCCAGGAGTACCTGGATGTCCTGGGTGGTCCCATGGTGCTGGTGTGTTGTCTAACTGAACTGTGTTTTGTCTGATCCCAGGAGTACCTGGATGTCCTGGGTGGTCCCATGGTGCTGGTGTGTTGTCTAACTGAACTGTGTTTTGTCTGATCCCAGGAGTACCTGGATGTCCTGGGTCGTCCCATGGTGCTGGCCGGGCCCAAAGCCAAGCAGGTCCAATGGACAAACGTCTATCAGGACGCGCTGGTGAGACACTTAACAGCTTATCTATCCACTGTACTGTACTGTACTGTACTGTACTGTACTGTACTGTACTGTACTGGTTCTCAATGTCGGATCCAAGGACCATCAGGAGTCCGAATGGACCTTTACAGGTCTGTAACTCTGAAAGTGTACAAATGGAACCAAATGGACCCGGTTCCATTTGTGCACTTTCAGAGTTAAATGAACCCTTGTTACAGGGTAGATTTGGGACCCAAATATAAATAATTGTATCAAATGGAGTGGCAAAATGCAGGGGTTCCCAAACGTTTTAGCTCAAGATCACCCAAACGAGGGACCCAAACGAGTGCAAATAGTAGATCTATAAGCTCGTAGATTGGCTTGTCGATTGGCTATTATTATTATTTTAGGTGAAATCAGGAGTATGAAATATATAAGTTTCAACACATTGCTGTGTAAATCATATTTATAATGCAATATATAAAGCAAAATAAGATTATGAATTCATTTATCCTTTTTTCTTTTTGATCAGGGTTTGGGCCTTGTCATCACTGGGACCGTGCCTGTCTTCAACCTCACTGTTGACGCGTACAACTCCAAGGTAGCCACACTACAAGTACAATATTATTTTGGGGGGGGGGGGTGAATTTGGCTTATCTCCCCTTTAACACCTGTGGTGTTAAAGGGAGAGATAGTGAGAATATGACAAATGTGTAGTTTATGTAGTGCTAAACATGACAGCAGTTGGAGTACCTGCTGGAGGCGGTTAAATGATTATATTTTTATCCCTGGAACCTCCATCATGTCGACATCATCAGTCATTTGTAATGGTGTCATCATCATCCCAGGCCTGCTGCTGCTGCTCAACTTGGGCAAACACCTCCCCCCTGAGGTGACAACAGACATTACATCAGCTCGTCTCCTCTTGTGTCTGTTCCATTTAACTGACACTGTGAGATGTTGCTCTTTGCAGCATCCGTGTCCAGAGTCGCGTTTTGATACTCTTGATATAGTTAGCAAGGTGTTGCTGTCAGCCTGTCCAAAACTGTTACTTTTTAGGATTCAAATTAAAAAATAGCAAAAAAGAATAGCCAATTAACAAGCCCAAAACACGTCGCATCGCATTGAGCTTGTAGATTGGCTATTTTTGCTACTTTTGTGTGACACTGCAGTGTGAGAAAGTATGGCATTCATTTACGAGGGGGAAAGAAACATGGATATAAGAGGTTTCCGCCCCGACAGTGACGAAGGACAAAATAGTCAGATGGCAAGCAAAAGGCTGCGGTCCCACAAAGATCATTCACAGTATCAGCCTGTGGAACAGTTTGACTGCTCATTTATTCATTCTAATCTATTGATTCTTCAAATTGGCACATGGCCAATGTTGCCAGATTTTGCGAGAGAAACAAGCGGCCAGGTATATGAAAACAAGCCCAAAAGAAGCGACTATAGGAAGCATGATCACACACACACACACACACACACACACACACACACACACACACACACACACACACACACACACAATTTCAATATATGAATTTCACATGACTATACTGGCGGCCTATAAATAATACATTTTAGGAAGGAAGCTGTGGGCCATATAAAATGTGCCCGATGGCCACAATTGGCCCCTGGGCCGGACTTTGGACATGCCTGTAGTAAGTGGACATGGCAATGCTGTAATGAGAACACTGTTCTTTTCACAGAACCAGCTCATCCTCGGGGTCATGGGAGTGGACATCGCCATTAATGAAATCAAGAGGAAGACTCCAACGTATCGGGTGAGCGAACCCACACACTGCACAGGCTATAGACATCTATAGTGTCCTGCGTCAAATAACTTTATTGACATAGTCAACCTGTCGGTTTTCTACCCGACACCGGGGTCTAACTTTAGAGTAGGGAGACCCCCTCCGACCACTGCAGATATAGTAGTTATATTGCATTAACATTCTCTACCATACAGGTGGGTTTAAACATTTAATTGTATTCATTAAATAACTCCCGGATTATAGCTTTAACCATGCCTCTTTCCTGGACAGCTTGGAGCCAACGGTTACACCTTCGCCATCGATCCAAACGGTTACGTGCTGCTGCATCCCAACCTGCAGCCCAAGGTACTGGACGTTGCAACAATACAATGCATTCATACACAGCTTTAGTTGTCTCTCTCTCAAGCCTGATACCTGATTCATATACTGACAGTACACTGCAGTTGCATGGCAGTGTTGTGCACTGAAAATAGTCGATCTACAAGTTCACATCGTGTTTCACAGCGCTGTGATCTTGTAGATCTTTGAACATCCGCAGGTCCACATAAAAAAACATGACATAAGGTGCAAAAGGTAGCAACGCCATCAGCAGGCTTTTATTCCTAGTAACTGATGCCCCCTGCCCCACCCTTTCCTGTGTTCAGATCATTAACTTCAGAGAACCCGTCACTCTGGATTTCCTGGATGCAGAACTGGAGGACAGCAACAAGGAGCAGGTACTGAGAGAACAGCATCGCATTTATCTCTCCTTTAGGACTCATTCTGTTGGGTTTAACCACACTCTCTCACACACACACACACACACACACACACACACACACACACACACACACACACACACACACTCACACAATCACACACACACACACACACACACACACACACACACACACACACACACACACACACACACACACACACACTCACTCACACACTTGTGCTCTCCCGTCTGGTTTTCCCCTGTTCAGATCCGTCGAGACATGATTGATGGCAAGCCGGGCCAGAAGAAAATCAAGACACTCATTAAGTCGGTTGATGAGGCAAGTCATCAATATATGAGACTCAATCATTATCCAAAATGGCACCTTCCAGACTGGTCTTTTAATAACTTGTTAACTCACTCTGCATGCTTTGGATCAAACATGCGGCTTCGGTCTAATTTGAATTGAGCATGTGATTGTTGCACCGGTCAGAGCTTTGTTTTTATTGATTGTCTGGTCAACAGAGGTACATTGATGAGGCGATGCGGACATACACATGGACACCTGTGGAGGGCACAGATTACAGGTATGTTCAAAAACACAACACGCCAAGGACCCCCGCCTGAAAATATGTTGTACCCGGGACCCCCAGAAGAGAAGATTTGCGTAACAAAGCGTCTACATTATTCCAAGATTGTTCACATTTTTATACATTTTTCAAAAATAGTATACATATAGTAGCTATTTTTGTGTAGGTGAAGTATAAAATAGAGTTACTGGTTAAAGTGATGTTTTGCTGGGGACCCCCTGGAACCCCCTCAAGGACCCCTGGGGGTCCCTGGACCCCACTTTGAGAACCATTGGTGTAAATGCATGTGTGTTTAGACATGCACTGAGTGAGACATCAGCCAACCAGCTCAGTGGCCTTGTGGTTAGAGTGTCCGCCCTGCGATTGGGAAGATGGTGTTCAATCCCCGGCCTGGTCATACCAAAGACCTACCTATGTGGTACCCATTGCCTCCCTGCTTGGCACTCAGCATCAAGGGTTGGATTGGGGGATAAGTCGCTGCGACATTCTGTACTAGCATCATGCCGAAGAGGTGTACTTATACATCATGGCCTGGAGGATGTACTTGTACATCATGCTGCCTCACGCTACAGAAACAGAAATTAGGCTCCTAACCTATGGGTAACATGGCTTACCATTTGGTCCCAAAGGCTACTTAAATGCATGTGCGTTTACACATGCCCTGAGTGAGACACCAAGCTTGTCCGCTCAACGTCTGCTGCTTGTGAGCGTGTTGCTCCAACCCTTAACAAAGGAGAGGCTTGTCTGAAATGTATATTTCCCTGTTTTCAGTTCAACAAAACAGTATATTAAATCTGTTATTACCATATATAATTGCATCGTATTTGCTATTCATTGTGAATTTGCATTTTCTTAAAGGCAGATCTATTAATAGAGGTTCGAGCGGGCACCGCACTCCCACGAGTGAAGTCAGTCGGTCCCATACAGTATATGCACATGACCATATAGGGGCATAGCAGTCAAATCTGTGGCCCTTGACAACCGGGTCTCCATGTATGCCTATATATGGGCGTATCAGGTTTGTTCATGGTTATGTCTGAGTCATAGTGACATGCCTATATATGGGCGTATCGGATTTGTTTATGGCCAGAAACAAATCAGAGGTCCGCCCGCCGGCCGGCCGCCCCGCCCCGCCCCCATTAGCTAATTTTAATATAGGATATCACCGTTAAAAGATTAGTTGTGGTCCAGTGTGAGCTCCAGGCGGCTTTAAGCCAGCAGCCATGCCCAGCAGGAGAGCTGACAGGCGGGGAGTAGAAGTGCATACACTCGGCGCCCGTCTCTGGCAGCTTGTCTATAACATTTTAGACGAGAAATAGGCCATGCAGTTTCTCAATCATGACTAATTTCACATCTACTGCTACTTTAACTTTGCTATCAAAATTCTGTTCTCTCCATCGAGTCATATTGAAGTTTGATTCCGTCAGTCTCGAGTGAGTAGATGTCAAGTGTCACTTGAATGCAGACACGGTTGCTACATTGTTACTTGGCCGCTGGCTGCCGAAATTCGCTTCGCATTTGAATAAAGTTTCCAAATTCAACTTTTTGACGCTCCCCCTGTTTGCTCTGCACCGCTGAGGGGGATAGAAAATGTATGAGGAAGTGACTAGTAAGACTGTAAGAGTGCAGGACAACCTGCTGTGATTGGATTGCAACTTCCGTCCTGCTTTCACCTAACCTTGACTTGACCACATGAGTTAGTCATACTGTATGTTAAAGACTCTTGGTTGACAAGTGTCATTCATCAAACACTGATGTGTGTAAATTCATCGCCATCTATCAAGCATGGGAATAGACCAAGCCGAGGACTGAGCAGAGTTCAGTTAATTTGCCTCCTGTACACGCAATAAATGATTCATCTGAATCACCATAAATTAAGGAGCCATATTCCTTCTCCCATAAAAAGGACGACAGTATTCTAAGCACAAATTAACTGCATGGTTTATTCATCTCAAAAACTCTCAGTTGAACATTTGAGGCTACGTTATAATGACATTTCCTCCAGGGCAACACTTTGCAAATTACATTTTATGATATTCCACAGTCCTAGAACTGCCTGATGTGTGTTCTTTTCTTTATACATCTGCTGGGAGTGTGGCTGGTTTTGTCTGCAGTTAAATCCACGTGACCACATACAGTACCCGGCACATTTTTATTAGAAATACTATTCTATTTGAAGCACCATAGATATACAAAGAACATAAAATACCAAACAACATAAAATGCTCTCGATTTGAGTCTATGAGATAATATGCTCCAGTCAATATGCACATTAGATTCTTGAAGACAGGCCCTTAGGCTAACTTCAAGCACACGCACAATGAGGTTATGTAAGTATGTACTCTTGTACTGTATATATATACACACACGCACATACAGTATACAGTACATATTTTTTTGTTTACAAGAATGCTACGAATGGCACTTGATTCAATTCAATTCAATTTTATTAAAGTGTCAAATCATTGATGTAACATGGGCGGAGGTAGGCATGTAACGATTTATCGTAAATCGATTAAAATCAATTCAAACTGGTGATAATTTAATTCGATTTAATAAAAAATGTATTGCGATGCAAAAAGTAGAGGGCACGAAAGATAAGAAAATACAGGATCTTTGTAAGAGAATTGATTAAAAAAAAGAGTTTTCAGTCATTTGCTACTGTATTAAAAAGAGGATAAGAGAAAACACAGTATTGTAAAAAATAAATTAAAAAAGAGAAGAAAATACTGAATTTGTGTAAGAGAAATAAAATAAAATAAAAATCGTATCGTGAACCCAGTATCGTGATTCGAATCGTATCGTGAGTTGAGTGAATCGTTAGATGCCTAGGCAGAGGCCTTCCGCGGGTCACGGACAAGGTCCAGAGAGAGAAGCATGAGGCTGGCAGGGCACTGTGTCAGGAACCCGGAACTGGTAGCGAGCAAGCTGACACTGTGGGAGCTGACCCAAGGCAACATGTTCTCACTCTCAAGCCAAGACCCTGATGCTGGATAGGAGGGAGTGGAAGGCAGAGATCCAGGAGTCCCGATTTGGTGTTGGCTATAGTCTCTCGCATCGCATCGTGTCTGAAAGACACATTTGCCACACGGAAATGCGTGCTTTTAACCCATTCAATCCGGGAACGAATCTACAAATGTCTTCTAAATGCTAACATTTTTCTGAAAACCGTATGTTGCTATAATATCAGTAGTTCTCGAACTTTTTCATGTCAAGGACCACCTAAAATTATATGTATTTGGCCGCAGAAAATTTAAAATGACACAAATGCGTTCCCGGTCTTAATGGCTTAATTCAGTCTGATCAGAAGCAGGGATAGAACATAGTCGAAACCCTGATGTAATGCTGTAATGTCATAGTGTAGAATTGTCTTATGTAATTGTCCATTTCATAAATAAAATGTAAATTAGCCTCATATTGTACATGAAAAGCATTGGCATCAGTGTGAACCTGATAATGTCACAGTCTCATGTACCATCTGTCCCAATTAATCCTCTTATGTACTGTAGGAATATTTTTCTTTTATGTGACACATCACATAAAAGCCAACAGGACATATTTTTCTCTGCTATTTTTGGCTTTGGAGATAATAATAAGGGTTCACCAATGCAGAGCTATTTGACGAAGTACATAGATGCAATGAAGTCCCTCAGGGGTCTATACTTGGCCCCGTCCTTTTTTTCCTCCATACTTTAAATATGTTTTCCTAATGTTCTGGGATGCGAGGGTTCAAATGATTAAACTGCTACAGTAGTTAAATCCTGTGTGTGTGTGTGTGTGTGTGTGTGTGTGTGTGTGTGTGTGTGTGTGTGTGTGTGTGTGTGTGTGTGTGTGTGTGTGTGTGTGTGTGTGTGTGTGTGTGTGTGTGTGTGTGTGTGTGTGTGTGTGTGTGTGCGTGCGTGCGTGCGTGCGTGCGTGCGTGCGTGCGTGCGTGCGTGCGTGCACGTGCGGGCGTGTGTGCTCCCATTAAAAGGAATTCTAATTAGCAAAAGTGTAACATTTGAGCCACACAGGCTCTTCCTCAGACAAATAAAAAAATGTAACTGTGTTTATGTAGCTATTTTGGGATCCAGCACCCATCCGATTTGGTTTTTAGGATCTTTTCCCACCTATTGTTTTAGTGTTTTTGTAGAGTTCTAATGTGTGTGTGTGTGTGTGTGTGTGTGTGTGTGTGTGTGTGTGTGTGTGTGTGTGTGTGTGTGTGTGTGTGTGTGTGTGTGTGTGTGTGTGTGTGTGTGTGTATGTGTGTGTGTACACAGTCTGGGCTTGGTACTGCCTACATACAGTGAGAACCACATCAAAGCCAACCTGAGCGACCAGATCCTACAGGTGCAGTGTAAGTACTGGGGAACTCCCAGCATGCATCTCTCTCTCTCTCTCTCTCTCTCTCTCTCTCTCTCTCTCTCTCTCTCTCTCTCTCTCTCTCTCTCTCTCTCTCTCTCTCTCTCTCTCTCTCTCCCTAGCCCTATCTCTCTCTCTTTCTCTCTATCCGTATTTCTCTCCCAAATATGACCTCCATCTCTTACCGAGTCCTTGGTCCTCCGGTCTGCAGTCATCCGAGTGGAGCCCCGTCCTCCTGCCCCTCTCGTCCTCTCCTCTACCCGCTCTCTCTCTCTCCACGGTGTCCACCACACAGGAACAATGTCTATGGTCTCCAGGCTCTCCTCTCTACTGCCCCCCTAAGTCCCTCCTGTCTTCATGCTGTGCTGTTCAAACGGTGATGTTTTTTTCCTTCACACTCTTGCTGAAGAAAAAAACAAACCACTGAAATGTCAGAAAGGTGAAAGCTGTGGTTTTAACTGTGTGTTACGAAAGGGGAAAATAATGGTGACCGTGTGCTATTATTTTTTTTGCCAAATGCTCTCGCCTCTTCTACCGACCAAAAGTAATGATTCTGAAGCATCCCCGTGTTGTTAATAGTCTTTGATGTTTTTCTGAATGAACTGTGAAAACAGGCATGCTTTTCACTTCCTTCTTATTATTTATTTACTTACTGGGTTTTTTTATTATACTTTTTTTCTCTGTATACTTTTTTTTTTTGTGTAGTTCTCTGTGTGTGTGTGAATGTTTTCTGTTGGACTGCTGACTGTGAGATGTTCTCTGGTCTTTGGAATCATTCAGTATGGGAACTCCCACACAAGCACAGTCCTCATCCACTGTGGGAGTTGTGGGGTTTTTGTGAGTCTGAATGGAGACATCTGTTGTCTCGCTCATTCGTTCTCTCTCCAGACCCTCTTTTTCCTGACTTGCATTGTATTTTCTTTTTGTAAGTTTCAACTCCTCCATGGTTAACTTTCACAATGCTGGTTTTGAACATTTATTGTTTCCTTTTCACTTACATTTCCTTCTGTTTGATTTTCCGTTATTATCCTCGTTTCGTTTTGTCTTTTTCTTCCCACGTCATTTCTTCAGTTCCTTGTTTTGCTCTTGCAAATAAGACGTTTGCTCTTCATTTCTTGTTTTTCTTTTCGTGTCTTTGCTTTTTCTTTTCTTGTCTCATTTTGACTTAATTGGTTTTCCTTCCTTTTTGAGAAAACAATATTTTTATTCAAACCAGTAATTGAATAAAATATTGTCTGTGACCCTCCCTTCCCACCCGATTCCCCTATTTCTTTTCTTGCTCACTTCTACTCCAGCCGGATTCCGCTCACCGGGCAAGTATACATCATATTGGTCCACGTCTTCTTACCTTTTACTTCCTATACTCCCTCACCGCTGACAACCCCTCCTCCTCTCGTCCTGAACCTCTCTGCTGCCCCCCCCCCCGTCCCTCCAAACCCCTCACCTGTCCCAGCCTGCTTGCCTCTGTTCCTGCCCGTCTTACCTCGTCCTAGTTCCTTCTTTCTCTCCTCTTGCTACTCTTCCTCCTTTTCTCCTCCTCAAGCCCCGATTCATACTTCGTCGCGCGCCATGAATAGCCATACCTACAAGCTTGTAGTTTGGGGCTATTCTTGGTCGTTCTCCGCGCACGACGGAGCATCCATTAGGCTTCACCCTCCTCCTCCACCCACACCCCCCACCCTTCTCTGCTGCAGCTCAGATCCCACATCTCTCTCACGATGGCTCTTCCAGTCCCCTAAACCTCCCCCACCCCCCGGCCCCACCTCCTCCCGTCCAATGTCAAGCGTCTCCTCTGCTCCAGTCACACAACTAAACGCCTTCCTACGTCCCGACGGAAGACAGACATTCATGTTCTCTGTTTAAACTTGTCTTTTTGTGTCTCCCCCCCAACCCCTTTACCCCAACCCTCTCTGTGGAGGATCTCGCAACGGGTCGTTGTCTCTCTCTACTCTCTCATCTCTCCTCTCGTCTCATTTCTCTCTCGAGTCACGTCTCTGTCTTTTGTCATTCTCCTCTTTTTCCCTCCACCCCTTTCTGCCTCGTGGCTTCTGTAGAGCTCTGTTTCATTCTGTCTTTCTCTCTTTTTTCATTCTCTTTAAAATGTCATGTTAGCTAAGACGTGTCCTAACTACTCGATGGATCTACACCAAAAAAAGATACCTTATTAGATACCCTAAGAACGTAACAATGACTATAAGAGCTCTAAATACTTTTAAAGTATGAACATGTTCACTTGTACTGCATATAAACACACATCTTAACCACTTAAACCCTATAGTTGACTGGGGTCGCCCAGGGGTCACTTGGGCCCCGTCCTTTTTCCCTCTACACCAAATCTCTTAGCTGAAAGTAGCCGATCTACAAGCTCACAGCTTTACTTCTAGAGCTTGTAGATCTGCTACTTTCACTGAATGTTCACATATTGACGACATACTGTATGTGAACCATTGACTTCTAGTATGACATGTCCAGAATAGTGTGCAAACAGCTATACCCCGAACTATGACATAAGAGCATAGAATACAACTAGCATTTTATCTTATTAAATATTATTTATTTATGAATTAAATAAATAAATAAATATATATTCTACACAAATTATATGTTGAAACAAATATGAATGGTCAAAACCTCAATAAAAAAAACATTGGAACATTTTAAAATAAATACAACTATATAGATACAGTAGATAGACTTACTGTAAGTATAGAGTACAGAAATAAACCTTAAAGCGCTTTGACTTCACTTTGACGTAGCAGTCTCCTTGACGAAGGGTAAATAAAAGGCCACATCATACTCTCTGATCTAAACCTCAGGCGTCCTGCTGACTGAGCCTGCTGAGCCGCGTGCCTCCTGCCCACCCAGGTCCTGTCATGTTGTTGGGTGTCAGAGTGCCCCTTGGCAACAGCACCCCACCCAGCGGCCTCGTTTGTCGTCCCTCCCCTGTAATCCCCTGTCTCCATCAGCTTGTCTCCCCTCCCCTCTCACCCCTCAGACTGCCTGCAGGGCATGGCACGGCCACACCACGCTCCACGGCTAAAACGTTGACGCGGATGTGCAAGGCATTGTGGGCGCAATACTACCTGGGCACTCGATTTATTTAGCTGTTTAAGAAGTATTGTGTTCTGTTTCCCAATTACAGGTCTGAAATGACGACACTAGAAACATGCTGGATATGTAGGCGCTTAACTTGTGACGTCTGCTTAGGATTCTCTCTTTGCCTAAGTTGCCCTTCCAAATGCCCTTCACAATGCAGTGCACCTCCTCTCATTATGTGTCTCTCGGTGCCCTCTCCCCTGCCAGTCTGAGGGGTGACCACTTCCATCAGGACCCCCCGCGCCACTCACCTTCCCCCCTGCAATAGTTGGCCATGTTGATGCCTGCCTGAAACAAAAAAGCACTCGTTTTGTGGTTCATTTCTGTCTGAGAACTTGCTTCTTGACGTGTGTAAGTCAGTTCTCAGACATCCAAAACAAAATTAGACTGAAAACAAAAAAAATCACACCAAAGATCGCTGTACGATGCTGCGACGGCAGTGACAATCGGATTTTGAGTCGATTCAGGTTTAACATTTGATGAGGCACCATATTGGCTAACGCTGGTGTACCCCCATAATTCCTCAGTGTTGCTATGGTACAGTCCCCTTCTCTGCGTCCCTGCACCTCTGAAGAACAACTGCTGTTTTTTTTCCCACAACCCGCTGCTCGGCGCGTGGCTCTTCCCAGATAATCTTCCCCCTTTCTGTTGCAGATTTTGAATCACTGCTGCCAAACAGTTTTGAATCTGAAGGACATGTGTTCATAGCACCCAGGTAGCCCTGTGTGAATGCTTGCTGTCTTCCCATTGTGTGGATCAGTGGTTCTCAAACCTTTTTTTAATTTTTTTTCAAGGTCACCCATAGTCTCGCAAGACTGTTGCCTCCCACAATGTTCAAATGCTTCCGTTGTACAGTCTGGAGCATGGCAGCAACACACTCTCACTCCCCAAAATGCATATCGTGACTTTCTTGGGCCAAATGTGACCAAACGTCAAAAAGTGCCGAAAAACTGTTAAAACGACGGAGGCGCGCCGTCTAAAGCGGACTTAAGGCACCGCAGAGCGAGCTGTCAGGCAAGTAAGTCGCTGCCCCGAGCGTTGCAAAGTCCGCTTCAGCTGACTCAGTGCCGTTCGAGTTAATGTCCCGATAGGGACAGAATCATCACTCATATCCCCCCTAGTCAACATGTGCCGCTTTAGCCCCCCCTTCCAGTCAAACGTTTGACCTCTTGGGACATCCGTCCCAAGAAGTCACCCGTTTGCTGTCGTGGGAGCGAGCGCTCAAACTTATCCGTGGATAAAGCGCATGTCCCACCTCCCCATCCGCTTCAATCTCGTCTTGGCAGTCGTGTACATTTGTCCTACTGTAAATCAAATTATTCGAAGCATAATATTTTATATTTGTATTTTTAAATATATTTTCTTGAAGCTTTCTCAGCTTTCGGGAGGTGTAGTTCCAGAGTCTATAGTATATATAGCATTCGGAGATTGTGGAATGGAAGTCTGGCCACTTGAGACTAGGACACCCATAACTCTGAGAGTGTACACATGTCTGTCCGTTTGTACACTCTCAGAGTGACAGACCTGTAAGGGTCCATTTGGTTCCATTTTTACACTCTCATTTGGAACCCTCTCAAGGAACCCTGAGGGTCCTTGGACCCCACTTTGAGAACCACTGGTGTTGATGGTCATCCGTGTTTTGGGGTTTGCTCCATCTCTTTTAGCCCTCACCATTATCGTCTGTTTATTATCCACTATCCTGAGTTACACGTTTCATTTTAAGGTGTCTGCGTTTTTGCATTGTGTGTAAAATGGTTGGTTTTCATTCTTTCTGTCCTCTTTTCTTCTTTTTTCCATTGTGTGTGGTTTTGTGCACTTATAGTGAGAAATGCTACAAGCTGTGGAAAGTAACAACATTTTACTCAAGTACTGTACTTAAGTACAATTTTGAGGTACTTGTATATTACTTGAGTATTTCCATTTTATGCTACTTTAAATTCCCACTCCACAACATTTCAGGAGGAAATATTGTACTTTCTACTCCACTATATTTAGTTGACAGCTTTACTCATCACACTGACACAATTGATAATCTAACAAGCTTTTTAAATAATTTTGTTACTAGGTTGGGAACCACTGGACTAAACTAGTAGTTCAAACTCAGCTACAACGGTAACATACTGCTTACACACTTCAGTATTCATTATCTAATAATTATATCATAACAATATATCAGTCAGAGGGTCCAAACCAAAATTATAAGTATGTTGCTGCTAATATGTATGTATTTTTACCCAAGCAGGATTTTTCACGGAGGGATTTTACACATTGATATTTTGGTACTTTTGGTTAGTATTTCTTCCACCTCTGGCTACAAGACGTATGAGTCAATTAAAAAGAAAAAATAGAATTCATCATAAGCCTAATATTTGGAATCCAGTGGACTCCCCCATCCTCCATAATAAAATGATTTGATGAATCTCTCTCCTATAGCATGCCAAAACCCCTTTGCATGCTGCCATGGTCATGCTGCATGTTTGTATCTGTTAATATGTTTAGTTATTAATTGAAGTCCTGTAAATTTAAGATGAATATAATTGCAACAAACAAGTAAATGATGTGATGAAAATCTTGTTTGCGTGCACTCTTTTTACTGTTTTTTAAATCAAATCGTAGACCTCAGACTGCGACCTTATATTCCGAAAGGCCGACAAACAAACTCACGCCTTCATTGTTCTGCCTCTGCTGTGCTCAGCAATCCAATCCATATTTCACTTTGACTGACAGCACTGCCGTCAGCATATTGGAATATGCCCTTGGGACATGCACGCTATATAAGAAACTGTGGCGGACGTGCAGATGGGCTCATGAATCCCAAAGTAGTGTTACGCCTGATTTATGCTTAGTAGTGCATCGTGTTGCGTACCTGAAATAGCCGATTCACAAGCTCACAATGCGTTGATCTGCGACGCATTTTGAGCTTGTAGATCGGCTATTTTGGGTGTACGCCACTGGCCTTATCCTGTGTTATAAGGAAAGGAGGCAAGAAGGAGCGTAAATGTTCCATGTGTGTGTGTGTGTGTGTGTGTGTGTGTGTGTGTGTGTGTGTGTGTGTGTGTGTGTGTGTGTGTGTGTGTGTGTGTGTGTGTGTGTGTGTGTGTGTGTGTGTGTGTGTGTGTGTGTGTGTGCGCGTGTGCGCACGCTGGTGTTTAACGTTCTCTCCTGAATCTAAAAGAAGAATCTGTGGGCTCATCTCTCCTCAGGGAATACTGCAATGATCTAGAACTCACCAACAACAACACAGAGTTCCTGCTGAACTTCATCGCTCTCATGGAGAAGGAGACGCCCGACTCCAAACAATGTGAGCTCGTCTTCGGCGCTTCTTATTCTCTCCAGTTTCCACTCACTCACACACTGGTTGTTTGATGTTATTGCGCCGTAGGTCTGCGAGCCGTCTAAGAGAGGGCTCTTTGTGTGTGTGTGTGTGTGTGTGTGTGTGTGTGTGTGTGTGTGTGTGTGTGTGTGTGTGCGTGTGTTGCACAAATCCCTGGACTGATCATCGGCAAACTTTGTATGCACACTGCCAGTAGGCCACAGAAGTATCTCCACTATTCTTTTTTTTCACATATGTATTATAGTTTTTTAAAACACTGGACCCACAGCATTTCTATGTGGATCCCGAGATACACATAATGTCTTCTGGTTTGCTTTTTTAACTTTAACTTTAATTTTTCCAGGTGACAATCTGCTCCTTCATAACTTGATTCTGGACACGGGTATCATCAGACAACTGGTGGAGAAGGTGTGGAAGAATAAAGATTTGAACACGTGAGTAGAGTCTCATAGACTGCTTCCAGTGGCTTTTCTGAATCAGGGCCCACTTGGAAATCTCAAAAGTGTGCACGGCCCACCCATCTGACCACTTAATACGGCAGCCGAATGGCTTTTAATGATCAATCAATAGATTGTGTTCCAGCTTGGATCAATGGAACTATACTTATACATATATTCTTATTTTCCATTTATTGTTATGGATAAAAATTGCTGCTATTATGCAATTCTATTATTGATTCACTAGATTCTGCATATATTGATAGATCTACAGTACTGTATACAGTATGTCTAATATTATATTATACATTATGTTATCTATTGCCATATTACATATATATTATGGTTACTATTTGCTATTCTTTTTGTCACCATACTTTAGTACTATGTTTTTTTAAGGCTCTCGTTAGGAAGGCCACCTGACAAGCCCCTATTTTGGCCTATCCGGCACATCTTATTTTTGTCTTTTTTACCCTTTCTAATGAACTGTTTTATTTTATCTTCCTTTCCCATGTTATTCTTTTTAACTATGTGCAACTAAACTACACTAAACTGAACTAACATATTATACTTTTAGTTAATTCATTTGTATTTATTTATATTAATTATCATTAAAATCGTAGTGTTTTGCCAATAATTTGGTGGCCCACTGGCGATATCCTGTCGGCCCGCCAGTGGGCCCCAGCCCACCCGTTGGGAATGGCTGCTTTAGACCATTCCAGGCTTTGCAAGCGTTACACAAATGTTTTACATCTTCCTTTCTCTCCTCTGCCCTAGCTATGGGTTTCTAGCCCTGTTCGCTGCGACAGATGGAGGTCTCACAAGAGTGTTTCCCAACAAGTATGTACTATATGTTTACACAAGCTTTTTGTGTTTGTTGTTGCTGTCACGGCTTTGTTGTTCTGCTGTGACATCCACGCATTTCAGTTTAAGCCTTTTTTCATGAGTGGGGAGCAGTGTTGCCAAGTCTGCTTATTTTAAACGACTTTGGGCTTGTTCTTCTGTAAAGTCGCTTGTAAATATTGGTAGTTGCGAGTTGTGTTTTTTTTTTTGAGGGCTTGTTTCTAAAGTGTAGTTGCTCATCTGAAAATATTTTCTGCCAGGGACCCCATACACAATTTGTGTTGCTAAAAATGTTTAAAAAATATTCAAGATTTTCCCTTAAAAAAAAAAAAAAAAAATAGCAATGCAACGCACTGTGAGCTAGATCGTCTATTTTCAAATAGCCGATGAATTTGGGGTTTAAGTGGTAAAACTGGTCGCACCTTTTGGTTGTTTTTGTGGACCTGTCCGTTTGTTTCTCTCGCAAAATCTGGCAACACTGGTGTGGAGTTGTAAAAACCTAAATGGCCCATAAACATCTGAGATAAGCTGTGAGCCAGGCAGGTAAATGGGTGCCTGTCACAGATTTATGGTGTACTGGTGTACTGACCCTGTCTGTGGTGTTCTTTATGGTGTACTGGTGTACTGACCCTGTCCATGGTGTTCTTTATGGTGTACTGGTGTACTGACCCTGTCCGTGGTGTTCTTTATGGTGTACTGGTGTACTGACCCTGTCCGTGGTGTTCAATATCAGGGCTGCAGAGACGTGGGAGGAGGACCCCGAGCCTTTTAACGCCACATATTACCGACGCAGTCTGGACAACAAGGGCTACATCTTCCGTGCGCCTTTTCGGACAGGTGAGCCATGCTCTTACAGTTTGGCCATATTCAGCGGAGGGAAGGAACTAAGAACATTTGCTCAAGTATTGTACTCAAGTACAGTTTTATGGTACTTTTACTTTACTTGAGTAAAGTCACTTTTTATATATATATATAGGCTATATACTTTTACTGAAGTACATTTTTGAATACAGGATTGTTGCTTGTAACAGAGTATTTCTACATTATGGTTTTGCTACTTTTTACTTGTGAGTACTTTTTTCCATCACTGGCCGTACTGTATCTCCAACAAAGACGTAGCATGTTGTTGTTGTTGTTGGCTGTCCCTGACGGCGTTTCTGTCCGGCCTTTCTGTTTGTTTCGGCATGGCAGCGAGGGACGAGGAGCTCAACCCAGACAATGACACCATAGGGGTGCTGGTTAGCACGGCGGTGGAGATCACCGTGGGAGGGAAGACCGTCAAACCCGCAGGTGGGCCCCGCATTGACAAAAGAGAGAGTAGTTCCTCAGTGTTAGACACAGATGGATTTTTGGAGGAATTATCATTCTTCTAAAATATCGTTGCCAATGGAGGACAAAACACATTTTCCACGTATTTATTTGGCATTTATTTATTTATTTTGGCCAAATAAGTTGAAACGTTAGTATTTGTGACAACAAAGCTTACTTTGTGACAAGCTTACTTTGTGACAATGAAGCTTACCTCACGCATACGCATAAGCGTTGAAATTTTTTGTGTGCCAAATAAATATGTGGAAAAAGTGGTATTTTGTCTATTGACTTGAAGTTTGGGATGTGCTATCTTTTTCATATTTGGGATAATTATGTATACTGGATTTTGGGTTTAGCACCCACACTCGCACTGAGAAATCGCACTGTTGACGTGAAACGTCTTTATCTAACTCATGCGTATAATTCTCTGTTCGTCCTCTTTTGTGTGCTAACGTTATGTGTGTGTGTTTGTTTGTGTGTTGGCGTGTGCATGTGTCTGCATGCTCGTTTCTCGTTCTCTCTCTGTTGTTTCTGTGTATCTCTTCCACCAGTGGTTGGTGTGAAACTGGACCTGGAGGCCTGGACGGACAAGTTCAAGATCCTGGCCAGCAACCACACCGATAACCGCCAAGGCTCAAACACGGTACAATAATGACTAATACAATGTTGATGGCAAAACCTATGGCACCATGGAAATTCATCAGGATATTGAATCATTCCTTTATTTATACAATGTCATTTTATTTTCCGTGGCAGTGTGGACCAAACAGCGGCTGTGAGATGGACTGTGAAGCCAACAGTGATGTAAGTCTGTCATCGTGTGACATTTTGAATGAGCTCCCTGGGCTAAAGTTAAAGGCGATCCGTTGTCACATGCACTATACCAGCATTGCGAAATTATTATATTTCAAGCATACTGTATATAGCCATGATTCTCAACCTTTTTTAATTTCAAGGATATGCATATGCATTAGGCCATGGACCCCTATTTGATTAAAAAAAACATGAAGGTTAAAATGTAATTTAGATGCATGTTATTTAGACAGATGCTAGGTTCATTGTGTACCTGATATCCTATAGTATCCTGTAGTTTCAATGTACATATCATTTTTTGAAAATATATTGTTTAGACTGGTTCTTGGTTTACCTGTGATCCTAGTTTACTGAGGCACTACACTGTCTCCATGCATTTGATGTATAGTTTACCTTGCTTACTGTAAGTCACTCTGGATAAGAGCATCTGCTAAATGCCTAATTGTAAAATCGTAATTGTAAATTGTAATTCATCTGTGGGACCTCAATAAATTTAACTCTGAGACTGTACAAAATGGTGTATTTTCGATTTTAGCATTGGCTATTCAAAAATAGCACATCTACAATCTTCGTGCCACACTGCAAGCTTGTACATCTGATATTTGTGTGAACATTTTAATCTTCTCTTCTGGGTGTCCCTGGCACAATTGTCGCTTCTTCTCACAAAGCACGTTTTCTGTTTGCAGGACCTCCTGTGTTATTTGATAGATGATGGAGGATTCCTTATCATGTCCAACCAGAAAGAGGATTGGAACAAGGTGACATGAAGTGACTTTTTCATTCTCCCGCTGGTAGTTTGTCTCTGTGGTGTGTGAATCCTGGCCACTGCCTATAACCGCTTTTATTCCCTGTCCACCTCCAGGTTGGCATGTTCTTCAGTGAGGTGGACCCCTACCTGATGTACGCTCTCTATAACAGCTCTTTCTACAACCGCAAGCTGTCGCAAGACTACCAGTCTGTGTGCGAGCCTATACCCAGCAGCAGCCATGGAGCTGCACCCAGAGCTGCTTTTGTGGTAAGAAAATAACAGAAATTCACGGGAATGATTGAATGAATGAAAAAAGTACTCACAAGTAAAAATCATTGATGCAGCTTACACATACTGTACAGATAACGGTTCATAGTTACTATACTATCTTTACAGTACGAATAGATTACACAGTTAGTCTAGAAAAAGTGCTCCTCGGAGCACAGGTCTCCGCCAGGTCAGGTAGGTTATTGTGAGCCAGCAATGTTCGGAAGTCACCAATCAGGATGTAATATGAGAAAATTGGAAAGACCCGTTTTGTTCAGTTTGTACATATAACTGTATATATGTACGTACGTACTTATGTATGAATGTATGTATGTACTGTATGTATGTATATATGTATGAATTGAATTAAAAGAACATACATAGTGTACTATACTTAATCCTGTTTTCTGTTTTTACATGTATAGCCTACGGTTGCAGACTTTGTGAACCTGGCTTGGTGGTCATCAGCAGCTGCATGGTAAGCTTTGCTAACTATAAAAACTAAACAGTACGATGCTATGTACACAAATACACTGCAATAATCCAGTAATCCATGAGGTGACAAGTCATTCACAAAGTCTCTTTCTCCAGGTCCTTCTTCCAGCAGTTCATATATGGAATGGCATATCACAGCTGGTTCATCACGGGTGGGTGCACAGCATAAACCTTTTCTGTGAATATAAGTGACTATTATGAGTAGAAAATGATGTGTAAAAATCACCAAACAAACATTAACTATTCATTGAATGAATAAAATGTTATTCATGTTAAATGAATACTTCACCCAAAGAAAAATATTTTCTATCAATTACTCACCCTGTGAAGACATTTTTGCAATTAGTGCTCTCTGTCAGGAGAGGGAGACAACGGACAAAAATATATATTTATTTACAATAAGTGCAGATGACGTTGCACTGTATTTGGGTAACATCGGAACTCATGGCCGATGACTGTATAGTCTGTATAAAGTCATCTTGGCTTTTCCATGTTTGTATGTTTATGTTTTTTGTGTGTTCTGTGTTTAAAAAAAAGGGGGGGGGGGGGTTAAAATAGTGAACATAATATCGTCTCTGTCGGTTGGAAACCTCATATGTCCAAAATTGTTACTTTTCAGGATCCAAATTCAAAAATAGCAAAAGTAGCAGATCCACAAGCTCAAAAGCTTTGAGCTTTTGAGCTTGTAGATCTGCTTGCAGATCTGCTACTTTTGATGCTTTTGTGTGACGCTGTAGTATGATCAAGTAGGCCGGGCATTCATTTACGAAAAAAACACAAAAAGTTGGAATATGGCGATAAGAGGTTTCTGCCGACAGCAACGATATGTTAACACGATTGTATGTGTGTGTGTCACGCAACAGACAACGTGGAGGCCGAGGGTGTGGACGGCAGAGAGAGGAGCTGTGTGATGACTCAGACACAGTACTACTTCACCAACACCAGCAGTTCCTACAACATGCTGCAAGACTGTGGCAACTGCTCCAGGTCTGTGTGTACACTGGCAAATGTTGCATACACATACACATACACATACACATACACATACACATACACATACACATACACGCACATGCTCGCATCGTACTGTACAGCAGTGGTTCTCAAACCTTTTTGTGTCAAGGACTCCCAAATTGATATGTATTTGGCCGCGGACCCTCCCCATCTGAAAATGTTTTGTGCCAGGGACCCCCAGAAAAGAAGATTTATGATTTACTAGTCCATGCCCGTGGGGGGATATGCGCACATGATCTGGCAACCCGGGGGACAGCGAACACAAAAACAAGCTCGCTGCATGGCACGAAGTGACGCGCTGTAGGCTTGTAGATCTTCTATTTTTGAATAGCCAGCATTATGGATAAAGTGCTTAAAATGAGTGTGATGCTACATTAATTACTTTAGCTGGGACCCCCTGGACCCTTGGGACCCCACCTTCAGATCCAATGCTGTACAGTACACTACAAACAAATATAGCAGCAAAGGCAGCACCGTTTGCAGGCTGGATTTATCATGGTGTCAGCACTAATTGCTGATTAAACCATATCAGAGTTAATGGAATGGTCATATCAGTGCTGTCACCATGCTAGCTGATCCATTAGCTAATGAAGGGAGTGGCGCAGGGGAAGGAGTTAATGTTCGTTCTCTCTCCCCCCTCTCCCTCCTCTTTATCTTCTGTCTCTCCCTCCCGCTTCTCTCTCCCTTTCTCTCACTCTCTCTTCCCACCCTCTCCCCTCTCCCCCATTCCCTCTCTGTCTCTCTGTGTGTCTCTCTCTCTCATCTCTCTCTCTCTCCCTCTCTCTCTCCCTCCCTCTCTCTCTCTCTCTCTCTCTCTCTCTCTCTCTCTCTCTCTCTCTCTCTCTCTCCCCTCTCTCTCTCTCTCTCTCTCTCTCTCTCTCTCTCTCTCTCTCTCTTCTCTGTCTCCCTCCCCCTCTCTCTGTCTCTCTCTCCCTTTCTCTCTCTCATTCTCATTTTCATTTCTCTCTCTTCCCACCCTCTCTCCCTCTCCCCCCATTCCGTGTGTGTGTGTGTGTGTGTGTGTGTGTGTGTGTGTGTGTGTGTGTGTGTGTGTGTGTGTGTGTGTGTGTGTGTGTGTGTGTGTGTGTGTGTGTGTGTGTGTGTGTGTGTGTGTGTGTGTGTGTGTCTCCCCCCCCCCCTCCCTCTCTCTCTCTCTCTCTCTCTCTGCAGGCTGTTCCATGCCAAGAGGATAAACAACACCAACCTGCTGTTTGTGGTGGCGGAGAAGTTGCCTTGCAACACCTGTGAGATAGAAAAGCTCTCCCAGGACGAAGTGGAGTGTATCCTTCTTTCTTCTCACATGCCTCGCCAGCTGGCAGGAACCAAAAACTCTCTTAATCGCCGGCTTCCATCTCTTTATTGTCATTCTATCTTTGTCCGCGGCTCAGCTGTGCCAACATTTTCATCGTTACGTTCAAGGTTATTGTAATTTTTCGGCGTTGAATTATGCCCCCCCCCACCCCCCCAACTCATTTGTATTTGTGTCTTTGTGTCCACGTTCCTGTGAGAGCTGGAGTGGGCCGTCGGTGTGTAATAGAACTAACTATTTTGGTGGGGAACATTTGGCAGAAATAGCCGATCTAGGGTTTAAGTGGCTACCTCCTCCCGGTAGCGGCTCCTCACTGGCAGGTGAGTAGGATACAACAGCAGTGACAAAACACAGAGATGTGTGTGGGGAGGAATCAATTGGCATAACACCTAAATTGGGGAGAAAAGGGGGTAAAAAGAAAACGTCTTTGTGATTGTCAGTAACGTTCCTTAATTGAGTCATTTCCAGACAAGAATATCAATCCCTGTGAATCACTGGCTTCGGCTCGGTATCGAAAAGGGCCCGGCATGTGCTTTGACACCAATCGATATGTAAGACTTGTCCACATCACACTGACATGCATGATATGTAAGACTTGTCCACATCACACTGACATGCATGATATGTAAGACTCGTTGTCCACATCACACCGACATGCATGACATGTAAGACTTGTTGTCCACATCATACTGACATGCATGACATGTAAGACTTGCCCACATCACACTGACATGCATGATATGTAAGACTTGTTGTCCACATCATACTGACATGCATGATATGTAAGACTTGTTGTCCACATCATACTGACATGCATGATACGTAAGACTTGTTCACATCATACTGACATGCATGATACGTAAGACTTGTTCACATCATACTGACATGCTGCATGATTTGTAAGACTTGTCCACATCATACTGACATGCTATGATTATATAAGACTTGTCCACATCATACTGACATACATGATTATGTAAGACTTGTCCACATCATATTGACATACATGATTATGTAAGACTTGTCCACATCATACTGACATGCTATGATTATGTAAGACTTGTCCACATCATATTGACATACATGATTATATAAGACTTGTCCACATCATACTGACATGCTATGATTATGTAAGACTTGTCCACATCATATTGACATACATGATTATGTAAGACTTGTCCACATCATACTGATATGCACGTGCAAACAAGAACAAAAGCAAATCAGTACTTTGATCTGCCTCAAAGATGATTCCCAAAGATAATAGCCTGAATTATGCACCAATGATTATGTTAATTGTAAATAGCCTGCTTACTGCTGTCACAATTGTGTTATTCTGGAAATGTGTTATTCTGGGTATAATATCCATTGGACCATTTGTAATTCCAAAAGAGCACAAATGTAAAAATGTAAATGTTCATTTGGTCACTTATATACTACATATATACACTCTCAGAGTTAAATTAAATGATATAGATAACATTACATTTATATGAAAACAAATACTAAAAAGTAAATAATACATCCACAGCACTTAATACAATAGTAAAATGGTGCAGTGGTCCCCAAACTTTTCTGGATCAGGGACCACTTGACCTCGTCATACGATGGTGTCACGCAGCAAAAATAACCACGTGTCGGAAATAGACCTCCTATTTTTGGTCCACGACACCATCATAAATTAGGCCAATGGTTCCCAACCTCAATCGATTGTGTTCCAGTTAGGATCAATGTAACTATCTAAAATACCTAATATTATATATTTAATACCTAACAATAAAAATGTCTTACATGATTTATTTATATTAATGCTGCAATATTAATAAACTACACTACAGACTACAATCTTAGTGTTTTAACACGGCTTCTGTGTTAAGAGGTCAGATGGGTGGGCCGCGAACACTTGTTTTGAGATTTTCAAGTGGGCCCTGATCCAGAAAAGGTTGAGAACCACTGGAGTAGATTCTCATACTGTAATTTCTTCCCTCCGCAGGAGAACACATCAGACTGTGGGCGGGGCCACTCCTTCAGTCCCTCCCCTTACACCTTACTGGCCGTTCAGCTGGCTCTGCTCTACCCAGTGGTCAGCCCTCATACTCTCTCTCTCTTGCTTTAAATTCCTACTTCCTTTGCATACCCCCCCTCCCCCACAAGCCCCCCCCCCCCCGTGCCCCTATGCCCTTCGCCTGCTGTAGTCATAGGTAATAATGGGACTTCCCGTCACAAACGGAGTTCGGAAGCCCAGAGTACCGCGCTATACCCAGCTATAGCTTCAGTCATTGTTGCTTATAGTGACAACCAAGCGGGGGACACTTGCGTTCCTCAGTCCGGTTTTGTCTTCATCTTAAAAAGAAGAGCGGGTGTGGCGCCCGGCTGCCCCGGAGTCATCAGAGGCAAACGTCTAGGAAAAGAAAAAAGAAAACGGAACACACCTCCTCTCGCACCTCCTGTATACCTTCACCTCCATCAGGAGGAGGAGGAGGAGAAAAAATAGGACAGGCCTAATATCCTGACGCCGCATATGGACTCAGAGTTGTCTATCCGCCTTCGCCCCCCCCTGTTTGTGTAGACAGATGGCGAGGTGTGGCATCCTTGGCTTCACCGCTCACTCATTCGCCTCTCGTGAGGGGCTACGGACCATCCAGTCATTTGTGACCATAAACGAATTACAATGGAAAATGGAAAAAAAAATATATATACACAAAATGTCAACTATAAACTGCTGAAGTGGCGAGTATTCAAAACATACAGTATATTTAGGTTATAATTTTGAAACAGGAAAAAAGAAATGTTTGGTGTTAACTTAAAAAAGTCACAACTTTATTTATGCACTATATCTACTTCTTGCCAAAATGAGATAGACTTTCATGTGGTCTTATTTTTATAGCCAAATTAGTAAGAGGAGAAAAAGGCTTCTGGTTCAGAATTAGGATCAACTAGGAAGAGACAGAGACTGGAGGCTGGTTCAACTTCTACAGCTTTAGTTTAAATAACGTTAAATACACGGCAGGATCCTGAGTGTTCATTTAACTCTGAGAGTGTCTAAAAAGGACCTTTTTTTTACTCCTAGAGTTAAATTAACACACAGGGTTTTACTGTGTACCACCTGGCCCCAGGCTTGTGAATGATAGTGAACTTTGCGAGGATGCTGTAGATTACAGAGGTTCTCAAAGTGGGGTCCAGGAATCCTCAGGGTTCCTTGAAGTGGTTCCAAACAAACCCTTGCAGGTGTGTAACTCTGAGAGTGTACAAATTGAACCAAATGGGTCAGAGTTAGGGGGGGTACCTTGAAATAAAAAAGGTTTGAGGACAATTGCTGTACATCATGAATCGGTTTTCAGCCATTTGGACTCGAGTACTCTGTGATTTGTAGTATTCTCTCTTATGATCGATGAACCATTATGACCTCTGCTTTTTGGACTCTCGTGCTCTCTGATAAACGAAAGCTCACCCTCTGCCAAGCCTTCATGAAGCTTCTCCCAGTCACTTTTAGATTAGAAGTGCAATCTAATCCAATCTAATCTAACCTCTACTAATGTCCCCCCAAAAAACACTATTTGTATGTGCTTCTTTCCGGTAGTTCTGCCTTCATGATTGTCTCATTCTGTAGTAGTTTCAAGGTGGGTTTTTCTGCACACTCTTTAAAAAGCTTGTATTACCTTTGACTGACGCTGTTCTAACTTCAGATCATTCGCTGCTGGGGGATAGGGGCTTATATTCAACGTTTTCGACGAAACAAAAGTGCAGCAGAGGCCACTAAATATGGTGAACACATTGCAGTTTGGTTTGTAATCTGTGATGGTAGGTACTGTACATGTCATTTTGGTCAGTATGAGGTGAGATGCCATTTAGACTGCCATGTTTAGGAGCCACTCTCTGTTTTCGTAGTGCCTTGATGCACTTTGTTTGGGAAAGCATTGGCTGATTACAGTAGAGCTACTGTATAGTACCTTTATATTGCAGCCATCCGATACACTTTGGGCAGTAAAAGGATTTATTTTGTTTTGTATGGAGCCATCCTGTTGGCTTTAGCTTCTCGTGTCCACAGAGCTACCTGACTGCTTTCTCATATAGAGATACTGTACCGTTCCTTTACTAAGCCATGTATAGAGCTATGGTACATGTCCAACAGTATAAAGCAACCCAATGGGCCATAGACAGTTTATATATAGTTGCGTTTCTGCCTGAACTTTGTGTGTGTTTGTGTTTGTGTATGGACGTATGTTTGTTTGTGTTCTTTGCCCTCAAAGGGAATGTCTTTTAAACGAGTCGAGTATGAGTGTATGAAGGATGACAGTTATGGTAGCGTAGCCAATTTGTTTTGGTTCTCATATCACAACGTGCAAAGTGTTATACAGTTGATTTCACAAAAAGAAAACACAGCTCAACATCTGTAATGTTAGCGCAATCGTGTCTCCCTTGACTCACAGAGGTGTCAGAAAGAATGTTTGGTGTGTAAGTGTGTTTTCCGTTTTAAAGGCAACATAGCTACAGTACAAAGCCTCTTTAAATGCCTTAGTGTTATACAGTATGAAGCTCTATTAAAGTCAGTATTTTCCCTGTTGTACACGGTGTGTACACACTCACACACACACACCGGCACCCACACACATACATACACACACACACACGCACACACAAACAGACACACGTTGCACCTCCAAATTAAATACTCCCCTGGACTTTTGGTGTTTTGGAGTAAGCATAGTGAGCTCTACATGAGTATGTCTTGAAATGATCAGCTGGTGTTTGATGCCTGTTTGATTAATGCATGACACGGTGGGGCTGCATTAAAGGCTCATTCATACTGTGTTGCTTGAAATGTTTGAGTGAAACTTGGCAAAAGAGTCGAGTGTCAAAGCATAAATTATAATAGCCTTGAAAGATTGAAAAGAATCCTCTGGCCCCGATTTTCTAGCCCACCCACTCTCAATGTATTTCTCACTCGGGCAAGATGTCACAACGATCCTAACCTTAATAACTAACTACACACTCTGTACAGTCTTGGATTCTATATCTGATAAAGACAAACATGCTGGTAAATAAGTGCGGCAACAGCTCCAAACTAATCTGACAGATTGTCATTAAAAACATAAAAGACTTAAGTAAATTACATTTTAAGATCTGTATTTCCATTTGGCTTCCGCCCATGTTCACTAATGGGCCGGCCATTTAATCCTTGATGCTGTTCTGTTGCATTCTATTCTGGTATTTGTTTGTCTCTGTCCTGTGCCATTAATCCTGTCTCTATTTTCACACTGTCTATAAATGAATGCTACACGTTGCCTGTGGAAACGCACTCCCTGTGACTGCCTCTCTTATCCCGGCTCGGTACACAAGACACTCACAATCACATGACTATGTAGCACACCTACACAAACACATGATGAACAAATGCACACACAAGTAAACAAACACATGTTCACAGCCAGCTGGGAGAGGTTTGACCAGTGGCGGACAAAGTACTCAACCCCGGTACTTGAGTCAAAGTATAGATACTCATTGTCAAATTTAAGTACATGCACGTGAAAGTTGCTCAGTCTGTGCATTTTGTTTTTAATATCAATGCATTGCTGAAATGTAGACATTTTCCAAAAACATTCAAAAAGTTTCCAAAACTTTTCAGCAAATATCCACAACAAAAAAAATAGATCTACAAGCTCACGGGGTGTCACATTGGGTTTGACCCTCAGCATAAGTAAGCCAACTAGCCAAGGTTCTTTATCCCCAGTGTGTGTGTGGACCTGTGGCGTGGCAGGTCAGAGATGAGCTCAGGGGTGTTGGTTTCCACAGAGAAAGCACGGGACTCAGAGAGATTCCTACTGATGTATGTGTGTGTGTGTGTGTGTGGGGGGGGGGGGGGTCTCCCTGGAAGGGACCACCAGATTGTAACTGAGGAGGGACACAGTTCTGTTTTCTGTGGTTTGAGAAATTTACTTTTGCCAAAAAATAGTGGGGCGTAAAAAAAAGAAAATGGACCAGCTTGTTGATGAGAGGGAGGGGTCTGCTCACTGCGTAGCCTCCTGTCTCTGGCCTGGCCCCTCCCTGTCCTTGCTGCGTCCATGTAGGTGCGTCTCTGTGGGAAAGACGTGTGTATGTGATTCTGTAGTCTGTAGTCCGGTGCTATGTGACCATGTTTGACAAAATGTGTGGTAAATAGAAAAAAACAACAAACAAAAAAAAAAAGAGTAAAAATCAGTCAAATTTTAAGTTAGTAAAAAAAAAGGAATACAGTACTGCTGATAAATTTGAGATCTGAAGTCGGTTGTTTAATTTTTATTTTTGTTTATTTCTTGTGTGTGGGAGTATGAATGTTTGTGTGTGTGTGTGTGTGTGTGCGTGTGTGTGTGGAAGATTTCGCTCCTTCTTGCTGGGCATTGGTCCGTGTCGCTCCATTCTTTTGTACAGATGAAGCTAAAAAAAAAGAAGAAAAAAGAAGAGGGCAAAATTTGTAAAATATTGTGTCTGTGACTCCTTGTAAAATATTTTCAAATTGTTTATTACAGAGAATCAGTTATTAAATAATGTTCATATTTTTCACTTCATTTCAAATGTGTGGTGTTTTGCTTTCCAACTTGTTTCACATGTTCTAATCTGATAAAGTGATAATCTCTAATAATGTTTACATTAATAAGCATACAGTAGGTATATTAACAAAAACAATGCGGCGGCAACCAGAAACCACTTTCTAGAAGTCATGGATTAAAGCCCAATCAATGTTAGGCCAAGTCCAAATCTAGGAGCCCTCTACAGTAGCGCTGTGTTTCTTAAACTATTAGCACAACATGTAAAATAATGAAGTTTTAGTAATATTGTTCTAAACCTATGTTTCTGCTATTTTCGGTGCATAACATGATTCCATAGAAGACATGCTGACTATGGAATCCAAATGACTGAAATCAGTTGTGGAGAACTTCAATCCATGAGAATTCTAGAGTAGGTGTGGCTAGGGATGGGTATTGGCAACAATCTCACGATACGATACGTATCACGATACTTGGGTCACGATACGATTATATTGCGATACGCATCACGATACTTGGGTCACGATACGATTATATTGCGATACGCATCACGATACTTGGGTCACGATACGATACATATTGCGATATCACGATATATTTTCAAATATCGATACTGGAGTATCGATACAGTATCGCGAAATAAAATATCGCGATATATCCCGATAACGATAATATTGCCCATCCCTAGGTGTGGCCTAGACCAGATCACACTGGTCAATATCAGAATGAAAATGAAAAAAGACACAAGTTTATGTAACCAAAACGAGGAATCTTGAAATTAAAAGGTTTGAGAACCACTGTAATGGGTGAAGTAAACTATGGAATGATACAGTACAGTAGAATCGATGTAGAACTTCACAACGTGTCCAGGAAGTCTGTGAGAGCCTTATGCCAAGTGTCCGGGTCGTCTAGGTAACACGGGTGTCCCGCCCCCTTCATCACCACCACGCTGTGATTGGCCAGATTCCTCAGGTTGCTGAGTGACAGCTCTCCGAGCTGGGTGTCCTGGTCACCGTACACGATCAAAGCTGGAACCTGAAAAAGACATGCACACATGGAATGGAAATGGAAAATTAACACTATAGATTAGTACTGTGTGTGATGTGTCTATACCTCTACAGTACATCTTATCATAAGCTAGCTTTAACAGAAGAGTACATAACATGTTAGGTTAGGTAGGTTAAAAAGGTTCTGGACAACCGCCCATCCGACAGGATCAAGCACGCACACATTGATTTCATATATTCATGATATAGAAACACATTGTTAGAATAGTCACAATGTTTTTACGGCATGGCTCTGCAAGATTTTTTTCTACTGGAATAATCGCTGTTTAATTGCATTATTATACTGTAATAACATTAAACTACTTTGGTTGAGTATGGAGCCACCGGAACCCCACAAGGACCCATAGTGTTAAAACATGTAAACATGTAAGGACAACTTTTAAAAAGGAAAAAGTTATGTAGTCAGTCACTTAACACTTTGCATAATGCATACTTTTACGTACCTTTACACTTTGGTATTGTTCTGCAGTGAACTTGTCAGTGCATATGGGAGCTACAGGGATGTAAGCCCGTACCAGGGCCTGGTGCTGGAAAAGGAAAGGAAGGGAGTACATGCCGCTAAGCGAGGGACTGATCACCACCACCGGGCCCAGGCTGAAACCCTCACACACCTCTTTTAGGAACCCGCCTGGAGCCAGCTCCCCCACTGCTGCTGGGGCTTCTGCTGACTTTGACTGGCCAAGGCCTAAAGAACAAGGCACAGCAGATAAAGGAGAGCTGGCATTTACTAGCACAGAGAATGAGGTAAAATAAATAAATGCATATATACTGTATGGCAGTGACTGACTGACAAGGAGGAGCGAGAAACGGACCACAGAAGACATTGCATCTACATAGTAGACTCTGTTGTTAAAGACGCACACCCATTTTCAACCTTATCTTCAGAATTGGTCCACCATAATCATGCTCATTATAAGATGGAACAAATTCCATCGAATATAAGAACGCTCTGCCCAAAACGCGCTTGCCCCGGGGCAAATCGGGCGACCTCGGTACGGTCGCCACCAGGTATCCCTGAACGTAATCTCATTAAACCTATGCCTAAACCTAACCTTATTCGTAAACCTAACCTCAGTAAAGCTATGCCAAAACCTAACCGTATTCCTAAACTTAACCTCAGTACAACTATGGCTAGCCCTAAACCTATTCCTAACCTTAACCTCAGTAAATCGAATGCAAGAATACAAGAACCGCTGGGGGCGAGTATGTTTTGATGTTTTGGGGCGAGTGTTCCGGTTACCTTTCCATCTACTTGCTCTGTGTCTCACCGGTGGGCCATGGACAGTTCAGAAACCTGAACTGAAAATGACAATGGGGATTCCAAGCTAAAGAAACCACAGCCTTTCTCTTCCTGGAAAGGTAGCATGCTAAAATAGAAGCCACTGTTCATGCAATCTTACAATAAAATAAAAGTTTGCCTACAGTAGCTTATTTGAAATTACCAAACTTTTTCTGTCAGGTCGACAGAAATTGTGCCATTATATAATGAGCATGAATGAGGACCACTTTATATGAAGATAGATTTGAAAATGGGTGAAGTGGTCCTTTGACCACTTAAACCCCAGCATCCTTATTGTGGGGAAGGCTTTCGCAGGAAAGAGCACATCAACAAGCTCACAACGTTGCACTGCGACGCGTTGTGAGCTGGTCGATCGGCTATTTTCAGCGAAAGCCTTCTCCACAGTAAGAGAAAACATAAAATACACTAATATAGAGCCCTGAGGGACTCCGGTCAACCGTATGGGGTTCAAGTGGTTAAGGTCCCTTTGGTTCCAATTGTGCACTCTTTGGAGTTGCCACTGAGTATTGAACTGTGTAGAGTCGACAGACACACCTGGTAGGTCAACAGCTACAGCCCGGCATCCTGCTGTGGCCAGGGTCTCCATGGTACCAATCCTGAGCCAGTTCTCTGATGAGAAGCGGATGCCATGCAGGAGTAGAACTGACAGTCTAACAGCGCCCCCCGCGGCTGGTAGGGCCTCTCTGTAAAACAGGGGCGATTTACAAGACTCCACGGTGACTGTCCCCTCTGTCATCTTAACAGCTGACGTCATGGTCCGGTCCTACCGTCCTAGGAAGAAGATGAAGGGATTTTTCGCCAAGCACTGCACTACTAGACCAGTGGTTCTCAACATTTTCAGGTCGTGACCCCCCGCCCCCCCCACCCCCTTGTTTGACTCGGTTCCACAGATAAATATTGTGAAAATAGCTGATCTACAAGCTCACAACATTGCAAGGCGTTGTGAGCTTAATCGGCTATTTTCACAATTTTTTTCTTTCTTACATTATTTGTCAATTTGGCCAAATGTTGACCAGTTTTTATAGTATAGTTTGTTGATTACTTTTGATGCATTAATGGTCTTTTACTTTGCTTTTTTTAGGTATTAAAAAGGTCTTAAAAGTCCTTAACTTGTCACTTCACTGTCACCTGGGTGTTACCTTAATAGACTATTTTAGTTGTGCGCTACTGACAACTATAGACCCCTTAACAGACGACGTCACACTGATGAGAACCAGTATGCGTGCAATCAAACCCATTCTATCAGCTCTCGCTAGGACGCGCCTCACTAGCCAACACACAAGAGGGGGTTGGGGTGTGCTGAAACCAGCGCACCCCGAAACCACAGGTTGGAAATTGATTGCGTGAAACAATCACCTGTGCTTCCAGTCTAAATGTTAGTAAACAAATAATTGGTCTATAAACATCCAACGTTAAACACAAGAATGTGTGAAATTACCTTTGAACTTTGGACATTCCCATATTAACCAGACATGATTTGTTTTTTATTATAACCTTGGCGACGCAACGGTGTTTGATAGAAGAACTGGCAGAGTAGGAGGACATCCCTTACCTCGAAGACCAATAATATTTCCCTGTAGTGTTATTATCAATAGGCAAAACCAGGAGAGAAGTTCAGACGGTTTCACTTTCTGTAAAACAGCAGACAGACATGGTACAACTATTAAAGAGTCAGGAAGTAGGTGTATTACCTTCAAAATAAAAGCATGTAAACTATGCATTTAAACAAAACTATTTCACATTTTCAAGATTGGAGAGTTGGAAGTTCTTTTCGTGTTTATATTTCATTACAGTGCAATTTCAAAGAAGAAGAACTTGACACGACGTGTCAAATGAGTAATGTGTACATTTCTGTTTAGATGCTAAATTCTGTATTCTCTTCGTATTTTCTTCAACGCTTTCAACTACGTGGCCCTATTGGTTGCAAGGTGTATTGCACTCTGATACATTATAACTCTGTGAGAAAATGGCCACCAATCGGATTAAAATGCTTCTTATTTAACAATACGGAACATACGGGTACTTATGAGGACCCGTACGTAACATCCGTGACCGTGGCCATAAGGTAAGTACTTAATATTTGAAATGTGAATGTTTAAGTAGATGTACGGGACAAAAGGGGAGAATGTGCAAACACTATGTTGAAGTTCATCCATGACGGTCCGTCATGGATCCATGGCTCGTAAGGGTATCAAGAAGACTCACCTCAAAACCAACTCACCTCAGAGGTAGGAATACTCACCTCGGAAGACTCACCTCAGAGGTAGGAATACTCACCCCCAAGATTTTCGGGGGGTAGGAACACTCACCCCATGACCTGAGAACACTCACCTCGGAAGACTCACCTCAGAGGTAGGAATACTCACCCCAATGTTTAAAAAAAGGTAAAAAGGTAGATCTACCGGCTTGTGAGCTATGATGTTTAATCCATATCTGGATTACTCCATATCTGGATTAAATTCTTTCTTTGAAGGTATAGAATTAATAAAGTGCTTTAAATAGTGCTTTAAATACAAGGTAGATTTCATCAGAAAAGGTAAAAAGGTAGATCTACCGGCTTGTGAGCTTTCCATATAATATTTTCGCGGACCCCCTGGCTATGCGTCGCGGACCCCCAGGGGTCCGCGGACCCCACTTTGAGAACCGTGGCATTACACCATTGAGTTTTTCTGGGTGAGTTTTCCTACCCCCGGGGGGAGTATTCCTACCCCTGAGGTGAGTGTTCCGAGGTGAGTGTTCTCAGGTCCTGAGGTGAGTTTACCCACCCCCCGGGGTGACTGTTCCTACCCCCGAGGTGAGTATTCCTTTTTCAGTTGAGGTGAGTTTGTCTTGAGGTGAGTCTTCTTGTATTCCTTGTAAGTGGAGTAACCCGAACAGTTCAACCACATGCAAAATTACTCGATGCGACGGAGTGTATATAAATCTGGCATTATACTGACCTCTAGCGTTTACAACACGTATTATCCTTTTTATTCTATTGACAGGAGCTCTTCTATCTGGGGAACAAAAACAACAACTTGTAGGCTTATTAGTGCTGCTGTCATATTATGTTGTAGGAATAGAATGTGTGTGGGGAGAAATAATGCTCAAAGAGAGAGACACAATTAGTCATTTGCTCCTTCATTAATGATTTATGCACTTATTGATTGGTTGGGTTTTTCTGTAAGGCCCTCTGTTTGATGAATGATCGATCAATGTTCGTTTGTGTGGCTGGTCTGTGTTTTAGTCTTTTTATAGGCTTATTATCTAAACCAGTGGTTCCCAAACCCAAACTAGTCAAAATAGCAGATGTACAAGCTCACAACTTGTAGATCTTTTCACAACTTCTTAAACTTTATTAAAAATGTATTGTAAATTATTAGATTTTTTTCATTTTATGAGTGACATACTTTTTGAAAATGTTGGAATTGTTTTTAATTGATGAAAAGTTGTGATTTTTTTTGTTTCAACTTTTTAAAATATTTTGATATATATATATATATATCCTATATTTTTTAAATCTTGGAAACGAAAAAAAGAAAAAGGAGATATTGACTCGCGACCCATAAAAATTGGTCTGTGACCCACATATGGATCCCGACCCACTGTTTGGGAAACAGTGATCTAAACATTGGCATAGCCTACCTCGTGGCCTTTCACGCCTCCCACGTAGTGTTGGTTTGGTATAGTCCTATACTTTGCCCTGATTCATTATGCAGACTAGTTAGCCGACAGATCAGGTCTAGCTTCGATTTTTTTTCTTTTCTCCCACATTGATCATTGTCAACAAGAGGAACAATGAAACACTTCATATTCTGTATTGTGGCAATTTTCAACGGACTGGCAATGGGTAATAACGTTTTACAATTAATTGTAGACTAGTTTCGAAATATTATTAGATGTTCTATTATATTTTACACTGATGACAAAGCATTTTTTAGCTACTCTGGTCTTACCTCTAGGCTTTATGCCCTCATGTTTTAAATGTTTTGTTCAGTTTCTTAGATGTTTTTAGTGGTGTGATGATTCTTTTTTATGCATTTGCTTATTGTAGCACGTTGAGATTTTCACAAATGTAAAGTGCATTATAAATCAAATCCATTATTATTATTATTGGTGAGCCCTCTGACAATGTTATGTGTAATAGGAGATTTAACTTACAGGCCCATACAATGTAGCTCCTTTTGTTGTGTTATATGTTGTCATGTTATGTTGTGATGATAGCAAATAAGTGAACCAGCATAATTTTATGATCATTTGGGAAATATTGGATTGGACATGGAGGACACGTGTGTATTTATTTAAAGCATGACAGTAATTAGATAATGAATGTTATTCTGTAAAGGGCAGGCTACTTTACTAGCTTCACAAACAGTTGCAAATTCTTGGTCCAAAGGTTATATGTGTGCAGGCTCATGCCCAAATGTTGATGTACCAATTGTACATACTACATAGTAGTGTCTGGTGCAGTGGTTCTCAAACCTTTTAATTTCAAGGACTCCCATTACTCTGAGAGTGTATAAATGGAACTAAATGAACCCGTAAGGGTCCATTTGGTTCCATTTGTACACTCTCGGAATTACAGACCTCTAAGGGTCCATTTGCAACCCCCTCAAGGAACATAGAGAGTCCCTGGACCCCAATTTTGGAACCACTGGTCTAGTGTATAGGTGTACTTTGCCAGGGCAAAATAGGCACAAAAGGGAAAGAAATGGATATGTCCCAGCATGGGAGCACCTGCCAACAACAAATGGATCAGTGCCTGTGTTAAGGACCATAAGTAGTGTGTGCTTGTCTTGTTCCATTACACGCTCTAGGGCATCGCAGTGCACTGAATGACTTCCAACGCTCAGAGGGGAGGGAGCTGGTTCCTACATCCTGGAATTCTGCTCGGGTTGTTATGATCACAGGTCTGGGCCTGGAGGACTGCGCTGCTAGATGCTCACACTCATTGGAGTGCAGGTAAGATTTGTCCTATATACTCATCAAAAGGCCATTAACCACAACAAACCCTATATACTTTGTTGTCTGGGGCCGGGGTACCCCAGGTGCCGATACGTTTTGTAGCACTCCTTTTCTTTTTTGCCTCTACGCACAGAAAAATAAAGGTGCCAACTGGAACTGCCATCTAAGAACCATTTTTTGTTCCAGAAAGAACCTTTCAGACCATGGTTCTTTGAGAGCATGTAACAACAGAGAGTATGTAACATTGCCAATCATTTCCATGTATTTTGGTGTTTTCACTGTTTGTTTTGGTTGCCCAAAAATGTCCCTGTCTATACCAAAAACAAACAGCGAGAGCCAAGAGGGCAATTCATTTCTGCAAGTAAACACCACCGCACAGTGGCTGATAACTGCTGCTATAGAGGGAAATGATTGGTATTTTTCTATTTTATTGTTTTGTTATGTAAACACAGGGCAGAGTTACATACTATGGCTTTAAATAACCCTTAAGGCCTTACTATGTAACTTTTTTTAATGAATAAAATGTAATTTTGTCCAATCTCTATGGTAGAGTATGTTAATACAATATAACTCGTACAATTGGGGTGGTTGTATTTTGTCTCCATGCTCTTCTATTGAGTGTCAAAGGTCATGTCTCACCTAGACACAGGATCTGACTGGAATTTGTACCTGATGGTCAAGATTCCATTTATCCCCTGAGCAAGCAGCTCAATGGTATACATTTCAGCACTTAAGCAGGAAACCAAGTTCAAATGACATTCTACTGAGTGGCATACATTTAAACAGACCCATGACGTTGGTATGCAAAAACATGACTGTGAAAACATCCCTCAACCCTAGAGCCTTCAACTACGAGACACGTCCCGTCATCACCTGTAAACATCTGCCCTGGGTGGGCGATGGCAGCAATGCCGAGGTCAAGCGCAACGTTAACTGCGATCTGTACGAGAAGAAGGGTGAGATGAGTTACAAAATGTTTACTTACGTTTCTAGCAGTGTGTGAACTGTTTGCTGTGTGTCAGATCTATCTGAGTGGGTTGATTTCCCTTACTTTTACTTAAAATCCCTAGGGCACACAGCCGCACACTGAGTTTGGCAAATCCTCTTTTTCTCCTGGAATGCCCTTCAACACATTTTAAAGTTTGTTTCTATGCCATCGTTTGAATGCACTGTTTAAATCCATGATCATGCTCCATTGTGTATCTGTTTGTAATATTTCTTAACCTACTACTTAGTATTTCATTTTTATATATTTTAGTTATGTATAAGTTATGTATATTTTAAGTTACTAGTCCATATCCGTGGGGGGGTATGTGCACATGATTTGGCAACCCGGGAGCTGGCGAACACAAAAACGCTAATAAAAAGCTGACATTTGGGGAAAGCGAAAAACGGCCTTCGCTGTTCCGTGCACATGGCTCAATGGTCAATGGCTGTGTGCAATTTCAGATCAATTGCTCCACTGAGGAGAACCGGGCAGAACAATTTTGGGCTCACCACCCTCCCTCACAGAGCTTTGTCAAATTATAGGAGGATGGTTTTTATGTGTCTTTCTGTCTATTTTGTCTCATTGTTTGCTCTGCTGTTGTTTCGATTTTGTTCGCTCGACTGAGGGTAACCTCAGTGCCTTTCGAGCTTAGATAAACGTTTGAAATAAAATGTGTTCTTTCATTTTGAAGTGTATGTACGGAAGTGCATCGTGGGCAAAGGGGAAGATTACAGAGGCAAAGTCTTCACCACCAGAAGTGGACACACTTGCCAACAGTGGTGGTCAAAGTTCCCCCACGACCACAGGTGAGACGAGCTTTGTTATCCTTCCATTCAACAGCTCTATCACTTACAGTGATGGAAGAAGCATTCACATTTTTTACCAAGTAAAAGTATCAATACCCTATTGTAGAGATATCTGTTACAAGTACAAGTTTGGTATTAAAAATTGACTTGAGTAAAAGTACAAACGTATTGGCATAGAAATGTACTTAAAGTACCAAAAGTAAAAGTACTCATTATGCAGAAGGTCCCATTCCCAAAATAGTAGATCTACTTGCTCACAACGTGTCGCTTTGCGACGCGCTGTGAGCTTGTAGATCGGATATTTTCAAATTGCCGTATATAATAGTGTATATATATATTTATATATATATAGGTCTGAAGTGGTTTTGTAATAATAATAAAGATTTACAAAGTCACTCGTAACTACATTTTCCAAATAATTATATTGCAGTAAAAGTACAACATTTTCCTTTGAGATGTAGTGCAGTAGAAATACAACTATAGAATATTGGAAGTACTCCAGTAAAGTAAAAAATACCACAAAATTGTACTTACTGTAAGTAGAGCACTTGAGTAAATGTACTTAGTTGCTTTGCACCACTGAACACTTAGTCTGTGGGGTTGTATTAAAACGCTGCCTCTCCATCTGTTCCAGGTGGACCCCCACAGCTAGTAACGGCCTGGAGTTGAACTACTGCAGGAATCCAGATGGGGACCGCATCGGGCCGTGGTGCTACACCACCGACCCAGAACGCCGCTATGAAAGCTGCAACATCCCGCACTGCAAAGACGGTACCGTACACCCACTCTGTTCACATCCATTACTTCTTTGTGCTATGTCTTAAAGCTACGATTTGTAGTTTATGTTTATTGTCTCCCTCTCTCTGGATGGAGAGAGATAATTGCGACGATGTCCAAACTACAATAAGATGGCGGTGCGTTTAGTGTCCAGTTCGGTGCATAGAAAATAAAATCCATTATTTCTCTAACCTTTTCATGTCAAGGACCCCCAAATTGATATGTATTTGGGCACGGACCCCCATCTGAAAACGTTTTGTGCCAGGGACCCCCAGAAGAGAAGATTTGTGTTAAAAATGCAAAATGATGATGAACATTTTCGTGATAAAAAAGTCTCACTGTGACTCGCTGTGAGCTTGTAGATCTGCTATTTTTGAATAGCCAAAGTATAAAATATGGTTGAAGTGGTTAAAATGATCGTGATAACTAATTATGCTGGGGACCCCCTGGAAACACCCCAAGGACCCCAAGGGGTCCCCGGACCCCACTTTGAGAACCAATGGCATAGAGAACACTTGCTATGAATCCCATGTCTATAATGCATTATAAACATACTTATACATTAATGCATTATAATCTGCTTATAACACTGTATAATTATAGTAACTAGACCATACCCAGTCGACGCATCCGTGGGGGGATATGCGCACATGATCTGGCAACCCGGGAGGCAGTTCGTCCCATAGCTCGCGGGGCCATCCCACAGCTGGGCAGCCCCGTAACCATGGCAACATTCTTTTACACAGAAACGCTAATAAGAAGCTGAGATTTGATGAAATTGAAAAACGGGCTTCACAGTTAAGTTCAGATGGTAATGGTCAATGGCTGTGTGCAAAATCAGAGCAATTGGTCCAGCCACTGAGGAGAACCGGGTAGCTTCACCTACTCACTCACCACTACAGACAGAGGTTACTAGAATTATTGTAGGATAAGAACTCATAAATACTCATATTGCTTCTTAACAATAATCATAACACACTATAAAGCATTCTATAATGACTTATAAAGTCAGGTATTATAATACTTCATAATTGATGGACACTCACAGACTTCTTTTGACAAGGATCATAATGTTTAGTTGTTGTAATAGCCTACATTATAATAATCTTATAATGTATTATAATCACTGGTATAGTGCATTATAGTGTAAAAGTCAGTATAAGTGGTCATTGTATGCTTTAAGTAAAGGAACATGTAGGAAAAACTTTTCAAAAAGTCTTGTTCTTGCATACATTTAATGGTAATTTACTTTGCAATACCAGAGTTGGCCACTTGTCAGCTTTTGCTTCAAAAAGCACTCCCGGAGTATATTAGGTATGCAATACATATAATGGAGTATTTTATTTACAGATGTATGTATTACATGTAAGGGTGTATTTTCCTTACAGAGGTATGCATTACATGTAATGGAGAGGACTACAGGGGACAAGTGGACCACACTGTGAGCGGCAGAGAGTGTCAGAGATGGGACCAGCAGCATCCTCAACAGCACATCTATCAGCCCGAAAAGTATTTATATTTCTGACTATTCGCTCTTTTCGACTACAGGAAGTAAGCGAACCCTACCGTTACCTTGTAAAGTATTTCACATGTTCTGGATTTGTTTCCATAATGCTACGGCTCTGTTTCAGATAACGTTCTCACAACCTAATTTGGGCCCTGCTCAGGAAGTGGTACCAAAAGGTTTAAAACATTTCAAAAGTCGCTGATCTGCAAACTCACAATGCGTCACGATACAAGTGACGTGTTAGTACATGGGCTATTGTCGCTATTTTGGAAATATAAGGATTGACTACATGAACCACAGAGTCCCTATTCTGGGCATGTCATAGGCAAACATTCTGCAAAATAAGCAAAGATTCTGTGAAAATAAGTGAAAATATATATATTTTCAGAGCTATTTTCGGCAAAGAGATTTGGTGTAGAGGGGAAAAAGGAGGAGACCTGGTAAAGACCACTGGGGGACCCCGGTCATCAACAACTTTTAGGTTAAATGGCCAAATTTTAATTGGGATTTAGTGAAATGTGAAATACTGTACATTTATGTATACAGTACATGCCAGATATTAGTGCTTATATTTTGTATACAAGGCCACAGGTGCACAAACAGTTTCAGCAATGACCCAGAATTACCGAACCGTGCTTGTCACGACCCAATCATGATAATTAATTGGCAATTCATTGTTTGGCTGCTGACACCAGCCAGGTGTTTAATAATTTAAAGGTAAATAAAGTCAATGAAATTAACAGAGCATTAATCACAAAAAGCATAGCAAAAATAATAGTTTTTCAAGGCTCCATCAAAAGGATGTCATGGTGAAACAGGTGCTCAGAGGCGCCAGGCAGCACTCAGGAGAAAACAAATATAAATGCTGACTTTATTGGCAGGCTTTAGCATTTGTGGGGGAAAGTACAATAAAATAAACACGCACACACAAGGGTTCTGTTTTTGTTTTCAGTGTACCATGTTGACCAAAAACATCTTCAAGCAAGCTGTGTTTGTAACGTTTTTTCAAGGTACTGCTCTTAACCGCTTAACCCCTGTATACTTTGATGAAAGGGGTCCCCCTGGGGGTCTGTACGTAGCCCCCTTCTTCTTCCCCCTCTACACCAGATACAGTATCTTCGCTGAATATACGTATATATTGTTTCACTATGAATACAGGTGTGCCCTGAGATTTTGCCTTACCCATTGTTGTGCATTGGGCACAACAAGTTTGGTACATTAGGTAAAACATCTCCACTGTTTTGACTTAGGCTACATAAAAATAAATGACTGAACTCTGTTTTCCAGGTATCCAGATAAGAGTTTGGATGACAACTACTGCCGTAATCCAGATGCATCCCCGGTACCCTGGTGTTACACCACAGACCCTGATGTGGAGAGAGAGAACTGTGAGATCAGCAAGTGCAGTAAGACATTGGCTTCTCAAACTTTCTTTTTAATTTCACGGACCGCCCATAACTCTGAGAGTGTACAAATAGAACCAAATGATGCTGACATGTCACACAAGTGTAGGAGGAGTCTCTCCTTGACCTAAGGTATAGAGCACTGAGTATCACTAACGTCTGGAGGAAAAGCTCAAATGTTACAGAATAAATCCCACAATTATGGGAGCATAATTCTGGTGTGCGGATTTTATTAGTTTTTCTACTGTTTGAAGTTTTGATCCAGCACCCAGTGCGTGTCCTTTGCCTTTTTCTCATGAAAGAGCCATCTACCCATTACGTAGTTCACTTCAAAACACAAAATACAGTAGGACTCATTTGTCAAGCATAAAGGAATTTGTCAAGTAAGTTCCCTCAAAGACAGGTCAGTGCCTGAGAATGCAACCTGTCTTGTTATGCACACTTTCCCCTTCGACTCACTTCTCATGTCCAGCTGTGGTTCCTAAGAAGCGCCATCGCTCCAGCTACACCACCAACTGTTTCCGTGGCCGTGGGGAGGACTACCGAGGGAAGGTGAACGAGACCACGTCAGGGATTCCCTGCCAGCAGTGGGACGCCCAGTACCCTCATGAACACCCCTTCTACCCAAACACATACGAATGCAAGTAAGTGACACACAGGCCTGTAGGATGACAGTAATGCCTAATTTATGATGGTGTCCTGGACCAAGAATAGCAGATCTAAGCTCACAAATCTGCAACGCGTTGAGAGCTATTTCCGACGAGCTGCCATTTTTGGCTCATTAATGAGACAGGGGGTTTCAATTAACCACTTAAGCCCTATTTTGTATACTTTGTCATATGATGGTGTTGCACAGCGAAAATAGCCGATCTACAACGTGTCACACCACAATGTGTTGTGAGATTGTAAATCTTGCGTTGTGAGATTGTAGATCCTTACACTTGCTGTGTACTTCTTCTTTTAATAGTTGCGTGGTTGAATTCAAATGCATTGCAGATATTCCATCTTATCAAATGAGAGACATGGGGACACTGAAAACTTAAATTGTAAATTTGCAATCACTTGTTGTAAGAAAACGTGTTTCTTGTCTTTTGACATTGAATTATAAGAAATTCATAATTTCAGGAAGATTTTAAGGAAATACTTTCCTTGAGTAAACCCCATCTTTAACTGAAAGAAATTCATTAAGGATTAAAACCACTTAAACTCCACAGCGCATCTTGACGCATTGTGAGCTTTTAGCTCAACGTTCACCCATTATTATGACATTCCCAAAATAGGGATGCTAGGATTCAAATGTTTTAAAATAGTTTAAATGTATTGCAGATGACCCTATAATCCGTATTGCCCATAACTGACTGTGTGTACCACATTATTGCATTCAGGGGCTTGGAGGAGAACTACTGCCGTAACCCGGACGGATCGGAGGCTCCCTGGTGCTTCACATCTGTGCCTGAGATGAGGACGGTTCTCTGCTTGCAGATCAAACGCTGCGCAGACGACATCGAAGCTGAGGGTACGCCGCCCCCTGCTGTTCGGTTGTGGTCAGGACAAGAGAGGATTTGAGTGGCTTCTGTGCTTATTACTGGTCCATTGAACCTAATGTCAGCTGAGGACAAGAGAGTATCTGTGCTAGATTTGACTAATGCGACTCATCTAAATCAGTGGTTCTCAACGTGAGGGTCCTTGAGGAGGTACAAGTGGCCCCCAGCTTAACCACTTTAACCCTATATACATCGTATATTTGAAAATAGCCAGTCTACAAGCTCATAACACATCACGGTGCAACACATTGTGAGTTTGTAGATCAGCAATTTTTTGTAAAACTTAAATGAACTAAAAACGAATCTTGTATGGGGGTTCCTGGCACAAAATATTTTCAGATGGGGGTCCGCTGCCAAATACATACAGTATTAATTTGAGGGTCCTTGACAACAAAAAAAGGTTTGAGAACCACTGGTCTAAATAGTCTTAAGTGCTTCACATACTGCTATTATTTGTCTTTTTCTTTAGACTGCTATCATGAAAACGGTAGGAACTACCAGGGCATGGTTCGCAGGACGAGGAAGGGAATCACCTGCCAGAAATGGAATGTTAACACACCACACAGAACTAAGTATGATGAACAACACTACTTACACATAACCTGAACCTCTGTTTGATCTACTATGTGATCAGATTGGGCTATTGAGGTCATCAATTGAGTTGATCAAAAACATTATTAACCATTATTGTTTGATGTGCATAAAACAAGTAAATAAGTAAGTAGGAGTGGCTTATTGTCGGTGTCGGCCGAGAACGCCTATCCGCTTTTCAATTCGCTTGACCCCAGGGATGGACTACTGAGGTGGAGCGCAACACCTACCATCAGCTCCCAGTTCTTACCTAACTTAGTTACCCAAGCCGTGCTACTCATACACTGAGTTGGCACTGCCCGGAATTAAACCTTGTGGTCCAAAGGCGAGTGCTCTATCTACACAAACTAACATTTATTATTCATATTACATTCATGACTCATTATTTGTTTCTAGGTTTTATTATTAAACTATTTAATTATTCTATGCTTGTATTAAACTAATTAGCACCCTGTAATATGACCTAAACCAGGGGTTCTCAACCTGTGGGCCACCCATATATATCGGCCGCCGTGTTAAGTTGTCAGATGGGTGGGCCACGGACGGTTTTGCGATAGTGGGCCCTGATCTAGAAAAGGTTGAGAACCGCTGACCTAAACACTGTTACGGTCATGGAGGAGTGATTCCTGTGATTTATTTAAAGACTCAAAGCTTAGTGTATGATCTTCCAGGATCAACCCAAGAACCCACCCTGAGGCCAACCTGACAGAGAATTACTGCCGTAACCCAGATGGCGACCAGCATGGACCGTGGTGCTACACCACTGATCCCAAAACCGAGTTTGACTACTGCGCTATCAAGCAATGTGGTATAATATAGAACACTGCTCTCTCTTACTATACCCCCCCCCCATACAAATGCTCTACACTCATCAAAATACCTCCCTTTAGAAAGTGCAAATCCATCAGAAGCTCTTCTGTGTTGACAGGCAATTTAACGATTCATCTGTTTCTTGTTTTCGAACAGCTGGAGAGAAAGTATCCATGATTGAACCAGCAGGTTTGTTTCTGAAGGCATACGAGCCGAACCATGAATAATAATTCCAACCCAAAATGAACCTCATTATGCTTTTCTTTCGTTCTTTTTTTAATGAGCCTGAATATTTCTCATTTCTGTGTCTTTGTCATGTGCGCTGGGGAGCACAGAGAACCCAGAGTTCAGTGAGTGCGGGAAGAGAGATGACCGCCTGCCCAGGACCATGATGCGTATTGTGAATGGATTTCCTGGGAACTCTCCGTGGACAGTGAGCCTCAGAGACAGGTCAGTCAGGGAGAAGCAGCTTGGGCCTCAGAGGTATATGACAGGGTTGGAATCCTTTAGGGTTTCAACCGTTCCGGTTCCTTAACGATTCCCTCTTGACGGTCTGATTACTTAACAATTCCCTTTAATGATTCCTATGTGTTCTGATATATACCTCACTGGTTCTCAAAGTGGGGTACAGGGACTCTCTGGGTTCGTTGAAGGTGTTCCAAATGGGCCTTACAGGTCGGTAACTCTTTAGAGTGTACAAATGGGGTCCATTTGGTTCTATTTGTGCACTCTCAAGAGTTATAGATTTATAGTGCTCCGCAAATAACGCAATGGCCCTGCCTCCCCCTCACGTCAAAACAGTTGTCAATGTTTACAACTTGATGAGAGGACATGTGGAACCTAAGAGAGAGAGAGAGCGCGAGAGAGAGACATAGACAGAGAGAGAGAGAGAGAGAGAGAGAGAGAGAGAGAGATAAGTGGTCAGGAAATTATCTAATGATCACCATATTATCGTGACAATATGTGTTTGGCAGTGCTTCATTTGTAAAGTATTAGGTGCTGGAGCTTATGAACCCGCTTTCCAACTTTTTGTCAGGCACATGAGTCACAGAACACAGACATGTGTTCAAAGTGTGTTCTCTCCTCTCCAAGTTTTATGTCAGTAAATAACAGTTACGCAGATGCACATCTCTCTCTAGTAGTCTGTCTCTGTGTTGTGCAGTCTGTGCAAATTTTGGGCACGTATGACATCATCGCCATCGGCTACTCTTTCAGACCCTATCCGTCCATAAGGAAGCGAATGGCAGTCAAAATGGGCTGGAACCTTCATTGGACCCAGTGTTGTTGTTTTTTTTTTTGCAAAAATTGCAATAATTAGATCTAATAGATCTACATGCTCATAAGATTGTAAAGTGTTTAAGAGCTATAATAGCTATTTTGGAACATATGGAAAATACTTATGCCATATGACTTATGCCATATCACAATATTATGACATCCAAAATCCCAGAAAATATCTAGTTTCATCACAATATCAATATTACGGATATATTGCCCAGCCCTAATGACCTCTGTTTCCCGTGTCCAGGAAAGGAAACCATTTTTGCGGAGGATCCCTGGTTAACCCTAGATGGGTGATCAGCACCAAGCAGTGCTTCTCCTCCTGGTAAACATGATTGATTTAGAATAGAGACAATGTTTGGGTGTTTTGTTCATTTGTCCACATTCACATGTGAATAACGTGTGTGTGTGTGTGCTACAGTTACGTGGACCTCCCAGGCTACTCGGCAATGATGGGGACGTTGTTCCGTGACCCCCAAGACGGAGAACCAGACGTGCAGAACATTCCTCTAACCAAGATCATCTGTGGACCTTCAGAGTCTCAGCTGGTCATGCTGCAGCTGGAATAGTGTGTATTGTCACACTCCCTTTCACACACCCACAAACAGATTTGTCGGCTTGTTTATTTGCTTCATCACTTCCAATTTCACTTTTTTATCCTGTTTCTTGTATGCATGAGCGCTCTCTCTCTTGATTGGACAAAATTGATATCCTGACCTAAAAATGTATGTTCTGTTCACTAAAGAGCTGGAGATAAAAGATGGGAATACTCCTCTTACTGAACATACACTGTGTATCAGTGATTACTATTGGAAACTATTTAACACTTGTTTTATTAATTATAAAACATTATCACTTACAGCACCTTTCATTTTCCTATGACTGTTTTTTTCCCCCTAGTGCCGTCGAAATTAATGAGCGTGTTTCTCAAATCTGTCTTCCACCTGAGCGCTACATCGTACCGGAAGATACGTATTGTGAGATTGCTGGATGGGGCGAGACTAAAGGCAAGTGCAATGGAAATCATTCTTTGGTCCTGAATTGTCTGCATTTTGTCCTTGATGAAACTGCAATCTAAAAGCATAATAATAATAACAATAATAATCATCATCATAATCACAATATATAGATCCTTTTTTAAAGCAGTCATCCCCTCCTGAAGAATGGCTTTCATTAATTTTGCATCTAAATGACAGGACTGTTCATATTCTAAACCACTTAGTTAAGCCCTTCGAAAAAATGATTTTTTTTGCTATTCGTTGTATGACGAATAGCAAAAAGGTTTGACAATATAATGACATGCCCAAAATAGAAACGCCAGGTTGAAAGTGTTTAAAGGAGCACCCATTTTCTGTATAATTTTCCTCACTAATGCTCATTATAAGATGCCTACTCACTCTGTGTCTCAGAGGAGGGCTATGGACAGTTCAGAAACCTGCCTACCAGTGTCATCATCGGTAGACGTGGTAATTATTTTGTATGGTCATTTTAAAGCGTTTTTTTTTTTGTCTCTGTCCCCCGCTCTGTTCTCCAGGTACTGGAGACGACACAGTGCTCAACGTGGCTCAGATGCCCGTTCTGAGCAACAAGGAATGCAACAAATACTTCCGGGGTCGTGTCCGAGAGAACGAGATGTGCACCAGCTCCTTCCAGGGTGGGGTGGGCGCGTGTGAGGTAGGCATAATCAAACTAGAAAAGTCTGGTATCGATTTGTGTGAGTTTTGGACAAAATCATAGGAATAGTAGCAAAAAAGTGTGTTTTGAAGAAAACGTGAAAAGGCAGAAAATGTAATCTGGCTATATGGTGAGTAAGGATCTAAGGAATCCAAGGGGGAACAAAATGATTGTACAAGCTACACTTAAAGAGTTATTGGCCAAAATGTTGACTGGGCTGTTGTAGCGCCACCATGAGGCCGAAGTTTTGGGTGGAGGTTCTTCCTTGGTCTACTGTGAGTGTGCGTGCAAAATTTCACAGCAATTGGGAACTGCGTTCATATGGAGGGCCAGAGCTGCCACATTTAAAAAATAAAGGAATAAATTAAATAAAGAAATAAATGTAGAAATAAAAGTGCAGGTTCATTTGAAAATAAATACATATGCACAGAAATAGACAAATAAATTAATACATGTATTTATGTGTGTGAGAAATTACTTATATTTGTATTCATTTATTTCCAAATTACTTTATTTCCCAATATATTTATTCATTTATATATTTAGCTATTAATTAATTATTTATGTATTTCTTCAAATATATTTTAATGAGAGGGCGTGTCTTGATAGAGTGATCAAACCCACACTGTGATGAGATTTCAGGGTCAGGCTCTTTTCACAAAGACCGGAAGTGTTCAGTTGAAACTGTAAAATTATATTAATATTTTGGCAACTCTGCTTGTTTTATGATATATGAAACAATGATAATGATAACTGTACATACAGTATAAAAATATATAATACAAATAAAATAAATATATAAAAAGTATCATCATATTCATCATCATCATCATCACCACAGACATACTGTTATAGAATATTCATAAGTATGTTTTGGGGTGGCAGTGGCTCAGGAGGTAGAGTGGCCGCCTGGGAAATGGAAGGTCCCCCGTTCTATCCCGGGCTCCCCCTGAGTTAATGTTGAAGCACCTTTGAGCAAGACACTAACTGCTCCCACTGAGCAAGTTCAAATGCGATGGCAACAACCTTCAACCTGCTGATGAAGCAGTCACTTCATCACCCTGCTGATGAAGCGATCGGGGGGGGGGGGGGGGACCACTTCCAAAATCTTGCGTTCCACTTTCAAACTGGTACGTTCCACTTCCAAAATATTGCGTTCCACTTTCAAAATGATGCGTTCCACTTCAAAATGATTGATTTCCACTTTCAAAATGATGCGTTCCACTTCCAAAATGTTGTGTTCATGCCACATTCCACTTTCAAAATGTTACGTTCCACTTCCAAAATGTTGTTCAAACAGTAACCAATGATTCTTCATCATGCGGAAAGTGTGCGTACACACACCAACACCCACACACACACACACACACACACACACACACACACACCCCTACACACACACACACACACACACACACACACACACACACACACACACACACACACACACACACACACACACACACACACACACACACACACACACACACACACACAAATGCTGCTACTTCAATCATAATAGTGTTGTCGAATATAGTAGTAGCAGCAACTACTTTTCTTTAACTGCTTGGGGCATCAGTAGATATGAATATGGACACAGCCCCTCCCCAAGTGGTCGTGACCCGGTATGAACGGGTGTTCTGGAGCTTGAACCCACCATTCTTACTCAGCAGAGGCTGAACCACTCCCATACAGTACCTTCCACACTCAGAGCAGGTTTCTTTAGTGCTTGTCTGTGCCTTTTGCTTTTTGAGTCATTTGCAGATTGAAGAAAGCACACATTAACATTCACTCATTTTGTCATTTACACTTAAACAGTAATGCCATCTTGGACAATGAACTTGTTATACACTGTAATACAGGATTAACCAGGCGTACTTCTTGTGCTGGAGGCAGACGACAGGGGAACAGGTTCTCCTTAGAGCTTTAAGCTGTGATGGAGAGATGAGTGAATGACATGGTGGAAGGAGTCAGAGAGAGAGAGTCAAAGCAGTTAAACCATGCAGCTACAGATAATGACCACCAAGTGATCACACACACCTTCTGTTATCCCTCATTGATATTATCTTATTCTCAATTGATTATCCATCAATGTCTAATTAATATAGTGAAACAAGCACAGTTAAAAACCTTGTCACAGAATTGTCTTATCATTATGTGTATGGGGTGTGTAGGTGTGTGTGGATCTCACTCTCACTGAGGATTCTGACTAGGGGGCAGGGAGGCCTGGTTAGCTTATTGTATAGCTATACTGTATTGTGAGCTTAAACCCACCAGGCATCAGATCTAAACAACTATAGCCCTCAGGCACGGCTCAAGCCCCTGCTCTTTTACCCGTCTGTAAAACGTGCCCTCTCCAGACCAGAATGCAGCATTTACTATGGTGAAAGAAACACAGATGCCCCCTCTTTATGCTGTACCCAAAGGCAGATATAGTCATTAACCATAGTCAGCACCATAGTCAGTACCATAGTCAGTGCCATAGTCAGCACCATAGTCATTAACCATAGTCAGTATGTACAGTACCATAGTCCTTAACCATAGTCATTAATGATGATTAATGATACTAACATGATACTGACCATAATACTGACCATGATACTAACATGATGCTGACCATAATACTGACCATGATACTAACATGATACTGACTTGATACTGACTTGATACTAACGTGATACTAACATGATACTGACCATGATACTAACAAAGTACTAACTTGATACTGGTGATGTTCTGGTCAGTATCCTGGTCAGTAGATGTGGCCAGCATGTGGAAATATGGTCAGTTTAGTCTTCTTTCACCATATTCTTCACAAGTGGGCGAGTGCGTGTGGTGTATGTGGTGTGCAGCAAGAGAGAATGGCACAGGCAGGGCCGGATTAACCCTTTGTGGTGCCTGGGGGCTACGACCACGTTTGGTGCCCCCCTTAACACTCAATTTAATACATCAAAACAGGATCAAACAGGATATTTTAAACATTTTAATCTAAACCCTATACTTTGGTCCCCCAGGGGTCTGTACTTGGCCCTCTTCTTTTTTCACTTTTTGCCGAAAATAGCCGATCTTGCTAAACATCGTGAGAAAACGGCAAAAACGGCAGATCGACAAGCTTTCGTGTGACGCTGTAGTATGATCAACTAGGGTATTCATTTATCTAAAAAAACACAAAAAGTTAGAATTTCGAGATAGGAGGTTTCTGCCCGACAGCAACGATATCACAAGCAACAATCTACAAGAAAGAAAAGACATATTCCTAGAAATCTACTAACCACACTTACTGCACCATAATCGCTACATGTTATATAACGTCACTGTCGGGCGGAAACCTTGTATGTCCAAAAGGGTTACTTTCCAGGAAATGTTTTTTTTTTTACCTATGTTCCAAAGGGTCCAAAGTAGTTATTATTTAGTCACAAGCTCTTGTTAATACTTTTCATTGGTTAAATATAAAACCCACAGACACGCTTAACCACTTTAACTTTTTTTTTTTTTGGCTAAATAGAGCTTTTAGATCGGCTATTTTCTCTACTTTTGCCGCGACACGCTTGTACAACGAAGTAAGCCGCTAATTTACGAAAACACATACAAAGTTGAAACAAGGAGATACAAGGTTTCTGCCCCACAGCGACGATAATCGGTCAGTCACTCGTGTCTAATTCAACTGTGTCCGTGTCTCCCCTACAGAGGGACTATGGGGGACCTTTGGTTTGTCCCAACAGTGACTGCTGGGTGCTGGAGGGAGTCATCATCCCCATGAGGCGCTGCGGACACCCGGGACAACCCAACATCTTCATCCGCGTCTCTCAATATGTGTCCTGGATTAGAAAGGTCATGGAGATGGGGACGGAGGACCTTGTCCCCCAACAGTGAGTTTGATCATAGTATGTCTGGCCTGCCGAGACCTAATCCACCGAAACCACAACTTCATAACCAGCTGTTTGTATGACCCTATGCAAGGTTCCATTTAAAAAAAACTAAAAGATCTTAATCACTTACAGACGGACTTGAGTTACAACTGTACTTACTGTAGATCGCTTTTACAGCAAATCTCTTGTCTTGCCTCACGTTGTGAGCTTGTAGATCTGCTATTTTCGCCTTATATGACCAAAAAGGACTTTAGGAAATTTAGGAAAATCATATATATTTAAAAGAAAGTTCAAAATAGGGACGCCATGGTTTATGTGGTTAACATACATTCTTAATTATATCGTTAGACTGTATATATCAAACGTATCAGACAGTCTACATTTCCCGAAAGGAAATGCATGTATTTAATTCAGTCTGACCAGAAGCAAGGATAAAACATTTCCCCACTGGCTATAAAAATGAATAACAAGGGGGGGATCAAAAGCAGAGGTCTGAATCCCCCCCATGTCCAACAGCAAATTGAGCCCTGCCTCTATGCATTACTTTTCCATTAATACTTTTTCGTGCTAAAACAAATAATATGCTCTTGGTGTGTTTGAGCACACAGCAAATGCTGAAAGTGCAGTAAAAGTAAAGTACAAAGTTCATGTTTTGAACATATTGTTATTTAATTTTTTTTCAGTTACTTACTCATTTATCGTTCCAGTTATTTTAACTGAAACGTATCAAAAGTTACATATAAAATAGCTGCATTGATAGAATAAGTGCAAGTCTTCAATCACTAATTTCGAAAGTAAATCATATAAGCAGCAGCACACACTCATACAAAGATATTCATGCTTCTCTATTATGGCCATGAATACATTGACAGATACATATTCAAGCAGGACATTGTTCAAAATGTATGTTGCAACGGTACAGGACCCCAGCCATTATCTCACGGATATTTGTTACTTTTTTGTTGTGTTGAAAAAGTTAGGAAATGTCTAGAAAGTTAGAAAACTATCCCCCCAATTTTGGATGAATACAATGATTGGGGAAAATTTACTTCATTAAATAAAGGTCAAGCTGAAAGATAATAAATGAAGGTAATTTGGATTACACCAGTTTCATACTAATAAACTGAATCATGTGACCCAGTTTTGACTTGTGTGACCTCAACTTTAAGGTGAAAGGTATGAGATAAGATATCGCCGCTGTTGGGCAGAAACCTTGTATCTCCATATTTCAGCCTTTGATGTTTTTTTCCATATATTAACGCCCTACTTTGTCATACAAGAGTGAGCGCAAAAGTAGCAAAAATACGTGATCTACACGCTCGCAACATGTTGTGGACTTGTAGATCTGCTATTTTCACTATTTTGGAAAATGTTGAAGTGAAAGTTCAAATACTTGAAGTGTGTCTGTGGGTTTTATAAATATTGATCAATGCAAAGTATTAACAAGAGGTTGTGACTAAATAAAAACTACATTCGGTCTAATGTTTTTTCCAATTTACTGAAAAGTAACTGTTTTGGACATGGAAGGTTTCCACCCGACAGCGATGATTACATGCATACATATGAATGTGACACTAAACGTCAGGTTATGTAGGGTCACCACAGCAGTGAGGTTGAGCTGAACTCTGGAGTTCAATGTTGCTGTAAGGAGCCCTTGCCGTATACTGTTGACTCTCTTTAACCTCTATGGGAATGTAATGATTTTAGTTTGCGTTGCACTGAAGCTTGTACCCCTGTTTGTCAAAATGCTGAAATCCCTGAAAGAAAACAAATCTTAACAAGTTTAGAAACAAATCCAACTGCTTTTCTCTCCGCCGGCCTAATACTTTAATCACTGACTTTATATGTACATACAACATCTGCGTGTGTGTGCCTGCGTCTTTGTGTCTTTGCGGGGCACCACCATCAAATGTGTTTCCTTTTGTCAAACATGACTTCCTAATGTCCCCCAGCAGATATCCTCTCACCCACAAAAAAAACTGTACACCTCCCCTCTCCCCTGCCGTTGAATGGAGCTCCAAAATACCTTCTTTGCCCCCAGCCTCTAAAGAAATCCCTCCTCTGCCTGTCTTTTGATGCCTGCCCCCATCTCTAAAGACATGCCTTTGTGCCTTATGCAGAACTGTATGCGCTGCACATTCTTTCTAGTTCTATAGGAGGGTTTTTGTAACCCAGTCCTGATGAGCCCACGGAATTCAGCTTAAATAAACCTCAAGATCACAGTCCAACAGAATCTCAGACACACCAGTCAGGCACAGAACACTCTCTCTCTCTCTCTCTCTCTCTCTCTCTCTCTCTCTCTCTTTCTCTCGCTCTCTTTCTCTCCCTCTCTCTTTCTCTCCCTCTCTCTCTCTCCCTTTTCTCTCGCTCTCTCACTCTCTCCCTCTCTCACACGCCACCCTCCCTCTCTCTTTCTATCTCACGGTCTCTTTTTCTCCCCCTCCCTCTCTCTCTCTCTCTCTATCTCTCTCTCTCTCTCTCTCTCTCTCTCTCTCTCTCTCTCTCTCTCTCGCTCTCTCTCTCTCTCTCTCACGCTTTCTGCCTCTGTAAATTGCACAACAGATTTAGGCGCTTTCTTTTTCCTGTACACATATTTGGTGATATTTAGGTTACAGCGCACATTTTTGCACATTTAATGTGCAAAATAGGCACCAATCTTGGCAAAGTACTGCACATGTTGCCAGATTCATAAATCATTCTACCACCAGCTTATTCAGCGGCAGTTATGATTTGTTCACTTTCACTTAGTAATATTTATAGTAGATGACTAAAACAAATATGTTCGTTCTCCGTTACTGTTGAAGAGTTATTGGAAACTAGTGTGGTTATTAAATGAACAATTCTACAAAGAAATCACCTTCAACAATTCTCAATTTCGTTTCAGACAAATTATGGTAATTCTTATGCCTAAACAATTGACTTGGGTAATAATCTAGATGAATTTAGGTAACATTTTGTAAAAGAGATTTGGACTTAATATCCAACTGCTGGTTAAACATGGTATAATGCTTTTCTTGGATAAAACACATCATGTAAATGCCTGACTCTTGAAGCCTGATTATAGGCTGTGTTGCACAGAAGAAATAGCCGATCTACAAGCTCACAAGGCATTGCATCGCAATGCCTTGTGAGCTTGTAGATCATATTTTTTCGGTCTGCGACACTGTTGTGGCGTTGTGCGCTAGATTATGAATAGAGCAAAAGTGGTGCGCTCTGGTCTTTTTCCAGCACGCTCACCTGAAATGACTCCATGAGCTCCAGCCACCCATGGAATGTGCCACTGCATTTTATTTATTTAATCATTCTTTTTATCTATTTCGATGGAAACTGGAAAAGATCAAAAGTCACAATGTCGTATAGAACACAGGGAAAACACACTATCTTGGTCACACTGCTTTAGTTTGTGTTGGTACAGAATGATAACAGAGAAAAACAGTCATTCATAATTACAGTAGCCTAAACTGTACAGCCTGAAGAGAGGTATTGGTCAGTAGCTTGTATTACTCAAAAAGGAAATTAATTCAACAAGAAAGGTTGGCCCTGTTTTAATTACTAGAAAACCTGCATCTTTTCTCAGCCATACATTCCAATTCCAGCACATCCTTTTGGCCATCTAAATATCATAAATACTATCCCACTAGCTATTGGTGGAAGGTAGCTAAGAACATTTACTCAAGTAGCCTAGAGTACTGTACTTGAGTGCATTTTGACGTACTTTTACTTTTCTTGTTTCTTTGACTCTTTATAACCTACATCTCCACTACATCTCAAGGGCAAATATTGTAGCTACTGTGTTTTAATCCACAACAATAATTTGACAGCTTTATAGTTACTATACTGTAGCCTTTATTTTGCAGAATTAGATTATTTATTAATACAAAGAATGTAGGCTATTTATAGATTAACCTGCCAGCAGCACATTATAATAAAATCATCTGGCACATGTAGCTACCAGCTGCAACATTGAAGTAATGAACACATTAATTAGTAATTATGATGCAATAAATATGGTTGTGAAATGGGCCATTCTACATATTGAGTGTAATATGAGTTTGGTCTAATGTTTTACTCAAGTAACAAAAACTAAAACAAATAGACAGGACTTTTACTTTATTCTATTGATATACATTTGATTTAAGTAAAAAAAAACAAAAAACAATCTCAGTAGGCTACTTCACTTCACCACTGCCAGCTAGCCAGCTGTTTTGATATCCAACCAATCACAGCAGTGGTTCTCAAAATGGGGCCCGGGGACCCCCAGCACCTGCCTTGAGGAGGTTCAAGGCGGTCCCCAGCTAAATGAGTTAATAGGATATAGCATTAAATTCAGTTGAACTACTTTAACCCTACAACTGCTATTTTCAAAAGATCTTGAAAAAAATAGACGTTTGGAATATTTTTGAAACATTTGAACAAATCTTGTATGGGGTCCCTGGCACAAAACATTTTCAGATGTGGGGGGGGGGGGTCCGCGGCCAAATACATGTTAATGTGGGGGTCCTTGGCATGAGAAAGCCACTGATAATTACACCATGTTTGATGCTGTCTGTCTGCTCTCAAGTGGGTGGTCCAGGGCGCCCTGGGGGGCGGGGTTCCGTGTTTACCACTCCTCCTCCTGCAGTTTAGTCCTGGTTCTCGACGCATGCTTTAATAGAGAAAGTGTGCAATGCACAGCGTCTCGGCTTCACTCCCACCCACCCATTATACTACACCACCCTGTCTGTCTGTCTGTCTGCCCGTCTGTCTATCTGTCTGTCTGTCTGGCCGATCAAACACATTCCCGATTGAAGAAGAAGACGGCCTGAGATCGCCGTCTCATTCCAACCAATAAGAACCTCGATCGACTGTCAAAGTTGCAGCAGGACCAGTTTTTTAAAAAACATTGTCTAGACAGATTTTACTCAAAACTTACAGAACAGGTCGTGCTCCAGCAAGGTAAGTTAAAAACATGTTTTTTTCCCCCCCGTATCTATAACTTGGTCTCATGCATTTTAAAAGGATCCTGTTGAGATCATGATGTCTGGCGATCCACGGCTGAACCGAATAACATGATTTACACCTGTAAATTACATGTTGTTCTCTGGGACTTTTTGCTGCTTTTGTTGACAATACAGACACCGTCTGGTCGGCCTGTATTATCACGGACCAATGCGTTTAAATGCCACTTACACACACATAGTGATGGAAATAACCTACCACCATGTGGAGATCAGATCTGTACATTAGCCTATATACTATTATGATCGTTTGGACTCTTGGGGTTATAGTCTATATATGTAGGTGTCGTTTACACTCGCAGAGCTGATATACTGTTTAGTTCTGAGTGTGAGCTGAAGGCCAGCTCTCTATTGATTGCTCCACGCATGGCTACAAGTGGTCGAAGCCTCTTTTGAAGGCTATATGGAAAAAAGAACATTAAGTTCTAAATTTGGGTTGTGTGTGCAGTGGTGGAAAAAGTACTCTTTTTTTTTTTACTTAAGTAAAAGTATCAATACTGCAGTGTAGAAATACTCTAAAGTCTGGTAATCTAAATGTACTTGAGTAAAAGTACAAAAGTATTATTGGCATCGAAATGTACTTAAAGTATCAAAAGTATAAGTATAAAAGTACTCATTGTGCAAAATGTCCCATTTCACAGGTTTAAAATGCATACAAATCTTTGAAAATAGTAGATCTACAAGCTCACACGTGAGGCATTGTGAGCTTGTAGATTGGCTATTTTCAAATGGCCTGAATATATATTTAGGGCTGAAGTGGTTAATGTATGTTTTGTGATAATCTAGTAAAGCTGTGAAATAATTGTAGTGGAGTAAAAAGTACAACATTTGCCTCTGAGATGTAGTGGAGTAGAAGTAAAAGTATTGAAAATGGGAAAGTAAAAAATCCTCAAAAGTGTACTTAAGTACAGTACTTGAGTAAATGTACTTAGTTACTTTACACCACTGTGTGTGTGCTTATATGATCTTTATATATGTCCCACTTTCACAAGATATGAGCAACACTGTTTGATGTTTTGTTGTCAACTTAATGTATGGCAAACGGTGCTTAGCTTTCTTGAATTAAAACGTCCTGCTGCTCCTTTGCAGATTTTAAATAGTGCCAATAGTTTAGGCCTTTTGTTTTTATTATTATTGATGATGAATGTTGTGACTTTTCCCCACCACTCTATATGATTTTGAATATCTAATTATATAGCCTGCCTACAGCCTCCGAGTAGCCTAAACTCTTAATTTGAGTAAATATCAAATACATATGTTAATACTCTTAATTAGCATGTTTAATGACAGAACAATGTGCTAATTGGGAAAACCAATGTGAAATTGTCAGCTGTAAATCTTCCCAAATTCTAATACTATGGCATAAGTTAAGAAACGTACTAAACATCTAGCCTACAGCATACAGCCTGCAGTAGGCTGAAGTAGAAATAACTAGGTCTACTCTAATCCCAACCAGTGGTGGAAGAAGTAGACCCACTGTGTTTTCCTTTTCCTTTTTTTTTTACTTAAGTAAAACAATGTAGAAATACTCTGTTACACATAAAAGTCCTATTCAAATTTTACTTGAATATTAAGTGCAAAAGTATTGGCATCAAAATATACTAAAATAAAGTAACCAAAGTAAAAGCACTTAAATTTGTCAAACCTTTTTGGAAATAGCCGATCCACAAGCTCACAATGCTTTGTGATGTGACGCATTGTGAGCTTGTAGATCTGCTATCTTCGAATAGCCAAAGTATATAATAACGCTGGTTTAAGTGTTGTATGTATGTTTTGTAATAATCTAAATCTACAAAGTAACTAGTAACTAAAGCTGTCAAATTATTGTAGCCGAGTAAAAAGTACAATATTTAACTCTGATATGTGGTGGTGTACAATTATAAAGTATTGGAAATTAGAAATACTCAAGTAAAGTAGAAGGACCTCAAAACTGTACTCAAGCACAGTACTACTCGAGTAAATGTACTTGGTGGTGCCGGGGGCCACCACGCTGATGGCAACCAGTAGAGACCGGATAGAGGATAGGTATAGAGCCCAGGTCTACATTTTGGATGGTATATTGAGTTGTGAATATCTGTGCTACTTTTAGTTCACTGCAAACCATTCTCATGTTTCCCTGCGTTTGCCAAAGCCCTGTCTGTGTAGGATGAACCTGCCATGACGGATATGCCACCAAGGCTATATAAGCAGTTCTCACGCTTGCACTGCGAAAGGGACCCCGTGTGAATTCGAACCATCCTTTATATGACAAATCGAGCATAGCTCGGGGGGCTGGCCGGTGTAGTCCTGTGAATTCTTAACGTCATACTGTACAAACATGCGTTAATGCGCGGGCAAAATAGAAGCGTGCGATCCAGTTTCAGTCATCGTTCATTTAACAATCACACGTACGTTTCTGCGTCATTCTGCTTTCTCTTTGACCAAACCTTAACCACTTGAACCTTAGTGTGTGTGTGTGTGTGTGTGTGTGTGTGTGTGTGTGTGTGTGTGTGTGTGTGTGTGTGTGTGTGTGTGTGTGTGTGTGTGTCCGGTCTACGTGTTGAAGTGTCCCTGAGCAAGACACTTAACCCATTCAATCCGGGAACGTATCTGTGTCATTTTAGATTTGAGCTATAACCATATGTTATGCTTTGGCTATTCAAAAATAGCAGATCTAGAAACTCATAGTGCGGCACAGAGTGTGCTATACTATATATATTTTTGTGCAAATCTTTGATTACATATATTTTTTTAAACAACATTTTTAACTCATCTTTGCTTCTGGAGGTCCTGGAACAAAATATTTGACAAATGTTCGCTTTAAAAACTATATATTCAAAGATTTGCACACATTTTCACGATTAAAAAAAAAACAGCAGATCTACAAGCTCATGAGCTTGTATATCTGCTTGAATAGCCAAATACATCTAAAATGACACAGATGCGTTCCCGGATTTAATGGACTAAGTCCCAAACTTCTCCCCGAGGCGCTGCCCACGTAGCGTCCACTGCTCCTGATACTTAGATGCAGATAACACATTTTTCACTGTATGTAAATATACAGTGACGAATACCCCCGAAGGAGTGCAGACGTTGTGATTATTATTATCCTCTCTTATCCACCAGCCTCCGATAAAAACGGCGCTGATCTACTTAAGCCCTGGAGGCCTCTGCGTTGTGCTTCAATGCCTGCACTGTTTGAAGCTGGTGGACAGACACAGGGATGAGTGACACGGGGACCACGGAGCCATCTCCCCAGCCAGGCACTGCGCAGACACCGGAAGAGCCTCAGCGCAGGGGCAGGGGCCGACCACGCAAGCAGCAGCAGGTGGGGAGAGCTTTGAAAATCCCAGATTTTTAAATTCCTCCCTTATTCCCCCCTTCCTTGACTTGAATTTATTAACGACTTGAACCCCAGCATCCATTTTTTCTGGGGGGAACATTTAGCCAATTTCCTTTTTTTTGGCAAAAAGCGGCTTTAAGTGGTTAAAGGTAGTGTAAGTGATGTTATATGCTTAAAACAAAACGTGTGTGTGTGTGTGTGTGTGTGTGTGTGTGTGTGTGTGTGTGTTGTGTGCGTGCGTGCGTGCGTGTGCGTGTGCACGTCCGTGCGTGCGTGTGAAATTGTTAAAGCTCTAAGTATATTCTGATATTAATCATTGCTATAGAATATATATTCAATAACAGGGCTCTAAGGCTCTTTAACAAACAGAAAATACATTTTCAGGTGGGTAAGCAATTTCCTCTATCCAGGAGAGTACCCATTCATCAGTTTCAATTTGATAGTGTTCCAGTTCCAAATTTGTCTGCTCATTTATTTGTGGTATCACTTCTGATTTCAGTTGTTTATCCTATGACCTGTATGAGTTTTCTCCCCTGATTGGATAAAATTGGTATCCTGACCTGAAAATGCATTTTCTTATTATTAAAGAGCTGGAGAGACGGGTATCCTCCTGTTACTGAACAAGCACTCTATAGCAATGATTACTGTCATAATAGAGCTATTTAACACTTATTTTAACAAAACAATAAGACTTACTGCATCTTTAATTATGTTATCAAGAATATAAATCTAAAAAAGCCATCATGAAAAGATTTTTGCTTCACTCTCCAGGAACCTGTTGGACCCCTACCTCCAAAACGACCCAGAGGAAGACCAAGAGGGAGCAAGAACAAGGGGCCCCGTGCTACACCAAAGGTTCATCACATTACTCCCATCAGAGTAGGGCTGGGCGAGTGAAAATAGCAGCTCTATAGGCTCACATTGCATCACGATGCGACCCATTGTGAGCTTGTAGATCTGCTATTTTCCGCCACCTTTGTAAAACGAAGAATAATACGGTGCTAAGTGGTTAATTAGACAAATCGATTTACTTGATTATAAAAAGATCTATTTGAATTATTTGTGTCAATTCGTTGATATATAAGAAAATAATTATCAACATTAACAACAAAAGTGCTTCTCGATTATTCGATTAACCCACTGAAAACTAGTGATAAATATGATAGGCTTCCTAAAATCTTGAATGAAAGCAATGGTGACTTTGATAGAACCTTATAATAAGTCAAATTATCATTCATGTGTTGTTTCTGTGCTCTGAGAGCGAGGCACTGGAAGTAGTTAATCATGGCGATACAAGCCCCTAAATCACATTTATTAGCACACAAATGTAAACAAAGCAGATTAAGCCAATAGTTTTGCTCGCCTTTATTGATTTCTGTGGCACTAACGTCAAGGGTAATATGACATGAATACAGCCAGCCCATTCCACTTTCCCAAAATGTTTGTATATTTACATGTATTATATTGATTTACTTGTTTAAGTTAATTGTATTTATTAACAAACTACGTTTACACATATCCCCGTTTACACATTGTCCTCTGCATTTAACCCATCGTGACATCAGCTCCATCCTTGAGGTCGGTACTTTTTATTCAAGGACAGTGGCAGTAGCATGTACCTAACATACTGTACAGGCACGTGGCACGTGCACACATGTAGACAAAGGGGGGCTTGAGCACCTGCCCTTTTAGCCGTTGGTAAAAAAGTGCCCTCTCCAGACTAGAATTATTATAATTTTTTTTAAATCTATTTCCCCCCCAAAAATACATTTTAAATTAACGGTAAGGCCGACGGATGTGTTGGATGCAGCTCAAAGTGAACTTTACTCAGGTATCTAGTTTGTTGCCATCCGACCTTCCTAGCCCGTGTTATTAAAGAAAAACGGGCGACAATGGCCCAAACTTAATCGAAAATCAGCAAAAGTGGCAGTTTTCAAGACGTTTTGCCCATTATCTCTGGAACGGAAGGTCCATCTGCTCAGTTCAAATGTTTTTGGATGCTTTGAGGACATTAACGACGCAATGACACCTTTTCGGGTTTTCGGGCTTAAAAGTATGGTAATCGGGCCGGCCGGCAATAGGTGCCCTTTTGAAATTCCAGCCCCTGCATCTCCAAATCCCTCTGCACGTCCCTGATACTTTACATATCGTCACTGTCGGGCACAAACCTCCTGTCTTCATGTTTCAACGTTTTATATTTTTTCATGAAGTAATGCCCTATATCATCGTACAAGTGTGTCGAGAAAAAGTTGCAAAAAGAGCTGATTTACAAGCTCACAACACATCAATTACCTTACCAAAAGACATGGTTTACACTACGCAACGGTTCAGTTCAGACTTCGATGTTTGAGCCATGGTTCTGTTCATACCTCTGTTTTATTATTATAATTGTTTTATGTACATTTAAAAACATTCATCTACTCTGTTTCAGAAACCAGAGCCAGTTGGGGGGAGACGACCACGCGGGCGACCAAGGAAATGGGTATGTGACAAATTCAAATTCATTTAGTGTAGCACAGTGGTTCTCAAACTTTTTAATTTCAAGGACCCCCATAACTCTGAGAGAGTACAAATTTGGTTCAATTTGTGCACTCTCAGAGTTACACACCCGTAGGGGGCAATTTGGAACCCCCTCAAGGCACCATGAGGGTCCCTGGAACCCAATTTGAGATTGGGTTCCAGGGCCTACTGGTGTAGCAGAGTGTTTCCTGTGAGCCAACATGCACAATGCCAGCACCCTGACTCTGTTTGACCAGCATGGAAAAGAGCCTTCATTAGTATAATTGGTAACAACTATGAAGGAAGTTTCCAATATGGCTGCAGTGCATAGAACATAAAATGTGTGAGGGACACTTAACACATTTTATGTTCTACCAGAGTGTTGGGTACAGTAACCGAAACAGTGGGCACCTAAGACACTCGGTTTTGTTTTGCGTCTATCTAACTATATAAATGGCGAGCAACTTCCGCGCCCTCGGTGGTGACACCCCACAGCTCTGTGATCGACTAAACACAACACCGTCAGACCACATGTCGCCAACACTGTCGCCACGGCGGGCGGCCTGAATTTACGTTTCGCGTAGGGCACCTGCCATGCCTCACTACACCGTTCCCACCTCGCAACATAATTAATTCTACTCACCAAATGTCGGACACAACGGAAGTGGAAGCAGCTTCGTACCGTTTACCGTGCGCACGACCTCATCACCACAACAGCAGGCAGCCGCTGCGGGGTTTTTTTCCTTTTTTTCCAAACTTTTTTTTTGGTCACCATTTTCTCCAGGCACCATTTCTGGTGTAACGTCGGGTGTTTCTTTTCACCAGCCAATCACCTTTCACGTTGCCACGTCCGTTGCCACGTCGCGCTGACGTACGCTAAACAAGCGCTGCCGTGCGCACAATGCAAACGAGCCCAAAGGCGCGCAAAAATAAGCCGACCATTGCTTAGACACAAAGTCAGACCTGGCAACGCAGCCTAGGCCAATCATGTGTGAGAGATCTACAAGCTATGGGGCAGAGACGCCACCGTATCTTAGCAACAACTACAGCGCTCACTCTCATTGGTCCTGTCACGCTAAGAGCAGTCTCCAGACAATGGCATCGCAGACAGCTTGCTGTTACTGCTGTAGCCATCACAGGCAGTTGCAGCACGACGGACAGGGCGCTGTGATAGCTGCCATGTCGCTAACGCTAATCTGGTTGTCATGCCTGCAGCGGCTGTGCAATCACTTTGTCAACAATGCACGTTCGTGTGGTGAATGTCTATATTGCTGCTCAGTTCGTCCATTGTACATGGTGTATGTTTGTGTGTGTCTTCTGGAGAACTATGTAGCTCCACAACTACAGTAACTAACGTAATGGCAGGACCGCCACGTGCAACGCATGTTAGGCTGCATTATGGTCATGTAGTAATTTCAGATAATTTCGCTCCGATTACAGCAGTGTTTATCAACCCTTTCACGCCGCCCCCCCCCCCCCCCCCCCCCCCCCCACAAATACACGTACTTCATCTGGGACCCCCCCATTCTGTTTGACTCCGTTCCACAAGTAAATATTGTGAAAATAGCCGATCTACAAGCTCGAAACGCCTCACGTTGACGTTCAGAGGCTTTGTAAGCTTGGAGATCGGCTATTTTCTACATGATTGCCTCTTTCTTACATTCTTTGCCAATGTGGCCCATGTTTTCATAGCATAGTTTATTGACTACTTCTGTTGCAGAAATGGCCATTTCCTTTACTTTCGGTTTTTTATTGTCTCCGCCAGGCCGAAAGGCATGGCGCAAGACTATGTTTCACCCCCTGTCCGTCCGTCTGTGATAGCTAATCTCTCACATCGTTGACTTGATCGCAGCAAAATAACAGCCCGATGTGGAGAGTCAGTGAGAGCTGGATAAACGACGTAAAATGTGTCAAAAGGAGTCTGTACGGCTGTCGATAAATGAACACATGACGTCAGTGGGAGAGTAGATATTGTGTCTTTTGGACAAACAGCAGCGTGGTGCTGATGTTTGTTGTGTCAAGCAGCTTAATGTCAGAGTGTTTGTGTTGGAGCGCCTCAGTGCGGCTGCAGAGTTCATGTGCAACCTCTTCCACAGAGACACAGAGACACTAGAAACTCTGCTGGGGAAAAAAAACACTGCTGGGCATTGACTTTCCTATGGACATTGATCTACACACTGCAGGTATATCTGCTACACACACAACATCAAACTACACACTGCAGGTATGATGCAGCGTTTGCATTACAGCCAGCATGCCAGCGTAGTTCCCATATGGTTTCAAGGTGGGCTAAACCATATGGACCCCATGTCAGCAATGTCAGCGGCATCCACTTCAGTCCCAACTGCGATGCCCATGCAGGCTATAAGTAGCTTCTACCTGGCCCTTAGGTGGGCCCCAACTAGCCATGTTTATGTGGGACCAAGGCGGGTCCTAACTGCGTTTGCCCATGCAGGCTTTAACTGGGTTCTACCTGGGCCCTAGGTGTACCCTAACCAACCACAGTGCAGTGCCCATCGCTCCAATTGTTGTGATGTCAGGGCTCTCAATACTGCACATTGGTGGAGGAGGAGGGGCCGCAGGGCGACCGCACACATCGCTGAACCAATGGTAGCCCACGGATGTTTCCTCTGTGGATGTACAATCTGCCCCTCTATGCCACATATCATCCGCACTACAGGGTCTTCACTGACCGAGCCACGGCCCCACTCACCCTCATGACGCTACGCCACTTAAACGTGCGGCAGCATGCGCTGGGTTGCCAGGTTTGCACAGCCTGCGCCAGAAACAAGCAACCACCTTCATGAAAAAAAAAAAAACACCGAAATGGTCCGCAATGTTCCAGGGGTGTCCCCGCGCGTCCCAACACTCCACAGGGGGTCAGTGGACCATCAGGGGGTCCCCGGACCCCCTGAAACATAACAAATATTATTTCTTCAAATTTTTTCCTTTTTCAAAAAAACATTTCCACAGTTTCACTCCGGCGATTTGGGTCCCCCAATATACACACGGCCACGCTGGGCCCCGTGCGCGGCTGGGGTTGAGGGGGGCGTAGCCCCCCGAAACTCTAGTATATATATATATATATTATTTTATATTTACATTTATTTTATAAATGGGTGGCCAACTACATGTCATGTATTTTTAATGACATGTAATGGGAATACCACCCATTTTCAACATTAAACTAAGTCATTTATATGTAAGTTAGGGCTGATGTATGGAAATATGAAAATTAATATAAGACCTGTTAGAGCATTTTTAGCCAATTTTCCACTATGTTCAATTAATTCAGATTGACCTCTCTTCACAGCCCCAGAAAGTAGCTCCAGAGGCAGTTGAAGGACACCAGGTGAGACAAACAAAAGCTTATCTGTGGCGTCTGTGCCCTTGATCCACAGTTTTTTAGTACACTTTGATGTCTAAAATGTAAAAGGTAAACGAACAAAAACATGTTTATGCATTCTCATCAAAGGTAAGGCAGGCCTCTGAACTATTCTTAACATTTCTGTCCACCAAGCGTCTTTGCAGATGTGATGAGTTTTCTACACCTGAAATGTACGTCGGCACATTCCATTTTTAACCCCTTAAACCCTCGAGTCTTAGTAAAACGGACTTGAGTGACAACTGTACTTCCATCTCCACCAAATCTCTTGAACGAATGTTCAAGAGATAGGCATTCTGGGGTTCAAGTGGTTAAGTATCGTTATTCACGGGGAGTGAAAATAAACCCATCGTATAGTAAGAAACCTTCGACTTTCCACTTTACGACTCAGCATATTACGCAACCGTTTTCAAGCCAAAGGGGCCAGTTTCCTCGATGCCCTCCTCTCCGTCTGTCTTCTTATCGCATCCTCTCTTCTGAAAAGTAGTTTCAAAGAAGCTCGAGACGCTTCAAGAACTGAAACCGTTAGGCAGACTCCCTTTCTCAGATGCTCACACGCGAAGGGGAAGAATGAGTCAAGCTGAAGAGGGGAAACCTGATCTAACTGCTCTCTTCCCCTGTCTTCTCTGTTTCCTGGCATAACGGTCCTCTTCCTCACATTTCTAGTGTCTGACAGGTGGACACGTTTCCCTGCTTTCACACTCACTCACTGACACCTTAACACTCATGCTGGTATCGAGTTATTGCTGCTAACACTTTCTATGAACTCATGTCTGGTGCAACCCCAGTACCTGAGTCAAAAGTATACAGTAGATAGATATTCCTGGTCAAATATTACTCAACTTAGTGAAAGTTGCTCTGTCAAATTTGTAGTTGAGTTAAGGTACAGGAGTACTTGCTTTTAAAAATACTTAAGTACTCAATACTCAAATACTCAAAAGTACATACAAATTAAAAGTGCAAATTAAAAAGTATCCCAAAAAATCTAAAATATACATTTTGGCTTGTAAAAATAGCATCTACAAGTAGTACTTGTAGATCTGCTATTTTTGCTACTTTTGTGTGACACTGTAGATAATTAACGCAGATAATTACGAGAAGAAAAAAAATTACAAGTTGAAATACAGAGATACTGCCCGACAGTGATGATATATACATGGATTAAAATTCTCAATCGTCACGACTGATTTCAGTCATTTGGATTCCATATGAAGCCATCACGTCTTTTAATGGAAGCATGTTGCGCAGTCTGCGAGAGCTTGTAGATAGGCTATTTTCAGTCATTATCTTAAGATTAGAGCATTTGAAGTGGTCAAACTACATTACATTTACATTACAGTCATTTAGCAGACACTTTTATCCAAAGCGACTTACAATAAGTGCATTCAACATAGGAAGGCAAGGAATTATGCTAGACACAGACTTTCTCAACAAAAACAGAACCCTGATGGTTTAAAATCTTGATAGTCTCGGCTACTTCATAAATTATAAAAGCAAAGGTTTAAAGCCTCATTCTTGGATTTCTTCACCTGGTTGGTAGTGTGTAGAACAGCAGACAATATTACTAAAACATCATCATTTTACATATTGTGTTAATTGTTTAGGAAACAGCGCTCGAGTGTGGGGAGTGAGCTCCTTTCATAATGTTTCGCATCACTAGACTTGGTCGTACAAACATTTTCAGTCAAGTCATGAGATTTTATTTTGCTTTAATCCGTTGTGTAAAGTAACTAAGTACATGTACACAAGTACTGTACTTAAGTACAATTTTGAGGTATTTTTTACTTTACTGTAGTAAGTCTGCTATTTTCAAACATTTTAGTACTTTTACTTTTGGTACTTTAAGTACATTTTGATACCAATACTTTTGTACTTTTACTCAAGTAAATTTTGAATTCCGGAATTTTACTTGTAACGGTCTATTTCTATATGGCAGTATTGATACTTTTACTTAAACATCTGAGTACTTTTTCCACCACTGCATGTATATAGAGAGACAAAGGCAAATTGAGAGTGCTTGTCTGTCCCTGGTGTTTCAGGGCCCTTCACGAGAAGCTGAGGAGGGGCCCTCGTCCCCTGAAGCCTCACCATCTCAGGTTCCAGAACAGGAGGAAGACTAGAGAAACAGTGTCCCTCTGCCTATACCTCATAGTTTGGCCTCTGACGAAGAGGGGTACAAACTGATCCCCAATCCGCTCGAATGCCCGATTTATACTTGGTCGTGCATCGTTCTGTGTGCACTGAAAATAACTGATCTCACAACCGTTCTCACAAGCTCACACAGCCGATCTCATGACCGATCTCACAAGCTCACAACGCATTGTGCTGCGATGCGTTGTGAGCTTGTAGATCCGCAATCTTCTGTGCACGACACCGGCATGCAACCAAGTATAAATCAGGCTTAAAGGAGCAGTCCGCCCATTTTCATCCTTATTTTCATATAATATGTCCTCAGTAATGCTCATAATAAGACGGCCCCATTTCAGTCTACTCACTCTGCATGACATTGGTGGGCTATGGACAGTTCAGACACCTGCCTACCAATGACATCAGCGATGGAGATTCCAAGTTAATAGAAACTATAACCTCTCTCTTCCTGGAAAGTTAACATGCTGAAATAGAATCCATTGTTTTTGTATTACAAAAAAAATAGTTAGTAGAGGTGGCAAACCTATCGAGCCTAGTTATAGCTGGTTGTCTGAAAAGTGGATATAAATTCAGCCCCCCGACCCCCCCAATCTGACTCTACTGTATGTCTCCCAAGACTAAGGACGGCCGAGAGAGTTAGTCAAAGAGGGTCCAGCCCCTTTGAAAATGGACACAACCTCACTGGGAGACTAAAGATCATACCTCATCCTAAGGAGACTTGTTTAAGTGGGCCTAAAAGCAGCCACCACCAAAGCTATCTTCCGATGTAGGCACATTTCTGAGCTGTCCACATCAGCCCTCCTCTGAGACACAGAGTGAGTAGACAAAAATGGTGCCATCTTATAATGAGCATTAGTGAGGAACAATTTTAAGGTTAAAAATGGGCGAAGGGCTCCTTTAAGGATTCAGGGGAATACAGAAGGATTCACTGCAGAAGATGCTTTCTGCTCTTAACGGCTGTATTGCCATACTGTATCTTGGGTTTGTTTTCAATGATGGGCAGGCATACCTCTGTTGTTTTAATGTTGCTCTATGGATTTGGCTATTCAGGGTGTGCGTGTGTGCGTGCGTGTGTGCGTGCGTGCGTGCTTGCGTGTGTGCGTGTGTGCTTGTGTGCGTGTGTGCGTGTGTGCGTGTGTGTGTGTGTGTGTGTGTGTGTGTGTGTTAAGGGGGTTGGGTTAGGTTTCAGAATGGATGGATGAGGGTGGAGGGAAGAAACAGTTGCCAAACAGAACTGACATCTTGAACCACAAGTACTAAATCAAGAGTTTTGCTCCCAGTTATTACATGGGATCAAGACTTTTGATGGTGATATTTTTAGCAAATGTTATATTTCTTTTTTCTCCTTACTTTCTTTTTTATTTTATTTTTTACAAACGTGCTGATGTCATCATTATGAACATAATTTTGAAATGTTTGATTCCAAAATCATATCAATTTTGGAGGGAGAATTATGTTTTTTTAGATTGCATAATATTTCAAAAACGCAAATCTTTAGACTCGATTGCAAGTGTGATACTGAGATAATAATTCAACATTCTTGATATAACAAAGGGAGAGATATTTTCCAGCTGGCAGTCATTTTGTCACAGTAAAATCCAGTGTGTTAATTTAACTTTTAAAGTTCAGAGTTACATTAAAGCTTAATTTATACGCCATCTCATACCAACATCTGACCTTCATGCAAACTGACCTTCAAGCTTACTCATCTCTATGCAACGCATTGTTAGCCTGACGATCAGTTCAGTTTGTTTGGATATCACTTGCTTGAAGATCAGTTCACTTGAAGTTCAGTTTGCTTGATGATGAGTTTGGCAAGCGACACTGTCGTACTGAAGAGAATAAATTAAGCTCAACATTCCGATTTTACTGTGTGGTGACTTTTACCAATTTTTTGCTGTCGGGCGTTTATTTCTCAGAATTCAAAAATAGGAAAAACAGCAGATCTACAAGCCTTTTGAGCTTGTCGATGGGCTATTTTTGCTACTTTCGTGTGACACTGTAGTATGACGAAGTATGGGATTCATTTACGAAAAAAAAAACAAAGGTTAAAAAACTGCTGCCCGACAGCAATGAATAGTCTCCTTTTGGAATGAAACTACTCCCACAGTATGTAGTCAGCACTAGTGTTTGACAGCTCATCTGACCACACTCAGGACTTTACCGATAAATGACTTTCATCACGACCATGTAACCTCAGGTAACAAAACTATTCAGGAACATGTTTTCACTCTGATTTATTGTCCTGTGTTTGTTGTGCATCTCTGTGTTTGACATTCACAGCATGAAACCACACAAAGACCTCACGCTACGCCTCAGTTACCTTCACGTTCTGCACCAGTCGTTCTGATTCTACCTCAGTATAACACACAGGATACACTTGACGCACGCACGCACACACACACACACACACACACACACACACACACACATACACACACATTTTAGCGGACATTCAATCACAGACAGGCAAAGAGTTTCAGTTTATGCGCGCCTACTTCAAAAATACATACGTACGTACATGAACATAAGAAAATACCTGTACACTCACTCTCACATACTGTACACTCCTGCACACACAATCAGCATGTCTGACTCCTATAAAAGATCTACTACACAGTACAAAATCTGGAGTGTTCATTAACCCTGGGAATGTAAACATTAACCCTTACACCCACACTTTCTTAACGATTATTCTATGGATTACTTTTTTGATTCGAATAATTCAGAAGTGTGATATTCTTACATATACATTTTATATATCAACAAATTGATTCAAAAAATATGTCTGTAATGGAGTAAATTGATTACCGGTAGTCTTATGAACCACTTAAGCCCTATCAATTAGTTCCAAGCCTAAATTGATTACTTCCATTTACCGTTGCACCAAAAACTTAACAGTCCATTTATTTTACTGTGTACCAGTGCTTGTGGGAGTTCTGTACAAGCTGTATGAGTCAAAACCTGGAATGACACTTGTTTTATTTTTCTGGGCTAGATATGAGCCTATAGTTTACAATAACTTGATGAGGTTTTGTTTTGTTAAGTTTTTAGTACAATAACATTTTTATCCTAACATGTTTTCTTTAGATTTTTTTTTACACTGTAAATTGTAAGCGTGTATGTACACTCTGTATCACTCTGTATCACGCTGATATAAAAACGAGGGGTAGCACTGAATTCTGTGGAAAACACTGAAACATAACATCACAACAATTAGTGACAAATTAGAATGTCAATAGAAAAACATCCTTCCTTGAAAAAAAAAAGATTTATCTGAAAAAGATTGTTTCAAATTTCTTTGAGACAAGATTGGCCAAGATTACTGTCTTCAGCAGTATTGCTCAAGACGTATACTCAGTTGCTTTACCCTTCTGTGACCTAGCCTTATGTGAATTGCATATGTTTGGCATACATATCAATAGATAATTAATACATTACTTACATTTGTATACAAATGTGTTTTCACAGGTTAAATGACTTCATTACTGTGGTGTTATTTCCCAGTAATTCCACATATTTCAGCACTGTTTAAATGCTACCACAACTGATTCTGTATGTACATTATGGCTCTGTTCACACTGGTAGCCTAAATCAGATTTTTGGCCTAACCAGATAGGAATAAAAAAAAAAAAACGAAACACTGCTAGTGCTAACCCTAACCTGGAATGCATTTCAAATATGTGTCTTAAGTTTTTTGTATTTCTTTTATATCAATGAATCGACAAAAAAATAATCAGAATAGATTTTTATTATTTGGCTAAATCAATTAGTCTGATTAACCACTTAACCCTGTATTATACTTCGTTTATTGTACAATGGGTGGCGTGCGAAAATAGCCGATCTAAAGCTTGTAGATCTGCAATTTTCACATTTCTTAAAAAAGAATCATTGATCAATCGAAATCAAGGCAGAAGTTTTATTTGAAGTCATATCGCCCAGCCTTACGATCTGATCACTTGCAAATAGCAGTGTGGACAGTCAGTCCTAAAAGATCAGATATCAGATTTGTCTGCAGTCTGAACAAAGCCCTGAGTCTATTGTTTTTCTGTTAGCTCATTGTCCACTGGACTACCTCTGAAACCGAACAGGCCCGGGTCCTCCTCAGCCACTATGAGGAGGAATGCTTGGTTGGTTTTAGCTATACTGTACTTTGTCTTTTAACCTCGACTCATAGGCTCCTTTTTGGGTAAAAGGATCCCACGAGAACATCCAGAAGGCTCGGAAAATCACCAGCCCCCTGTATAATCTTGAAATATAGTTGTCGAAATGATATCGTCGCTGTCGGGCAGAAACCTTGTGTATCCATGTTTTTTTTTTAATTTTTATCGTTTTTTTTTTGTAAATTAATGCCCTACTTTGTCGTACAAGAGTCCCTCAAGTAGTGAAAATAGCCGATATAAAGCTATTTTCATATATATATTCACCTATATTTCATATAGATCGTCTATTTTCGTGAGTTTTGAAACATTTTGGAAGTGAACGTGAAAGTGGTTAAGTAAGTGTGTCTGTAGGTTTTTATAAATATTGAACCAATGAATATTATAGTATTAAAAAGAGCTTGTGACTAAATAATAACTACATTGGATCCATTGGAACACAAGTTCAGCTTTTTCCATTTCCTGAAAAGTAACGGTTTTGGACATACAAGGTTTCCACCCGACAACGAACAACGACATAATACTTTTGTAGTGCACTCATCTCACCTCACCACATTCATGACAGCATACTCAATGAAATTGAGCCAAAAACAAAAAGGTGCTTTTTAAATTTTACTATACAGTTGAGTCAAGCTTTGTAGTTTTACAACATTATCTTCGTTTGGATATTCACTGTCTAATACGGTGTTGTTCAGTGACCTTATTACTGATAGTGATGTAACATTTTGATGTACTTGATCTATTTTCATTGTTTTTAAAAAAAAGTCGACATCTCAGTAGTATAGCGTGTATAACTTGAGAAATGATCTTTGTCACTGTTGCTTCTTCTAACTGTCGTTTTGTAATTCTGTACTGCCGGAATTATACTTTGTCATATGAAGGTGTCGCGTGCTGAATATAGCAGATCTAAACTCACAACGCGTTGCATCCGTGGCGCGTTGTGAGCTTGCAGGTCTGCTATTTGTGGTGCATGATGATGTCTGTTCCTTTTCTCACCCTCTAAAACTTCAAGGGCAACTTCACCAGCGTAACCTGAATCCTGTCATACTGTAGTGAGGAGGAAAGCATCACTATTGGGGAAAAAAACATGTATGTCCATATTTCAATTATGTTTTTTCGTAATTAATGCACTACTTGGTCATACAAGAGTGTCTCACAAAAGTAGTGAAAACAGCAGATCTACGGCTATTCTCACTATTTTAAAATGTTTTTTAAAATAATAATTTAAAAAAGAACGGTTTTGGACATACAAGGTTTCCACCGACAGCTACGAAATACGAAGATAACCGAGCTACTGTAGAGTGTCGACAGCATATGGCCTACATCAGTGTTTCCCAAACAATGGGCCGGGACCCATTTTTCGATCATGTATTCATTTTTATGGGTCTCGAGTAAATATCCCTTTTTGATATTGCTTTTTTCCAAGCTATTTTGTATTATTATTTCAACAGTCCCCACCCCTCCCCCTCTCCTACAAACAAAATCTAACATTTTTCAAAAGCATTCAAAAAACATTACCCAACCCCCCCCCCTCCTAAAAGAAGTTCCATAAATTAAAGTAAAGTAATATAAATAGTGACAATAGGCAATCTACAACCTCACAAACACGTCAAATCGTGGGCTTGAAGATGTATTTTTGTAAGTTCGGGTCCCAGGGAGACACCAAATTTCTCTTTGGGGTCTGGAGCTGAAAGGTTTGGGAAACACTGGTCTACGTAATATGCATTGGAATGTGTGGTTTTACGTAGACCAGCGGAGATATTCAAGCCCCTTTGAGGGCCAGCTTTGAGTGTTATGTCAGATTTTCACATTCTCACAACAGAATGATAGGTTTCAGGTTATAAAAGATGGCAAAATACACCTGGCAAACCCGTGGTATAGATTTTGTTACAATTCTTTACTGTGCGACTTGTGTAACTGCAACTTTTATCTAATTTCCTTTTAATAAAAATTTCACACAATCTCTTTTTTTCATGGTTGCATATGGAAAAACACTGCATCCTAGTGTTGAATAGAAAAAAAAAGTGTCACTGAAACCAGCACTGTTTCATTCCTCAACAGAGACGAAAGAAAGGATGATTAGAAGGGTGAGGGTTCTCTCCAAGATGGAACCCATAAAACAACTTCAGTGTTAAAACTCAACGGTACCCAGAGGGCCAGAGCCTTAACGCAACAAAAAAACAATGCAAAACATGTTATACTATGTTCTTGTCAAACACATGGAAGTAGGGATGGGACGATAATTGTTCTTATGGTGATAAAAAACGCGACTCATATCGCAGAGATTTTAATGAATCATGAATGGAATCAATTAGTTTTTGCTGAGCTGCATATATCCGGTACCACTTAAACCCACTATACTCTTTTTTCACTCTACACCAAATCTCTTTGCCAAACATAGCCGATCTACAAGCTCACTGTGAGCTTGTAGATAGGCTATTTTTGGCAAACATTACCCCCAGAATAGGGATGCTGGGGTGCAAGTGGTTAACAAAAGTGGAATTTTAAGATTATCACGATAATATCTTTAATCACAATTATTTTGGCCACAATAACATATCGTGACATGAAATGTTTATTATCGTCCCATCTCTACATGGAAGTACATCAAAGTGCAGAGGAACGTGACTGACAAGCACTCAAGACATTTCAACAGCAATGACACCAAGGTAATTCCACAAAAACAGGGCATTACAGTGTAGAGCCCGACAACGATCCCAATTTTGGAGAGTCCAAACCACCAACTACCGATCTTGACCGATATTTTGTCAAAAAGTGTAACATTTTCTAATCAATTTGAAGAACTTAGATTTGATTGAAGTTTCTATTGGAGAACATTTTACTAGAATTTATCTTGTTTAAACACCTATTCAAATTTGTTGTTATGAGCTTGTAGATCTGCTATTTTAGAATCTTTTTGAAAACTTTTCAAGAATGCCCAAGAAAGACCAAAATATAGGGATGGAAAGGTTGAAAGTGGTTACAAAATCGGGACACCTCGATAGCATAACTGCCGGTAACAATGTTGTCAAAAAATGACCACTATATCGGTCGGGCTCTATTACAGTGCCTTTGTGTGCCAAAAGATTAACAGTGCTCGATCAAACATGACGTCACCCCGAAATATTACATTTTTATTCACCAAAGACATTATTTCTAGACAGAAGTGATTGTGAAACCATGAAACTAGTGGGAGACTATTACAATTTCAAACCAGGCAAAAGAATGCCATTCAAGACCCCCACAAAAAAACACTTGTATCCAGTTTTCCCTTTTTTTTCTTCCTGAGCTACACACACCTCCATGATTGGGAGGGTAACCGTCCATCCAACCGTCCCCATAAAGCCCAGACTGACGTCTGGAAGAGTGCCGTTAAGCGTTGAGAGCGTTCGCTACATCTGTGAAGACCAGTCGACTGGGCCGCTGTGTCGTCCCTTGGGAGGTTGTGAGAGTCTGCAGACGAAAGGGGGGGAGGGGGGTGTTGGTTTGGGGGGGGTGAAGGGATTGGGGATTGGGGACAAAACAGTAAAACTGTAAGTGACAGGCATTACACACTTAAGCCGCCCTATAGACTTTGTTGTACGACGAATAGTAAAAACAGCTGATCTAATAGATCTGCCATTTCTCCATTTCACAAGGACAACTGAACAATGTTTCCTGGTGGAGGCGATATCATATTGTACTTAATGTCCTACATACACTACAATACAATAGAGACACGGTAGATTCAGTTCAATAATTGCCTTCGCCACATCTGTTTGGTTAAAGTTAGGACCTTAGAGAAAGCAGAAAGGGGAAAGATTTCTCCCATGTCATTATTATTTGAGGGAGGTCATTCTGTTTTGTTTTGTTTTAGCAATGAATCATTTAAGAATGTAATTACTGCGAGATTAGAATGGAATATAGATAAATATAAGTAGAATAGAATAATTTGAAGGAGAAGTACTTGACGGTAGGAACAAAACGGAAAAAGGAAAATATGTTAAAGATTATATGTAGTATATTATGTGGACTTAAAGATGAGCTGAAATGAAAAGAATATGTTTTTCACCAGTCAGTCATATTGGGGACCTACAGTAGTTAACAATATATGCCAGACATTTTATTATATAACTTTTTATATCAAAAGTCTTATCAAGATTGCTTCCTGTCAAACAAAATAATCATGTGTGCTTACTTCAACAGTTACCAAACCATGTCATCCAATAATATCACAGCATCCATCCTTCAAACGTCAATCAATATTCCACACAGGTATGTTTCATTATTCTACAGACACCAGATGGCAGTGTTCCAGGTTGAACGTAAACCAACATGGCGGAAGCGTGATATACATTCGAATTTTACAACTAAACAGCACAATAAAATGTTTCTGAAATCATTTGAGGCGGTTATAGCAAACAGAAACTTTATGCAGCACTGCCTTGCTTGATATGTTTGACTTTGTGCTGCGAGCGAGGTGAACCTCCAGGCGGACCACGGTACTCCCCATACACAGGATGCTTATAGCTGGTGTCTGGAGGTTTGCGAAACACTCCATGTGGTTCAACCCTGCCCCATGTGTTTGGCTAAGACACACAAAGCTCCTGTTTCTGTATGAAATATGTCACGAAACAGAAACTACACTCGAACGATAACTCGAAAATGCCATTTCAGCTCATCTTTAAAGGTAGAGATTGTGTGTGTGTGTGTGTGTGTGTGTGTGTGTGTGTGTGTCACACACACAAAAACACATTCTGGGTTTCAAGTATCCTGACAATGAATGGTTTGAAGTAGGGGTGTGCCGATATATCGTCCCGCGATATATCGCGATACGTTTTCGCGACGATATGTATCGTTTTGAAGAAGAAAAAAATATCGTTTTGAAAAAAAAAAAATATATATATATATATATATTTTTTTTTACCAATCAAAATAATCAGGCATGCAAACAGCCCCGAGGTGAAAAGGGTGACAACATGTTGTTTTTTTTCGGGTCAGGTGTCACACTATTGCCCTATTTGGATTCAAAACGGCTGAAAAGCTACAAGTTTGCATGTCTGAATAATGCAAAAACAGAATTATTTGTTTGCATTTCCTTTTTTTCTCCCCTATTTATTTTCATAATAAAAAAAGTGCGTATCGTATCGAAGTTGTGAACCAAATATCGTATCGTATCGTTTCGTGAAATTAGTGTATCGGCACACCCCTAGTTTGAAGACATAAGTTAAACCAGTGGTTCTCAAAGTGGGGTCCAGGAACAGTCAGGGTTCCTTGAAGGGGTTCCAAATGGACCCTTACACGTCTGTAACTCTGAGAGTTACAGAGTTATGGGGGTCCTTGAAATTAAAAAGTTTGAGAATCTTTGTTCAGGATGTTGTAGTAAAGTGTATTTTGGTTGCATGTCGGTGTGGCTCAGGACAGGTATTTTGGGGCGAGCGCCACCACCATGATACCAAACATAAAGGAGGCTTTAGGATCAGTGTGTGAAAGAACAGGTTCACGGAACATGGGTAAAAAAAACACACATACTTTACCAGGTTTGGCTTTTTACCATTATGCCATTGTCAAAACTTTAAAAGAAACATGAAAGAAAATGGGAAATTATGACAGGAAAACAACCCTCCACGTTAAAACAATGAAATGATAAATAAAAAAACTAAGGACTATACAATAGAGCTGTGCAATATTGATCAATTCAATATTACATACATTTTGTATGGCAATGTGACAACTTTTTGCTGATCATTTTATTTGACGTACAATGACATTTTGGTAAACTATGATAGAATGTGTATATGAATACCAAACAGGTCACACTAAGCTAGAAAAAACGAATACGTTCATAACATAGCATCACTACAGTAAATGCTGTCTTTAAGAGACGGTTAAAAGAGAATTTCGTACTAGCCTTTTTCTTACCTTTATATGATATTATTATATCGTAGAACGAGTGTGGTACAGTAGAAAAAAACTCCAAACCCCCCAAAAAAACTCCATCTCGAGTCCACCGCAGGTAAAAACCAGAGCGGATGGTCCATGCACTAGACTAGATCGCGTATTTTTATCGAGATTTTTTGTTTTTTGTTTTGTTGATATCTGACGTTCATATGGACAGAAACCTAGCCACAGTGTTTTTTAGCTGCGGTGGACTCGGGAGGGAGTTCTGAAAACTAAGTTCTACTGTACCACTCGTCCTAGGACATAATAACATCATATAAAGATAAGGAAAGGCTAGAACGGAATTCTCCTTTAAGCTATAAGACATTGTGATCGTTATCTAGTCTAATTTCATTATATTAATATATCGCCCAGCTCTATTTAACAGTTTCCAATTAACATCCTAGAGAGAATATGGCAAAACATTATTATAACATAATATGAAACATAAATTCATGCATAGTATATTAAATGTGCAGATAAAACTCAAAATAAAGGAAAACACATACAGCATTAACAGGACATTGTGTGGATTCTACAGGCATCTGCCTTTGCCACCAGGGCTCCTGGACTTTGGAATGACCTGTCTGAGGAGATCACGACAGCACATTCAAGGCTCTCTTAAATCAGCTCTTAAAACACACTTTCATAGACTTGCTTTTACTGCCTGATTACTGTTTTTGTGTTATTATTTTATGCTCTTTTATTGTTTCTCACACACTTTTTATCCTTTATTGCTAGGTTGGAGAAACATAATCTCTCTCCATCCACTACTATAGCAAAAAAGCGGATGCAGCGTTTAAATCAACAGGTTGGTTTTATTTATTCATTTTATTACTACTGTTAATTTTTATGTTTTCTTTGAACATGGTGTGGAAATGTTTGGGTTGTGTATAGAATTGTGATAATTATGACTTAAAAGAGTTAGCATTGGTCAGAGTGGGGTATACAGAGTTTACACGTTTACACGGCATCCTACTCCTTTTCGAACATTGATGTACTGTTTTGTACTTTATTTGTTTTTAGCTGCGTTGGAACAACTTACCTTGGCGTTGGGACCGGCCAGGCTATGATCCAACAGTTCCTGTTCCAGCAGGTCATCCTGTTCCTCCGCGGGGTCAAAGTTGTACATGGGCATGAGCTGGTGCCTCAGCTTCTCCAGCCTGCAAAGAGAGGTCAGAGGTCAAGAGCAGCATCACAGTATCGTTATTTATACCACGTCGTAGGACGGGGTCGCACGCCAAAAATAGCCGACCTACAAGCTCACTGTGAGTCGGCTGAGATAAGTTAAGAGGGGTGATTCTACTGCATCTAGCGAAATGAAAAACAAATTAAACCTCACCGCTTCCGTTTCCGAATATACAGCATCTGAGAAAGAGACAGACAGGGAGCCAAAAATGGAAGACATTTTTGTTATTTAATATTATCATGTATTTTATCATTATAACCAGTTCTCACATAATGACTAAAAACTCAATTATTTTTACTTTATGATTGGCCAAAGACTCCATATTTAGTCTGTGGTCAGACTGAATCTTTTTTTTATTTTTTATTATTACATTTTTTAATGTAGAACATTTTAGAAATGTCCGAAATCCAAAATAGGGATGCCAGGTTGAATGTGATTGACAAATGTTTTATCCAATTGTTAAATTGTGATATTAAATACAAATATTTGACCAGAAGAAGAATAAAACATACCCCCACCGGCCATAAAATAATGACCAGAGGGGGGATATCAAAAGAAGAGGCATAGATTTCACCCAGCAAACAAAACGCAGGATGTACTAATGCAATAGACACGACACGTAAATGAGATATTTTGACAGGTGTCTTACAATGGCCACTGCCAGTCCAATCACAGTGATGATGCCAAAGGGAACGAGCACAGAGATCCCCATCCCCGAGCCCTCATCTACCACTGCTGGAAGCTTGGTGGCATTGAAGCTGGTCTCATTTGTGGTTATGGTAACGGTCATTAACGTCGTCGCCCTGGAGGTGACATTGGCTCTGGCGTCGGTGGTCGTGGAAAGGAAAGGGACTGCGGAAGTGGCGGCAGTTGTGGAGAGGAAGCCAGCGGTTGTGTCGGCAGCAGTCACGGCCATGTTGGGTTGTAGTTGCTTTCAATCTCCTAGACGGCAGTTTTTCTGTCTCTCACTCTCCGGTAATGTGTCACATGGCAGACACAGGTTATCTCCCTCTGGCCTAGAGTCTGCTGAAGCATTAGAGATGCTTTGGCCATATATATCCTCTGGTGGAAAAACCTGGTGGTTAGAAACACAGACCGTTTCACATTATCAAAAGGCTGGACAATATGACTTCAAATCAATATCATGATTATTTCAAATGTTTGCCATGATTATGCTTATTTAAAAAAGAAAGACAATAGCAATCTCACAACATGTTGTGATGCAATGCATTGTGAGCTATTTTAATATTTTTCTATGCCACATTTGTACAACAAAGTATAATACAATATAATAAGCGGTTAATCTTAGTCAATTACAAAAAATCAAAACGTTTTTTTTTTCGTGTTGATTCGTTGATTCGTTGATTCGTGTTGATTCGTGTTGATTCGTTGATATAACAATTACATTTAAATAACTTGTCCTCAATCATTCGATTAACATAATGTAAGCTAACAACTTAACAATTAGGTTCGGCTCTAAATATCGGTTTCAATATATTTTCAGTTAATTGTCCAGACCTACGTTATCAGCAGGGGGTTATCATGCCACCTGCAGATTTCTACACTGTAAAATGTTGATTTAAAGCTGCAATCTGCAATGTTTACATCCTACCCCAGGATTTGAACCTGGGTCTCCGACATAAGACTATATTTCTTACCGCTCATGCAAGAGTCAATCCCCACCTGGCCAGGGATATGAGCATTAAATTAAACTGTACGTGTCCTACTCGAGTCGACACTAGGGTCGAGCTTCATCAATGGAAGATTAGGGATGGGAGACCACCTCCAACCACTGTAGGTGTACTAGTTATATTGTATTAACATACTCTGCCATCCAGATTGGTTGAAATTAACATTTATTAGAGTGTTCCAGCGCTAATAGTGTAGAATATAAATGGATCCTTACACTCAGTTTGCAGTGTATTTTCATATTACTCCACATTGCCTTTGAAAATGTTATGTTGTGTAGGGAAATTACTGTCTGTTAATTCGTTTAGCTGCACTGAAGATTTGCCTAGATTTCACAACCATGAACAAAAGAAAAAAGATAGTAAGAAATTCAGAGAAACCCACCCACCCACCATTTCATTTGAACAAAACACACAAGTGGTTGTGCCAGCCACGGTTGTGGTGGGTGTTTTGGGCAGGATGTGGGCAACAGACGCAAGCACTGACGCAAAGTGTTAGAACACAACAGATAGAATTCAAGGAATACCAACCCAGCCACGTGTAACATCAACCAGTGTGGGACAAGCATGTTCACATTTCAATGTACAACTTGCACCCACGTACAGGTAACACTGTACATAGGTTCTATAAATACCGCCCCCACACACACACACACACACACACACACACACACACACACACACACACACACACACACACACACACACACACACACACACACACACACACACACACACACACACACAGAGCACTAGTTATCATATGTTATTACATATGCATATATGCTGGGCTGGGACATATGCCAATATTGTATTGATAATGTGTTATGAGACTAGGTATCGTCTTGGAAAATCTTAGCACCAAAAATGTATCGCTATTTTTGATTTTATTGTTTTATAAATCAAAAGAAAATGTATATCACAATTTGATATTATCGTCACAACATCGATAGTTAGCTATTTGATCAAAAGTAGATTTGATTTTGTCCATATCGCACAGAAATATTCTTGTTGATATTATTGTTCCCAATTAAGACCTCTTTGTGTGTGCTTAAAATCTTATATTATTTTGTGTGTCACAGAAAACAAAGGACAAGGCATCCATGATTCTGCTTTCCACAGAGCATCCTGCTTTCTGGCACTCTAATGAGGAACATGTGCAGCTGAAGCAGACAACCAATCAGAATTCTGTCCCGATAGATTCTAGTCACTGTTGCCATGTCCGCATGTTTTTCTGTAAAGTTGCTTGTAAATATTGGTAGTTGCGGGATGGTTTTTTTTTTGGGCTTGTTTCTAAAGTGTAGTTGCTTTTTTGGGCATGTTTCTAAAGTGTAGTTGCTTATTTGGGCTTGCTTCACAATTTTTACATTATTTTAACCAGTGGTTCTCAAATATTTTCATGTCATGGACCCCCAAATTAATATGCATTTAATAGGGGTGTAACGATACATTTTAACAGCGATTCGATACGCATCACGATACATGGTTTACGATACGATACATGGACGATATTGGTTAATTCATAATTAAACCCCTCTTTCTCTTTTTTCTTCTTAAAATTGCTAAATACAACGCATAAGAACTTAGTATTAATAAAATGTATTATTTGCATTGCAAAACGATTCAATACGATTATTTGCATTGCAAAACGATTCGATACGATACAAAGTCAAACGATACGATATTTTGCTGTTTGCATATCGATATAGTAGATCGTTTTTTCGATTCAATTACTTTTTATTTGTTACACCTCTAGTATTTGTCCCTAACCCCCATCTGAACATGTTTTGTGCCAGGGAGCCCCGTACCAGATTTGTGTTGTTAGAATGCTTTTTAAAAATCCAAATATCCCACATTTTAGAATTTCTGAAATAAGCAGAGCTACAAGCTCACAGCGCATCACATCCCTATTTTCAAATAGCCAATGCATATAGATTTAAAGTGCTCATGTGACCTAAACCTGGTTGCTTATTTCACACGCAAAATCTGGCAACACTGATTCTAGTCCTTGCTGTTGTCCAATGAGGGAACAACAACCAAGTGAACCAACAGTACAAAGCCAGTCACCCAAGTCCATCCATGCATTATTAAAGATCATACAAGATGGTTCATCATCTCTGTGGGGGACTATCGTTTTGTGGCCACATTCCTCAGCATTACTGATGCATGCATCATCATGACGTTTTGTTCCCCATGTCAACATGCATCACAGCCATCTGAGCCTCTGCTCTGAGGAAGGCTATGTTTATAGATAGTGTTGCCATGTCGGCTTATTATAAGCAACTTTGCCCCCCCCCCCCCCAGGGTTTTGGGCTTGTTTCTATAGTGTACTTTCTATTTAGGCTTGCTTCCGATTATTTGTATTATTATTTAAATCAGTGGTTCTCAAATATTTTCATAAATGTGTTGTGCCAGGGAGCCCTGTACCAAATTTGTGTTGTAAGGAGGTTTAAAAAATATTCCAAATATTCCAATTTCCAAATTTTGGGCTTGTTTTCCTAGATCTGGTTGCTTATTTCTCTCGCACAATCTGGCAACACTGTGTTTATAGCCCCTAAAGTATGATGATGTATACTTCGTTGCACGATGGTGTCACGCGCCGAAAATAGCCCCGATCTACAAGCTCACACAGGCTATTTTCAGTTGCGCGACACCCACGCGCAACCATGTATAAATCAGGCATCTAATCCTGTCAAGCCAACCAACGTGACATTGCTCCTCCCTGGCCGCGCGCGGTCCTCTAGGATTAGCGGGTAAATACGTACCTTTAATTCATTATGTCAACTTCACACAGGAATCGGAGGCTAATAACAGGCAGGGATAGATTACGACAGAGAAGGGATGATATGTTTTGGGGGAAAGGGAACGCTCCCTCCTCCTCGTCCTCCTCCTCCTCGTCCTCTGCTTCTCCCCAGCAGCAGCAATGCAATTGCAGGCGCTACACAGATCGGTTGTTTACATATAAACCACAGCCATTTTCAGTCATGATGATCATGACCCCCTTATATTACACTCTCACACACATCATGCAACCCTATCCTGCACACAGATCCCCTGTCCCTGCCTGTTCTCCGGTTGCCGCCTCCTCCTCCTCCTTAAGATCAGTTCTCCTCCTCCTCCGCCTCCTCCGTCCGGCACGGTCTTGTGTTACACATAATAACTGAAAGGATGCTGCCTGCGATGCAAACAGCGTTGCCAGGTTTTGCGAGAGAAACAAGCAACCGTGTCAAGGAAAACAAGCCCAGAAGAATCGACTAGGCTACATGAGCCCTAAATACAAATGCAGTATACAAGCTCACAACGCGTCGCGTTGAAAATGTGAAAAATGTGGATTATTTTTTTTAAACATTTTGATACCTCAAAATGTGTGGGTCCCTGTTATAAAATATTTTCAGATGGGGGTCAGCAGACAAATACATATTCATTTGGGGGTCCTTGACATGCAAATGTTTGAGAAACAGTGGTTTAAACTTTAAACAACATCAGGAAACAAGCCCAAAATAAGCAACTACACTTTAGAAACAAGCCCAAAGTTGCTTATAATAAGCTGACATGGCAACACTGAATGCAACCCCACAGTGCTACCACCAGCCCCCTCCCCTCTCACTGTGAGTGGAGCAGTGGCACAAAGGTGTTCCGTGCGGTTGGCTCCCTCGGCTGTCTGTTATGGTTTTAGTGGGGATTGGAAATGGGATTTTTCATGGGTCTGCTCCATTATAACTCTATGGTCTGCTCAGCAGATGCTGCCTGGCTGGCTGGCTGTCAGGAGGACCATGAGGAGGACCATGCAAATGACTGCATCCGGGTGGCTGAGCTGAGAGTTTAACCCGTTAATAACGGGTTAAACAAACTCTCATCATAACGGTTATGATGATAGCTGCTCCCAGGCTCCCATCCAGCAAGGAAGGACTGGTCCTGAATTCACCTCAATACCAAAAACTGGCCATGGGTCTTCTTCCTCTTTTATTTTCTTTTTTTTTTTGGGAGCCATTCCCCGTTTTACGTTATAAAATAATTGATGATTGAACGATGAGGTGCATTATTAACATGCTCATTTACAGCAGATGCATTTTGCCTTCCATAAAACACAACAAGATGCTGTGTCAACAATACATATAATACATAATAGACAGGATTTGCTCAATTTCTCAGCCCAAAATACATCTTTGGAAAACCATAATTTATGCTTGGTGTGATTTTGTTCATACTTTACCTTTAACATACTAATTAATATCAGTGAATATACACCAAAATGTAATTGAAAGCATGAAACTATGAAAATGTATTTACTTCATCATATTTGTTGAGATGTCTTGTCACAATTTGTCATAGACTCAATTATAATTAAGAATACTCAATGAAATATTTAAACAAGAAACAAACATACACAGATTGAACAGCGGCCACTAGGGTCGGGGGATCTTAGTATAATCTCACCTTCAATTCCAATTCACTTCTGAAACAATTATTTGACTGATTTTACTTTCAGAATCCAAATAAAACATTGCTTCATTTTTCAAATAGTCACTTCCAAATTGAAACTCAGATTATACTAAGATCCCATAGGCACTTTGATGTGTGGGGGTATCTTAGTATAATCTGAGATTCAATTCGAATTCACTTCTGAAAAGTCTATTTCACTGATTTTCGTTTCAGAACCTAAATAAAACAATGCTTCATTTTTCCAATTTTCTAAGCCCACCAAAAAATCAGGAAAATGCTCAATTTTTCTAATATTCTGATTAGTATTTTGGCATCTTTTGATTTGGGACTGACACTGAAAAAAGCTCTTAAAAACTACATTTGCCATTTTTTCATCCGAGAACAAAAATCTAAAAATGGCTTCAATTTTCCAAATTTTTACCCTACCCAAAAATCAGGAAAATGCTCAATTTTTCTGATATTCTGATTAGTATTTTGGCATCTTTTGATTTGGGACTGACAAAGGAAAATATCTTTATTGTCTCCGCCAGAGGTGGAGAGTATGTTTTCGTCTCCGTCCTTCCGTGTGTCCGCCAAGCTAACATTGGTCAAGCTTCACGTGACACGTGACAATATGTTGAAAGGGTGTGCTTTGATTGGCTAGCGAGACGCATGACGAAATAGAAACCTATAAATAGGTATGTCACTTCAAAAAATCATTTATATTTTTTGAAGTGAGCTTCCATCAGCCAAGCTAACATTGGTCAAGTGACACGTGACAATATGTAATATAAATAGGTAAGACAGGATTAATCAGGATCAGTACTGGCGGAGACCTGTGCTCCGAGGAGCACATTTTCTAGTTACGGGGCCAGGCTTCCAGCATGGACCCGTATTGTTATTCTGATTATTCCGTTTCTTCTTCTGCCACTTTTGGCAGTTCTGGCTGAACCGTGCAGTCGCTTTTTATGAAACTCGGCCATATGATAGATGGTCATGAAAAACGATCAAGAAATAATTCTCACAATCTTTCGTCAAAAGGTGGCGCTATAGCACTCAATTGAAAAATGCCAACTTTGAACAGGTACAACTCATGCCCTGTTTCACCTACAGCCATGAAACTTCGATGCACACATGCGTCTCCTCATGCTGAACAACTTTCACACTCTGACTTTTGACCTCTGACCTTTAGATCTCCCACCATTTTGAATTATATGAAAAACAGTTAAAACCTATCTCCTCCTGGGATTTTTGAGTAATCTGCACGAAACTTTTTACACATGAACTTTGGACCTATGCCAAAAAACGTTTGCAAAATATTTTCCATAAGTGAAAAAATGAAGCTTTAATGAGCCAATGAATATTGCAGTTTTATGACAATTATTCATCTGCCCCTAACACATACATGCAGGCTTACCATTCTTTGAAACTTTGCAGAAATGTAAAGGGCCATTCCAAATATCACTGAAACCAATCTTACTCCAATTGGTCAAACGGGGGCGCTATAGCAATTTTTTGAAAATGCAAACTTTAAACAGGCAAAAGTCATGCCTCGTTTGGCCGACAGCCATTAGACCTGCTTACACATGTGCCTTGACTAATGAGGAACACATCTATCACGTTGACCAGTAAGCACCGCCCTTAGATTGTCCGCAATCTTGAGCAGTTTGAAAAACACTTAAACCCAGGATTTTTCAGCTATTTGCGTGAAACTGTATCATCTGTGTGATCTCCTTTCACAGGTTCTTGTCTGTTGGTGGCTTCTCGCTTAAATGTGTGCCCCACAACCTGAAGGTCACCAGTTCAAGCCTCACTTGGTGCAGACTTCATCTAAGTTGCATTTCACACAACATGACTATCAATGAATACATCTGCAATTGTTAAAGATAACATGAAATACTTAATTGAGTGTTTTATACATACAGCTGATCTACAATCTCACAACTTTTCAGATAGCAATGAGAGTATGTTTTTTCAATGTATAACATACTTCATTGTGAAAATAGCCGATGTACAATCTGACAACTTTTAATGGTTTGTGAGCTTGTAGATCGGCTACTTTCACTAGTTTTGCTTCTGAGGAGATGTACAATTTCTTCATTGGTAAATGGTTTGTGAACGAGTGATCTTAGTGTTAGTGAAACAGGGGCTTGGGTCATGACAGAAGGCAAGCGTTTGTCATCCTCAACAGACAACATCAGCCTGGACAAAGCTATAGCACTATAGGTAGTGTTGCAGCTACCTAAGAGTGCCTCACGACCGCAAGGTTGCTGGTTCAAGCCTCACTTGATGCACACTCATTTAAGTTGAATTGCAAAAAACATATGACTCAATCTATTCCGTTTCCATGGCTCTCTCTCTCTCTCTCTTCAATCTATTCCGTTTCCATGTCTTTCTCTTCAATCTATTCCGTTTCCATGTCTCTCTCTCTGTCTCTTCAATCTATTCCGTTTCTATCTTCAATCTATTCCGTTTCCATCTCTCTCTCTCTCTCTCTCTCTCTCTCTCTCTCTCTCTCTCTCTCTCTCTCTCTCTCTCTCTCTCTCTCTCTCTCTCTCTCTCTCTCTCTCTCTCTCTCTCTCTCTCTCTCTCTCTCTCTCTCTCTCTCTCTCTCTCTCTCTCTCAGGGGCGGCCATAGCTGAGTGGTTAGTGAGCCCGCCTAGGGAGCCAGAGGCTCTGGTTGCCCCAAGTACGATTCCAGGCCAGGTCAGCAAATGTGTCTATGAAATTTGTCATCGACACAAGCAAGACTCTTAACCCCTAATTGCTCACAGGCCCTCATTGGAAATAAGACCGCAAGGACTTTCATGAACTGACCTGTCAAAGGCCCCGTATTATCGCTGCTTGCAGCTATATTTTGTCTTTGTTTTTCAAAATGTCAGTCATCTTTTAATCTACCTTTTTCATCAAAACAAATAAGTCACGTGACCATGTGTTAAATCACATGGTCTTTGTCCTTCAAAGTAAAAGTTGTAGTCTAACATGTGAGCAATAGGATCTACAGACAGTCATTACACCACATGCAATGACTGTATGATGTTGTTTTTAATGCCGTTTCTATCTTCTTTTTTTTTAGACCAAAGCAACGGCTCACAAAAGTATGTTGCAAGACTACCAAACCTTTCTGGGACATAAAACCGTAAACCCCTTACAACTATATACGTGTGGTGTGGAAGCTCCACCAGCAGGGGTCATTCACTTTCCCCTTCTACCTCCCAACTTCACAGCACCTTAGTAGTTTTACTGAGGTGCTGTCAACCTATCAACCTTTTTCTTCTATACAAATATTTTCTTTCACATCAGGATTTAAAGGACGACTTCACCCATTTTCAACCTGTCTTCATATAATTGTTCCTCAATAATGCTCATGATAGTATGGCACCATTTTTGTCAACTCAATCTGTCTCAGAGGAGGGCTGTGTGGACAGTTCAGAAACCTGTCTACCAGTGACATCATCGATGGGGAATCCAAGATAATAGAAACTACAGGCTTTCTATTCCTGTTAGCACGCTATAATGGAAACCATTGTTCTCGCGTTAATAAAAACAAATATATACAATTTTAAATATTGAAGAAAAAAAATCCTTTCTGTTGAATTGATAATCGGCTGATTCTTTGACCAGATCCGAGAGCCGCTTTGAGAAACGACATGTAAGGCTTAGGCTGTGAAAACAAACTAAGCTGATGAGTTGTCTGATGCTTATCTGAGAGTTAATGTCGCTCGGGCTCACTGATGATTGATGAACTCCCTTAGCCATGATGTCAGTCCTGATGAACTCCATTAGGACTATGATGTTGGTCCTGGACGTTTCGGTTATCTCCATATATGGAGTTCCAGGAGGGGTTCTCTGATGTCAGAGCTAGGTATCTCCATGTACAGTATAGCCGTCTAGGAGAGATTCTATGATGTGTTGGATATTTCAGCTATTTAAACAACAGACAAATTGTGCAATGAAATAATTTGTTGTGCGTCCGTCCGTTGTATTGGTGAAATTAAGTGCAGACAAGACTGTTAAACCAGTGGTGTGTTGTAGTGCTGTTGTATTAAGAACCTTTCACTTCCATAGAGGTATAATTATAATATAATAATGCTCACTCCACTATACAGCTCCGAGATGAGGCCCCATGCCGAGGTCTCCCAGAATCGGTTGAACGGCCGCAAAGGGTCCGCTGTTTACCCTTTTCGCCACATCGTATCTAACCTCGGTCCCAGCCTCACTCATCTACGAAGAGAAGAGCCTGGTCACGACCTAAAGCAGCGAGTGTCTTTTTGTATTCCTAATTTCATTTATGTTCTGTCTTATATTTCTTTTATCTGTGCAAATCCTGTTGTCAATTTTTGAAAATACCTATGTGAGTGAAAAAACTGCAATAAACAGATGTTTAAAAAAAAAAAAAAAGCAGCGAGTGTCTAGGGAGTCCTGAGTGGACAGGATTTAACAGATTTGTAAAGCATCAACGTCATTTCCTTGGCCGGTACTTCCGCCAAATTCAACCATTTCCGGTTGTCTACTTCCTAGACAACCAACATCCCAGGTCTTGCCCAGGGTGCATCGTATCCAAAAACAAATGGTAGATTTCATTTATTTTATTGTACAGTAAGTTATATGAAAAATAAAAATCTTGCTACAACCACTTTAATACAAGGGTTGAAAGGCTGGACTTTTTACTGTCTCTCTCTGTGTGTATGTATGCGTGCATGTGCATGCGTGTGCGTGCGTGTGCGTGCGTGTGTGTGCGTGCGTGCGTGCGCGCACGTGCGTGTGTGTGTACGCGTGTGCAAGTGCGTGAGTGTGTATGTTGATGCTAAATTGTCTAAATCATGGTTCTCAGAAAGTGGTGTCCGGGGACCCCCAGGGGTCCTTGAGGGGGTTCCAGGGGGTCCCCATCTAAATGAGTTATTTCAGCATCAAGATCAACTTGACTACTTTTATCCTAAATATGTTATGGCTGGGATTTGAACCTCGGTCTCCCACGTGGGAAGCCAATATCTTAACCGCTAGACTAAAGAGTATTTTCTATACTCTGGGGGAAATAGGCCATATGGACAGCAGCCATATTGTGAATACATTCACAGGTGTTACCAAAGATACTAAGGCTCTGTTCCATTTAGTGTAGCACAGTGGTTCTCAGATTTTTCTATTTCCACGACCCCCATAACTCTGAGAGTGTACAAATGGAACCAAATGGACCCTTACCATTTGCACACTCTCAGAGTTACACACTCGTAAGGGGCCATTTGGAAACCCCTTAAGGAACCATGAGGGTCCCTGGACCAACATTTTAGAGCCACTTGGTGCAGCAGACCATATATGTTAGTGCACGGCGGATTTGTAGTGTAGCAGAGTGTTTCAAGTGAGCCAACATGCACAATATCAACACCCTGACCTCTGTTTGAGCAGAATGGAACAGAGCCTTCATTAATGTCATTGGTAACACCTGTGAATGTCTTCACAATATGGCTGCTGTGCATAGAGCCTATATCAGAGTTTTATAGAAACAATAAAACTGGCACATCCGCTGGACGGCAGGTGCAGGACCAACAGTGGATATATAAGATATATAAGAAATAATAAAGTCTGCACACTGAAAAATGTAAAAGAAGCTCCCAGTCAAGGCTTCTTTTTTTTTAATGTGCAGACTTTATTATTTCTTATAGATATCAGACTTTTATCTCATCAGGCTGTGAGCCACTCTGCTACATATACATGATGCAACATGTTGTGAGCTTGTAGATCTGCTATTTACAAAAAGAATCTCGGAAGAAATTGGAAGGAAATTGCAATATATATATATTCTTTAACATTTTAACAACACAAATCCTTGTATCCCTGGTCCCTGGCATTAAAACATTTCAGATTTCAGAACATCAATTTCTCACACTTTTTCATGTCAAGGACCCCCAAATTAATGTATGCATTTGGCCACGGACCCCCATCTGAAATGATGTTGTGCCAGGGACCCCCAGACAAGAAGATGTATGTTAAGAAGTTAAACATTATTAAACGTTTCCCACACATTTTCGAGATTTTTCAAAACATTTCTAAAATATCAGTGGTGCTGTGAGCTTGTATATCTGATATTTAATATGGATAAAGTGGTTAAAATGATTGTGATGCTGATGCTGTATTAAATAATTTTGCTGGGGACCCCCTGAGACCTCCCCAAGGACCCCTGGGGGTCCTCGGACCCCACTTTGAGAAACAAGTTCATATTGATGTGTGGTTTTAAATAGACAATTTATTCAAATACGTAAATTGTCTCATTAAATATGCACAATTTAAACTACAAGAAGAATCACATATCAGCTGAATGTCCAACATGTTTTATTATTATTTTTACTCATGCAAATTGAGAATAGATGGACTTTACTTGTAACAGAGTAGCTATGTTTATATTATCACTACTTTTACTATAACAAGTTTAGAGCATTTGTTCATAATAATTTAAGTTAATATAAAAGTTTGAATATAAGCTACTTCTTCCACCACTCGCCTACTTTACACTATCACAGGAAGAGTGTGTGTGTGTGTGTGTGTGTGTGTGTGTGTGTGTGTGTGTGTGTGTGTGTGTGTGTGTGTGTGTGTGTGTGTGTGTGTGTGTGTGTGTGGCACGCGCGCACGTACGTGCGTGCATGCGTGTGTGCACGTTTGTTTTTTTGACTCCATACCAGCAGTGGTGGAAAAAGTACTCACATTTTTTACTTATTAGGTATCAATACTGCAATGTAGAAATACTCTGTAAGTGCGGAATTCAACATTTACCACTAGTACAGTGCAAAAGTATTAGTGTTAGAATATACTTAAGTACTTAAAGTAATTAAGTACTCATTTTGCAGAATGTCCCATTTCACAAGTTTCCAAAATGTATAAAAATGCTTTGAAAATTACTACACCTTGGGAAAACTGAATCCATTTTCTTTGGGACCAAACATTCCCTCAGACAGATGGAGGTAAATGATTTCAAGGTCAAAGTCGATGACACAATTATCTCTAGCAAAGAAGAGATTACCTATTTGGGGTGTATTCTCGACAAATACCTGTCAGGTGAAAGCATGGGGACAAAGGTGGTCAAAATAGTAAACCAGAGAACCAAATTTATGGACAGAGTTTCCTCTTTTGTCAACCCTCAGGCCCTCAGGACCCTCTCAGGGGCCCTGATTCAACCACATTTTGATTATGCTAGCACCTCCTGGTACTCCAACACCTCAGTGTCACTGAAGACTAAGCTTCAAACCTCCCAAAACAAACTGATTCGACTACTCCTCGGATTGGGGCCCATGACCCACCTTTCTCCCACCCATTTTGCCAGCCTAGGCTGGCTCAGGGTGGAAGACAGGGTTAAACAACTAAAAATGGGACTGGCCTTCAAAATTGTAAATGAAAATTTGCCCGATATGCCCCCTATTCCCGCATATCTGAGTAAATACCTCCAAAAGGTTAGTGACACCCACAGTCACAATACCAGAGGGAGCGTTAACAACAATTTGGTACCACCCACCCATAAAACAAACATGGGCAAATTCTCCTTCTACACTGCCACCCAGGATTGGAATGGTCTAACCCCATCCCTCAAAAAATGCAGTTCGCTGGGCTCATTTAAAAGAGCCTTAAAAAATCACCTTTCAGGAGGCCAAAAGAGGAGGTAGTACCATTTTCCCGTTAGACAGCCGTTCTTGTACATATCTTTCCCCCCTTTTTTATTCCTTTTGTTGTACATAGTGTTCTATATATATATATATATATATATATATATATATATATATATATATATATATATATATATATATATATATATATATATATATATATATATATATATATATATATATAATCTTTTTGCTGTTTTATTTTTATTTTCTTTGTGTAATGATATTCGAACTGTGGTGCCACTATATATGTCTATGAATTGAATACCAAGGCCCTCATTGGAAACAAGTCCGCAAGGACTTTTATGAACGGACCTGTTAGACAAAGTATTTTAAATGTAAATGTGTTGTTTTACATTCTTTTGCCTAATAAAATATTCAATCAATCAATCAAAATAGCAGATCTACAAGCTCACAACGCATTGCTTTGCTACTCGTTGTGAGCTTGTAGATCTGCTATTTTCATAGGGCTGCAGTGGTTAATGTATGTTTTGTAATAATAATAAAAATGTACAAAGTAACTATAACTAATGTTTTCAAATAATTGTAGTGGAGTAAAAGTACAATATTTGACTCTGAGATGTAGTGGAGTAAAAGTAAAAGTATTTGAAATTGCAAATACTCAAGTAAAGCACAAACACCTCAAAAATGTACTTAAGTACAGTACTTGAGTAAATGTACTTAGTTACTTTACACCACTGCATCCTCCACACAGCAGTAGCTGATTTAGTGTTGATTACTTGAAAGCAGACTGGGGATCAATTCACTCTGCAGGAAAAAGATCCGTTTGGAAAACGGAAACGGAAATGATGCGTCCATGTACGCGTTCAACACACCGGATCCAGTAGGCGGGGCTCTAGACCGGATGTGAATACCGGTATAAATTCGACGCAGGCGCGCCGGCTGGTTCCAACAGTGGTTTGAAACTGGTGCGCTGCTCTGTAAGAAGGTAAATTAATGCTTGATTTATATCAACATGACACGTTTTTATCCACCGATATTTAACACCATTATTATTTAAGCATTCGAGTTTTTTTTTGAGAAAATACAACTATAATAGTCTTGATTCAAGGCTATTGCAACAAACATTTGTTCCAGATGATCACAACTAAATGTCACCTAAAGTTTAAACCTTAAACCACGCTCACTGTGTGGGGGTTTGTAGATCTAACCCCACCATACAAACATTACATTCATGTGTGTTTATAATCTATTTAGGCCTTGGATCAAGACTGGTCAGGGATTTTATTTATGGTGATCAAGTCTTATGTTTGTTGGTAGTTTTAAACGGCTCATAAATCCCCATAAATGAGCCCAATCCAACACATAAAACATTTAGACCCAAAGACACGGATGTTACCAGTCCATACGGGTCAGGTTTGTTCCGTAATATTACTTAACGTTGAATAAAGACGTGTTTTAATCACGCGTGTGTCTGAACGCCATTCTATTTCCACATTCACTTGGAGTGTAATACCTGCGGTCATCTGCTGCAACACCACAATAGTGTGGTTTTCTGTGTTTTAAAGCTCGTTCGTCTACATGTCTGTATACATTGTAAATATAAAGTTATTATCTTAAAGCCACCGATGTTATCCGTACATACGGGGTCTTGGTGTTCCCTTGATATTCAGTATAGTTTAGTAAAGAAGTGTTTTAATCCCGTCTGTGGATGAACATCATTGTATTTCCTGGATTACATGGGGTGTAATACCGGCGTTCACCTGCTGCATCAGCTTCACTAACACCCATTGAATGATATACAGTGATGTTCTGACAGACCAGATTAACGCATATATTAATTGAATAATACGTAATATTGCTGAACACAAAGGGTCCATATGGTGGGATAACATCTGTAGCTTTGGGATAAACACTTTATAGTTAGAGTAATATACATGTATCAAGATGTTTGAGACTTTAACATGGAACTAACTACACACACTATTTTTTGGAGTGTTCAAGAATTTAGAACACTCCAAAAACTTGTTGAAAGTTTATTCTCGGAGGTGGGAAGCCTCTCAGCACCCCACCTTCTCTGTAAAATACACTTTTTGATCAGAAAAGAAAATATTTCACCGGAATGCAAAAATCTGGTCAATAGAAAAATTCCATTGACCAGATCTGTAGAGGGCGCAGTGGAACAACCAAAAACTTTTTTTTCTTCCGGTGAAATATTATTTTCTGGCCAAAAAGTGTATTTTACAGAGAAGGTGGGGTGCTGAGAGGCTTCCCACCTCTGAGAACAGACTTTCAACAACACAAAACAGCCTTTGTTTAGGTATGTAGTGAAATGGTTTTGTTTATTTTCACTACTGTTGGAGCCCTCGCAGGACAGTGGAATTCCTTGTAAAAGCGCAGAGCGCCTGGCAGAGCGTTAGAGATAACTCACTAACGCTCTGGACCAGGGCTGCGAGGGCTTCAACTGTAGTAAAACTAAAAAATAAACACTTTGCTTCTCACGAAAACAAAGAAGACTGTTTTTTGTTGTTGCTGAAAGTCTATTCTCGGAGGTGGGAAGCCTCTCAGCACCCCACCTTCTCTGTATAATACACTTTTTGACCAGAAAGGAAAATATTTCACCTTGAAGGCAAAATCTGGTCAATAGAAAAATGCCATTGACCAGATCTGTAGAGGGCGCAGTAGAGCAACCAAAAACTTTTTTTTCTTCCGGAGAAATATTTTCTTTTCTGGCCAAAAAGTGTATTTTACAGAGAAGGTGGGGTGCTGAGAGGCTTTCCACCCTGGAGAACAGACTTTCAACAACACAAAACAACCTTTGTTTTGGTGAGTAGCGAAGTGGTTTTGTTTATTTGCACTACAGTTGGAGCCCTCGCAGGGCAGTGGAATTCCTTGTCTATAAGCAGACCCGAGCGCCTGGCAGAGCGTTAGAGAGAACTCACTGACTCTCTGGACCAGGGCTAGATCATAATAATAAAACCTTATTTGTACAGCACCTTTCACATTTCATACTTTTCATAAAATATATAGAACAAAACAAATGTTAAAGCCTAAAAAACTTAAAGGTAGGGTAAGTGATTTACTTTGGTTAAAATAAGTGTTAAATAGCTCTATATTCTGGTAGTTCTCCTTGCTATAGAGTGTTTGTTCAGTAACAATATTAAATAGCTCTATATTGTGACAGTACTCATTGCTATAGAGTGTTTGTTCTGTAAAAGGAGTCTCCCATGTCTCTCCAGCTCTTTATTAAACAGAACATGCATTTTCAGTGCCCTCTCCTGATTGGCTTACATTGTGTCACTCACCTACCTGAACATGTACTATATTGTGTTTATTAAAGAGCTGGAGAGACCCCTGTGACCGAACAAACGCTCTGTAGCAATGATTATATCGGAATATAATACTTTAACCTTTTAAAAAAATACCAAAATATAACTTACCCTACCTTTAAGGAATATATATATAGGCTATATGTCTTTTTTTTTGTTTTACAATCTTAATATTATATTCTACAATATATTAAATTTAATATTGGTGTATATCTGTGTCTTGCAGGTTAATCATGTGGTGACCTTCTGCAGAGTGGACTAAATCTACTTCATACAGTGAGTTAAACGCTGAGTCATGGCTTCTAGCTATGACTCAGCGTTTGACTCACTGTATGAGTTCTTCAGTGAAGGTCCTGGATGGATGGCGTCATCAGGAGATAGCTGGTAATAGAGTGTCTGTAACTCGGGAGAAGGGGCAGGAAGATGGAACCTCGACAGCGCAGCAACGAGCCCTGAGAGCTGAAACGTATAACGGTGCCAACGAACGCTCTCCGTCGGAGATACAAGGCGTACGGTGCTCGGGACGTGGTGCCATACAACCTACGCGGCTCTATTAATACCAGCTATCTTCAACCACGCGGCGGGAGACCCCACACGGTACGTACCTGGATCACACCTGAACACTATAAACTATAGGGCTGTGTCACCATTAAGACCGGGAACGCATCTGTGTCAAATGGCAGATATACAAGCTCATAGTGCCGCGCTATGAGCTTGTAGATCTGCTATTTATTGGAAAAATCTTGAATTTGTGCAAATCATTGAATTTATATATTTTTTAACTAACATTCTTAACTAAAATCTTTGCTTCTGGAACAAAATATTTTGAGATGGGGGTCTGCGGGGTCTGAGGATTTCTACATTTGTAGAATCCCCCCAGAAGCAAAGATTTGAGTTACAAATGTTTGCTTTAAAAAATATATATATATTCAAAGATTTTCACACATTTTCACGATTTCTTTCAAAAAAAAAATGCAGATCTACAAGCTCATAGCGCGGCACTCTGTGCCGCGCTATGAGCTTGTAGATCTGCAATTTTTTTATAGCCTATTAAGAAATCTAAAAATGACACGGATACGTTCCCGGTCTTAAAGGGTTAAAGGAGAATTCCAGTCATTTCCGATCTTTGCTTTGATGTGACGCTAATCACTCACCAACATACAAAGGGCCGTTGAATTTGTCCAGAGAAGCCCCTGTTGTCCATTGTGGAGACCCCTTCCCCCTGGCTTAATGGAGTAATGTGTATAAATGAAAATCGCCTATTTTAGCGCCTCCAAAGTTCGTTTTTTTCTACTAATCCTCATTTTGCAGTGTACTGACACTTAAAGGTAGGGTAAGTGATTTGCTTTGGTTAAAATAAATGTTAAATAGCTCTATATTCTGATAGTACTCATTGCTATAGAGTGTTTGTTCAGTATTAGGAGTCTCCTTGTCTCTCCAGCTCTTTATTAAACAGAAAATGCATTTTCGTTTCAGTTTCATTTCCAATTTTATCCAACCAGGACAGAGAACTCAATCAGGATACAGATTAAAAAAGTGAAATAGGAAGTGATGACACTTAGAAATGACAAGACAAAATTTGAACTGGAACACTATACAAATTAAGCTTAAAAATGGGTACTTTCTCCTGATTGGCTGAGATTTTGACACCTACCGAAAAATGTATTTTCTGTTTATTAAAGAGCTGGAGAGACATGGAGACTCCTGTTACTGAACAAACACTCTATAGCAATGATTACTATCAGAATATAGTATTTTAACCTTTTAAAAAAAAACTTTTTGTTTTAACCAAAAAATATCACTTACCCTACCTTTAAACATGCACTGAATGTCCCTTATGAGCTGCCGTTCATGCAGAACGGCGTGAAGCTTGTCCTCGGTGTTGCCAGATTCTGTGAGAGAAACAAGCAACCAGCTTGTTTGATAAGGGAGCCGTGTCAAGGGCGTGTGTCTGATAAAATGAATATCAAATGTCTAAATACTGAATCAAGCAACTTAAAAACGGTCTGGGGGGCTCACAAAAGCCTGAGTAGACGATAAAATGACCCAAAGTTTTTTTTGAAAATGAAATATCCCTTTAACTCCGTGTGTACAAATGGAAACAAATTACGGGTCCATTTGGTTCCATCTGTACACTCTTAATTGGTATCATTTGTAACACCTGTGAAGGAAAGTACGGAAGAGGCCCAATCCTTGGTCAAATGCATTTTCATTTGGGGTCCTTGATATGAAAACCTTTGAGAGCCACTGTTTAGTTGTTTCTAAAACTGCATTAAATGCTAAGCATTGTGTATTTACTTGAAAATGGTGTTTGATACAGGAATAGTGGGCACGTCTTTGTTAAATTGGCTATTTTTGTTTCTCAAATGTTAAACAAATTAAGAATTTGCTAAATGGTCTTCAGTGATGTAAAGTAGCCTATACATGATGTGAACATGTGTACTGTACATCATTATCAGACCTAAACGTACCCTTCAACGTATTGTTTTATGCCCACAGTGGCTGTATTAGGCCTTATTCACATCGGGTCACGTGACGTCTATTTACTTCCTGGTTTCCATTAGGAGGGGATCAGTCTATTTTCTCCATTGACTTACATGCATTCTGCTCATCAGACACAAGCCAACTAACGTCTTATTTCGAAATGTAAAGTTATTCTAATACTGTGTGCTGTATTATCTTGTTTTCTTGATGATGTTATTGTTCTTTTACATCTTACCATTTGGAAATTGACTTTAATAGATAGATTGAGAATGCTAGCAATGTTACCTGCCTGTGTAGAACACATAGTCTTATTTTAGCATTTCCTTTTTATACCAATATATATATACTCACCATACAGTGCTGTAAAGTAACCAAGTACATTTACTCAAGTACTGTACTTAGGTATGATTTCTTAGGTATTTTTGCTTTACTTGAGTATTTACAATTTCCAGTACTTTTACTTCTACTCCACTGCATCTCAGAGGCAAATATTGTACTTTTCACTCAACTATTGCATTGTGAGCTTGTAGATCTGCTATTTTCTTAAGATGTTTTTATACATTTGAAAACTGGGACATTCTACATATGTACATAATGCGTACTTTCTACTTTGGTACCTTAAGTAGCCTACATTAACATTTTGATACCAATACCTTTTACTCAAGTAAATTCTGAATTTCTGACTTTCACTTGTAGCATATGTGTGTATGAATGTATGTATGGTCAGAAATTCAGAATGTACTTGAGTAAAAGGTATTGGTATCAAAATGTTAATGTAGGCCACTTAAAGGTGTAGTGAAATGAAAAATATGTTTTTCACACTTTTAGAGCATATCCGTGGTCATCATATGGGCATACCTAACAATAGATGCCAAAAAATAAATTAATAAAAACATTTTTGTGTATTTTTACATCTTAAGTCCCTAAAAAGCCAATCTTAATTAATTCCTGTAAACGAAAACGTGCTGCGTGATGACATAACGCAACCTTTATGAATATAAATGAATCTTGATTACATGGCATGCACCTGTTTGATTCCCATAGCTGCACGTTCTTCAAACACAGCTGATTTTAATTACAGAGATACTCCGTTTTGAATCTCATTGAAGATGAGTGTATTACTCATTTTAAACTTCATCTGCACACTAAAATATGTATCTGAAAACATTATAGGTTAGAAATAAGCCAGGTAGTAGCAAACGTGCTTCACTGGCCGTCTCTCTCTCACTTGTAAACAAACACTAGCCGTGTTACCCACGGCTGAAGTGATTGAGATCCAACGTCCCATAGCCTGAAGGGATGGGACCTTCTGATTGGTTTAGAGTCGTTGAGCCAACGTTTCAGGCTGAACCTTCAAAATAAAATGTCACTTCACTGCGTCTTTAAGGTACCAAAGTAGAATTATTAAGTAATTATTATGTAGAATGTCCCAGTTTTCAAATGTATAAAAAATCTTATGAAAATAGCAGATCTACAAGCTCACAATGCAATAGTGGAGTGAAAAGTACAATATTTGCCTCTGAGATGCAGTGGAGTAGAAGTAAAAGTACTGGAAATTGTAAATACTCCAGTAAAGTAAAACTTGAGTAAATGTACTTGGTTACTTTACACCACTGTATGGTGATGTGTTCTACACAGGCAGGTAACATTGCTAGCATTCTCAATCTATCTATTAAAGTCAATTTCCAAATGGTAAGATGTAAAAGAACAATAACATCATCAAGAAAACAAGATAATAATACAGCACACTGTATTAGAATAACTTCACCTTTCGAAATAAGACGTTAGTTGGCTTGTGTCTGATGAGCAGAATGCATGTAAGTCAATGGAGAAAATAGACTGATCCCCTCCTAATGGAAACCAGGACGTAAACAGACGTCACGTGACCCGATGTGAATAAGGCCTATTGTCGAATGTGAGGAAATTAAATGGCCAATTACACATTGAAGTGCCCACTTTTCCCAGGTGCCCACTCTTCCGGTTACATAATCGCAAATTATTTGAGGTAATTGCAATTATTTTGCATAAAATCGTCATAGTTTCCAGTTCATAAAATGGAGGAAATGGCCGATCTACAAGCTCACACCGTGCCGTGATCGCGACACGTTGTGAGCTTGTAGATCGCTTTTTTTTTTACATTAGAAAGTCAAGTCAGGTAATATGGCATTCATTTAAGTTATTTGTCATATCTGCACTGTTTACGAAGTTTAAAAGCCAGCCAAAAATATATTATTTATGTTCAATGCCAAACAAACACAATTGAATCATTAATTGCAATTATTTGTGACAATTAATGAAGTAAAATGTCATAATGGTGACACAGCCTGTCAGTGACTAGGTTATGACATGTCACTATGGCTTCCAAAATGTCACCCTGTAGGGCCGGCACAACTCAACCTTTTGTTTTCTTTTTCTTGTGTCTTTACAGAACATGAAGTTGACAAGAAGAAGACGTCTGTAGATGGCAGGAAGGTAGGAACCTTTTGATTTCTGCTGCTGCTTGTTAAGGGGGCTACATGCTACATGCTACCATACCATGTATGTCGTCATTCGCGTCGTCTATCGTATAGTTTCACGTCATTTGCGTTGCCACAAATGACAAATGTCTGTCCAAATCACATTTATGTGATTTATTTATCGTTTCACTTAATTGTTCCGCTAAAGCTTTGGTCACGTCGGTCCACATCACATACGACCATATGTGGTCGTAACTTCTCCTCTTTTCCTCTATTCTTTGCTTTAATAAAGCAATAACAAAATGATTTGTTTTTATTCACTCTTGTGTCTGAGTTATTTGATCGATTTTTTATTTTTGTCTTTCTTTCTTTTCACAAACACATTTCTTTCTTCTTGCCTGTCTATTGCACTAGTTCTTCACTAGTGGTTTGTGTGTACAAATGTATGTGATGTGGAGCTATGTGATTTATGTCTGGTATCATTATGGTAGCATGTAGCCCCATTAACACTGTGTTTACATCCATCTGTGCTGTAGGTCTGTGCAAACTAATAGAGAAAGCAAATGATGTGCGTCGTGTCATTTGCTTCCTTTCTTAGTGTTTTTTTTTTCATTTGCTGCTGTTTGAGTCGTGGCTGCTGTTGAAGGTAAGTGCTAGTAGTGACACGGTCTATCATTGGTTGTCGGGCAGAAACCTTGCATCTCCATATTTAAACATTATTTTTTGTAAATACATTTCTTTACTTGGTCATACTACAGTGTCACACACTAAAGCAGTACAAACAGCTGATCTACAAGCTCACAAAGCAAAGGTCATGATAATTACATTGGCTCCATTGGAACACAGTTTATTTTTTGTGCCCATTAAGACCTGGAACTGTGTCATTTTTAGATTTGAGCTAAAAAGCATTATTTTACACTTTGGGCTATTCAAAAATTGTTCAAATGTGTGCAAATCTTTGAATATATATATTTTTTAAAGCTAACATTTTTAACTCAAATCTTTGCTTCTGGGGGGTTCCTGGAACGAAATATTTTGATGGGGGTCCGCGGCCAAATACATATAATTTTGGGGGTCCTTGACATGAAAAAGATTGAGCACCACTGATATAGAAACATACGTTTTTCAGAAAACTGTTGAGATTTAGGAGACATGTAGAATCGGCTTCAGGTCTCAATGGGTTAAAAAAGTAACAGTTTTGGACATAAAAGGTTTCTACCTGACCTCCATACTTTAACTTTCCCTCTTTTCTCTTTATTATTTGCTTTAATAAAGTTATTACTTTTTTTTCCCCCTAGTGTGTCTTTGTGTGGTTTTTGTGTGTACAAATGTAACCAAATGGACCAGTCATTGGTCCATTTGGTTCCATTTGTAGTACTGACAGCATACGTATACTAGGCTGTTTATGTAATGACAGGGTACAGTGTATGTAGGCTCACACTAAGCTGTATAATATAGTGACAGGGTACAGTGTATGTATACTAGGTTGTATAATATAGTGACAGGGTATAGTATATGTGGCTCTTGGTCACATAGCAAACTCACATAGTTAAACCTATTTGCGCTTTATCTATTTTTGATAAAGTTAAAAATATAGCTTTTTTTTGCCCTGTCATAGTATCAAGTAAACCTTTTTTAGTTTTAACTGTAAAATTTGCACTATCAGCGTCATTCGCTTAGCGCCGCTTGCGTTGCGTCATTTAACGGGTGGCGGGCCAGCGGTTTGCGTCGTTTGCGTTCAATGCCCGTCATTCGTGAAGAATAAGTAAGAAGGGACTGGACCAGTGTTTTTATTATTGGGTCACGGCCAGCGTTTTGATTTGATTTGTGTCGCGTCTCAGGATTTCACGTAACATCCGTGCAGGTAAGTCATCACGTCAGCCCACATCACATAAGTCCATGGTGTAGTGTAGTGTAGTATGTGATGTGGATTGATGCGATGTATGTGTTGTCATTTCACAACACATGCGGGTAAAAATTACATTTGATTTCACGTCGCTTCCGTCATATGCAGGTAAGTCTTCATCACGTCAGCCCACATCACATATGACCGTACAGGGGGGCCGCATGTGATGTGCATTGATGTGATGTATGTGTTGTGTTGTGTCATTTCACAACATATGCGGGTAAAACATCATCACGTTAGTCCACGTCACATATGAACATATGTGGAGGTATGTGATGCATGTCGTCGTGTGTCGTTTCACGTAATATGATTGGCGTTGTACCGTTTAAGGTTATTTGCGAGTAAATCACGTCAGGCCACATCACATTACTGGTCAGTTAATGTGATGTGGATTTATGTGATTTTGTGATTATTTCACGACATTTGCGGATAGCTCGTCATTCACATCGGTCGGCAATATTTTTCTTTTAGGCGAGGTACACGCCGTTGTTTACAGTAGGTCAGAACAGGAAGAGATGTAGGGCCATCATTCATATCATATGCATTTAACCTATAAAGACCTGGAACTGTGTCATTTTTAGATTTGAGCTAAAAAGCTTTATTTTACACTTTGGCTATTCAAAAATAGCAGATATACAAGCTCATAGCGCAGCAACGAGTGCCACGCTATGAGCTTGTAGATCTGTTATTTTTGATTTTTTTTGAAAATGTGTGCAAATCTTTGAATATATATATAAACTGCTCAAAAAAAGTTCGGAAACTTAACTTCGGTCAATTATATCTCCCCTTTAATAATACCAATTGGTATTGTGTTTTATATCATTTTTATCGTTGATTAGTCACCTTTACATAAGGATCGTGCATTCTTGGAATGAGCAACACAGCTAAACGTGTGGGTAGCGCCTCCAAAAAATTTGCCAAAATCACCCAATATGCTTCTGTTGGTAATCACTCTTGTTTTGAGCAACCTGCCAGCACACACCTGCTGAGAGGTGTGTGCCAGTAGTCACAGGTGTGTGACTGCCTCACAGGTGAGTGACTGGCACCTGAACATGGGTTCTGCAACTTTGTTGAGTTTATGTATGCTCCAAGCAGCAACACTGCCCCCATAGAAAGATGCCACGTTTGTCCCTTCAGGATAAGGCCCGTGCAATAGGGCAAGTGAAGCTGGTGTTCCGTTACGCAGATTACGCATTATTTGATGTCAGCCCTGTTGTCAGCCCTGGTACCATTTGCAGGCAGGTGTGTGACTGGCACCTGAGCATGGACCCTGCAACTTTGACATCTGTCTTTGGTACCGTTGTGCAAATCTTGCCTGTAAATCGATGGTTCCTCAGTGAAGCAAGGGGTCTTGGGTTGTTGTCTTCCTTGTTGACTTCACCTGTCTCACAGAACTTGGTCCTAAGTTTGGAAATGGTACCAGGGCTAACACCAAATAATGCTGTCACTCTGCATAACGGAACACCAGCTTCTCTTGCCCTATTGCACGGGCCTTATCCTGAATGGACAAACGTGGCATCTTTCCATGGGGGCAGTGTTGCTGCTTGGAGTACAAACTCAACAAAGTTGCAGAACCCATGTTCAGGTGCCAGTCACTCACCTGTGAGGCAGTCACACACCTGTGACTACTGGCACACACCTCTCAGCAGGTGTGTGCTGACAGGTTGCTCAAAACAAGAGTGATTACCAACAGAAGCATATTGGGTGATTTTGGCACATTTTTTGGAGGCGCTACCCACACATTTAGCTGTGTTGCTCATTCCACAAATGCACGATCCTTACAAGCTGTACCTCGTTGTAAAGGTGACTAATCAACGATAAAAATGATACAATACACAATACCAATTGGTATTATTAAAGGGGAGATATAATTGACCGAAGTTAAGTTTCCGAACTTTTTTTGAGCAGTTTATATATTTTTTTAAAGCGAATATTTTTAAACTCAAATCTTTGCTTCTGGGGGGGTCCCTGGAACAAAATATTTTGATGGGTGTCCACGGCCAAATACATATCATTTTGGGGGTCCTTGACATGAAAAAGTTTGAGAACCACTGATATAGAAACTTATGTTTTTCAGAAAACTGTTGGGATTTAGGAGACATGTAGAATCGGCTTCAGGTCTTAAAGGGTTAATGACTTTGGTTATTCCTGTTGCTTGTGTTTTATGTTGTGTATTAATGTTATTCATAGTGTTGTATGTTGTTTACTAATGTCATTCATAGTGTTGTATGTTGTGTACTAATGTCATTCATGCTGTTGCTGTATTGCTGACAAATATTGGCACAATTGATTTTAGGTTGCGTCATTTGCGTTAAAGCTTAATCACGCCAATCCACATCACATATGACCAGTATGTGATGTGAAGGTGTGTGACGGATGTCGGCATGTGCATCACGTGTAGTTACTCGTTATTTGTGCCGTCATTTGCGAGTAAAGCTTCATCACGTCAATCCACATCACATAATAATAATAATAATATAATATAAACGATACATACAACCATATGACTAGTATGTGATGTGGACTTCGTTTCACGTTGTTTGCGTACAATGCTCGTCATTTGGCAGGAGAATAATTAAGAAAATGGACTGATGCTGGACTGAGACTGATGCAGAGAACATGAAGCAAAGAATGCTGCTGCCATTGCATCATATGCGCCTCGTATAATTTATGTCAATCGTACACAAATGATGTAAATTATACGAGTCTCTCTATCTCTCTCTCTGTCTCTATCCCTCATCTCTATCTCTCCCCCTGGTAAGTATGTTGGTGAATGTAATGCACATTACAAAGTGCTTTGGTTAAAGGTACTATAGATAAATGCACCATTTAAATTGTAAACTTTGAATTGAACTCATAGGCATCAGCTAGCAGCCACTGTGACACTGTGTAAGAGGCAGTTCAGTCACTGTAGACTGTATTACTCCTGGAAAATAAAATAAACATTAGTCATAACTGTGTGATTGCATTCTAAACATTACAGTAATAACTGATGTCATTCAAAATGTGTAAGCTCTATATTTAACAGCTACCAGGCATTGTGCCACTGCAGAGGTTCCCAAGCCTTTTAGCTCAGGACCCAAACTAGTGAAGATAATAGATTTGCAAGCTCACAACGAGCATGTAAATCTATTTTCACAACCTCTTTTTTTTGTTTGTTTCTAATTTATTGCTTAGATTTGTTGTTTTCACGAAATAGCATATGTTCTATTTTGCTTGTTTCTTATGTGCTTTTAATTCATTTTAATTTTACTATTTGACCCCAAGAAAAATAGTCACTGTTTGAATCTGGATCTGAAATTATCAATAAACAAGCAATGGCAAAAACACACTGGAATGTAAACATTTCAGTGTAAATATTTTCATAACGTTTTAGCTCGAGACCCAAAAGAGAAATGTGATGTCTCCCTGGGACCTAGTGAGAATAGCAGATCTACAAGCTCGGCTTGTAGATCTGCTATTTTCATTACTCTTATTTTAATATTTTAAATGGAATTTCTTTTAAATGTATCGGGTTCTTTTGAAACATAAGGACGTTTTACTACCCTAAATATTTTATTTTATTCATGTAAAACAAATGTAGGATACTAAAAGGAAAGAGGAATATTTACTGACTGATCTCAAAAACAAATGAAAACTGGCAGAAATAAAGACTCACTCCATAAAAACCTTTAAGGAAAACTCCTCAGACAGGGACTAAGAACATATATTTTTATTTTATTTTTTCTATGTTCATCAAGTGCTCCAAGTGCTCAAAATGAAAAGTGCAGCAACACACATTTAGGTCGTAGGACCTTCGTCAGTGCTATATCATCAGATGTAATAATTTGCAATTAAAACTTCATCACGTCAGTCCACATCACATAATGACCGTAGTGTAGTGTAGTGTAGTATGTGATGTGGATTTATGTGTTGTCATTTGTGGGTAAAGCTTCATTGTTCATGCCGGTCAATAGGCGAGGCACTGACGATGGTCCTTTGACCCAAACGTTTGCTGCTGCACTTTTCACTTTTAGCACTTGGAGCTCTTTATGAGCATGACAAAATAAAACACTAATATATTTTCTTAGTCTCTGTCTAAGGAGTTTTCCATAAGGTTTTTGTGGAGTGAGTCTTTTCTTCAACCGGTTTTTATTTTTTATAAAGATGTTAACATGGCTACCCATTTATGGTCTGTAAATGATTACATTATTACAATTTTCAAAAATATAAAATTGGTTGGAGGAGTCAAGATTTTATTTCACACTTGTACGTTTTGTGGACATTTTTGCTTTTTGATAACAAATATGATCTATATGTCGTTTACCCGATTAAAAGCATTATCAGGTTTTTATTAAAACAGATGTCCACAGAGCTTTAAAAAAAGTGTTAAATAAAATAAAGTTCCTCTAAAAATGTCAATCTTAATTGTGAAACTTAATTACATGTTGCTCATGTACTTAATCCATAGGGTTAGGTTTTCATCTGCCATAGTTGTAGATCTTTAATTAAATGTTCATTTCTGCTGTAGTTGTAGATCTTTGAAATGTGTAAATCAGTGGTTCTCAACCTTATTCTGGATCTGACCACTTAACATGGCAGCCGTGTTAAGTGGACAGATGGGTGGGCCTTTTCAGAGAATGCTTTAAAGACCAATCAATCCATTGGTACTAACTTAGTATAAATTATTTATTTACTATAACTTTTTTTATATTAAATCTTAATGTTTTTGCCAAATATTTAGGAGGAGAACCAGTGGTTTAAATTTAAACTAAATGTAAGTTGTATGTTAAACAAATGATTCCCCTACTTTATGGAATTGCTTTTCTTTTTTTAATTTACTTTATGAAATTAGTTTGAGCTTGTAGATCTTCACTCTTGTAGATTTTCATTCTTTTCTTTTCTTTATGGAATTTCTTATTTAGCATTTTCTTAAATTACATTATTTTGACTGTTTTTCTTTATTTTGTGACATTGATCTTGTAGATCGGCTATTTTCACTTTTTATAATGTTTTTTGGACATCAACAATATTCCAATATGTCATATCTGCTCCATTCAGAACAAACCAATGTCATTTTCAAATGTATTTAATACATTACAATGTTCAATGAACCGTAATCCACAGGCCAATCACCTGCTGGAAGCTTTGATTGAATACTTAATTAACAGGTTTACTCACGACCCAATAAAATGTGTCCACGACCCATTATTGAGTCCCGACCCATAACTTGGGAAACAGTGGACAAGGGTCCATTTGGTTCCATGTGTTTCCTTAAATATATGAGGTTCCTTTGAAAAATAACGTTTTTTTTCTGTACATTTCTTTCTTTTTTTTTATTGTAGGAAACTAAAAGGAAAAAGAGGAATATTTACTGACTGTAGCTGGTCTCAAAAACAAAGCAAAACTGGCAGAAAAAAAGACTCCCTCCACAAACTCCTTAGACGGAGACAAAGAAAAGCTATTTTTGTTTTATTCGTTTCATGATCATAAAGTGCTCCAAGGGATCAAAGTGAAAAGTGCAGCAGCAAACATTTAGGTCATAGGACCATCGTCAGTGCTATATCATCAGATCTAATCATTTGCCGTTAAAGCTTCATTACGTCAGTCCACATCACATATGACCATAGTGTATGTCTGGTGTAGTGTAGCGTAGTGTAGTGTAGTGTAGTATGTGATGTGGATTTATGTCTCGTTTCATTTTGCGTAATTTGATTTGCGTCTCGTCTTATCATTTCACGTCACTTCAGTCATTTGCAGGTAAGTCTTCATCACGTCAGTCCACATCACATATGACCATAGGCGCTGTATGTGATGTGGATTTATGTGTTGTCATTTGCGGGTAAAGCTTCATTATTCACGGCGGTCAGTAGGCGAGGCACTGACGATGGTCCTTTGACCCAAAAGTTTGCTGCTGCACTTTTCACTTAGCTCTTGGAGCACTTTATGAGCATGAACAAATAAAATGCAAATATATTTTCTTAATCTCTGTCTAAGGAGTTTTCCTTAAAGTTTGTGTGGAGTGAAAACATGGCTACCTATTTATGGCCTGTTCATGAATTTTCCATGGCCAGTCATTTGGGATCAATAAAAGTAGGAAAAAAGGCTGTTTTTCTAGTCCGGACTTGTCCTTTAACATGGCAGCCTTGTTAAGTGGATAAACTAAATTGGTAAATGGATGGACTGTGACGGGATAGATGAGGGAGGTCAGCAAGTTTTTTTTTGTGCAAATATTAATTTGAATATCTGTTAGTTTATTGTATCTTATCTGTATTTTGTTTTAGTTTTCTCCTTTTTTATTGTTGTAATGTTAATTATTGACATGTATTTTGGGTTATTGTTTTCCTGTTTTCTTCTTGGTCGTCATGACTTCATAGGCTTGTCAAAATTACATAATAGCATTAGTCTTTGATGGATAATATCATTGGAAATTATGTAATATTTGCACAAAAAATATTTCAGTTGTAATTTATGTTTTGTTTTAACTTCCATTTACTGTATTTGAATGTGATGTTTTTTTTATTGTATTTATTTGTTTATTTATTGCTTTCTTTTTTTTTATATAAAGGCGCTATATCATTAAACATTACCGTATCTGATCTCAATATGCTCATTATCTGTAACTGTACAGCTGTGCTGCTTCAGGAATTCTGTGACCAACGGCGTTAATGTTTGTATGTTTTGTAGTAATAATCAAAATCTACAAAGTAACTAAAGGTTTCAAATAATTGTAGTGGAGTAAAAGTACAATATTTGCCTCTGAGGTGTGGTGGAGTATAAGTAAAAGTACTGAAAATTGGAAATACTCCAGTAAAGTAAAAAAATACCTCAGATGCTGGGTTCATTTGTTGACCTGGCATCCTATAGTTTCTATGTACATATTATTCATTTATTATACTGTTTAGACTGATGCTAGGTTTTTGGTTTACCTGTGATCCTAGTTTACTGAGACACTACACTGTCTCTGCATTCTATGTATGTGTTTACCTTGTTTATTGTGAGTCACTCTGGACAAAGAGTATAGATGAATATCTACATTGAAAATTGTGAAGTGACTTTACTGTTGAAATGTAAATGAGTGAATGTTACCATGTGATTTGTAAATAGCAACATAAAAACAAAGGCTCTGGTGTGGTTCTCCTGGTTTACCGGGATGGGGTTCAATTCCCTGCAGTGCCCTACTCATAGTGTTGTATTTACCATTTGATATGGTCTGTTTTATTTATGTTCATAGTGTTGTATTTACCCTTACATGGTTTGTTTAATTCTTTGTTCATAGTGTTGTATTTACCCTTACATGTTTTTTTTTAATTATTTATGTTCATTGTGTAGGGTTGGGATCCTTCATTATCATTATAATTGTTGATGACCAAATGGACCATTACAGGTCTGTAACTCTTTAGTGTACAAATGGAACCAAATGGACCCGTTATGGTGGTCCTTGAAATGTAAAAGTTTGAGGACCACTGGTATTGTAATGGTTTATCAGATGTGAAGTCCACACACCAGCTCTGACAGTGTGATGGATACGTTTCCAAATGCTAACGCACCTACAAGCGCTTAGCCTGTCTCAAAGTGGGGTCCGGGGACCCCCAGGGGTCCTTGGGGGGATTTCAGGGCTTTCCCAGCTAAAGTAGTTAAGGTAGCATCAGGCGGGAAGGAAGCACACAATGTGAGACGTCCGCTATGGATCATGTGACAGTGAAGACAGTGATTTGTGTTTGAAGCGGTAGGTATTGTCAATTATGTAGAGCAATTACAAATGGCACATGGAAGAATGCAAGACTTTTACCTCAATGTGGAAGAAGCACTTGTTTGAAAACCACATTTTCAGTGTGGTCTGTCTGGTGCGGTATGGCAAACGTCAGGGCTGCTGGGTCACCCGTCCTTGAACTGGCAACATAAAGCTGTCCGTGGCTGAAGACAGGGGAGTGTAGCCAGACTCCCACTCTTCTGAGGGTCTGCCCTTGGGACTTGTTGATGGTGGTGGCAAAAGCAGTGCGGATCGGAAACTGTCGTCTGGCCCAGTCAAAAGGGAACTGTCTCTGTGTGGAGTTTGCATGTTCTCCCCGTGTCTCCTAGGGTAGTTAATACCCTCACAAAAACATGTAGTAATCCTGGTCACTATACTGCCTCCCCCTGGTCAGCCGGGGCGCCTGATGGAGGAGAAGGGAACTGGTTGGAATAACGTGTTCCTTCCACGCGCTATGTCCAACCAGGGAAACTCCCCCCTGTCGGGTGATAAGAAGCGGCCTGCTTGCTCCTCATGCATTGAAGGAGGCATGAGCTTCAGCTTGGGCTCTCCCTAGGCTGGCAGAGGGTAGGTAGTGCCCAGGATTACATAGGCAATTGGCACTGGGTGAAAAAATGTGGGTTATAAAATCGTGGGATAAAAATTATATATAAAAAAAAAAAAAGGGAACAGCTTCAGGAAGGAACTTGATGCGAGGGATCAAGACTTCCTTTTGTGTGGCTGCGATTGTGCGCAGCAGGAGCTTGTTGTTGAGGGACCTCTGGAAGAAGAGTTTGGTGCCATTGCACAGTCCGTCTTTAGGGCTGATGTTGCGGAGTAGCATCAAGGGCATTCCAGGCTTGAGGGTGATGATGTGGAGGGGAAATCCACTGGGGCAGAGGGTGTTGAGATATTCGATGGTGAAGCGCATAACATCTTGGTAGTCCACCAGGGTGTCAGCACTGGTGAGCTTGGTAGCCATACCTGGCATCCAGGTCTCCATGATGTCATTGATGGTGTCCACCTCTTTGTTGGTAGGGGCAAGCAGTGATCTGCCGTGCAGCCAGTCAGTGCGTGCGTAGTTGGTAGGCAAGTCTGGAAACACTGTGTTGCAAAATTCTTTCATGGATGTGGCCTCTGCGACGTTGTTGCGATCTGTGTTAGGTTGAATGTGGAAACGCATGCTTTCAGGGATGGAGACAAAGTCGTTGGCATCATTTGCTGTGCCATCGCCAAGGCTGAGGGTCCACGTGTCGAAGTCCTCCAGACGTGGGTCTCCACTGGCCTTGACGCGCATGTTTTCTCAAGCAGAAGACGTCGCCTGCCACGGGGTTGACGGTGTGGACGCGACCAATGGTGACTGCCTGTTTTTTTTCTGAGCTTCCATTTTTTGGTTTGTGGTAGGTAGGTGTATTTCTGAGGCATGTCAACATAGCGCGGCATGGTTGTAGGGTCGAAGTGTGGACCTGCGAGGGCTTTGTGTTTGTCATTGTTGTCGAAGAAAGCAGTCAACTCTGTGGCCCTCTCCTGCTGCACCACAGTCACAGCCGCTTCAGCAGATACCATTGCACGGTCAGGCCCTTTGGCAGGCAAATGTAGATAGGGGTGTGGGTGGAGAGAGAAGTACATGCAGGCGTTTCATGTTGGTGTGTATGTAGTGTGGTGTGTTGTTTGTGGAGGGGGAAGCAGTGTATTAGTTATTGGGCATGTGTGAAATGACTCTGCCGTCATGTGGAATGTGAAGTGCATGGAAGTGCAGAGGAGGGGCAACTGAGGAGCAGAGATAAGGGCAAAGAGGGCTGTGTGTTGCAGACAGAACATGCACACACACACGCACACACGCAATGCACAGGGAGACACATACCCAGACTGTGTGCATGTATGTGGTGTGTGAGTATAGGGTGTATGACAGTGCAGTGGAGAGAATGTGTGCAAGAGTGGAGAAGAGCATAAGTCATTACCTTGTTTGGGAGACAGCTGCAAGGAAGGTTGTGCTGTGGCTGCAGCCTGGCGCAAAAGTCTCAAGGAGCGTCTCGGTGTGTTGGGCTGCGGTTGGTGCTGCTGGCAGCGTGTGTTCTTTGCGAGGAGTTGAGCTGAGAAGTGAAGACAGTTGGCTATGAAGTAGTGTGAGGAGCAATTATGCAGTGTGGATGAGAGGTGCGTGAATTGGCAGTAAGGCAGTCTGTGTGATGTAAGTGATAGATATTGGGGGCTGGTGTAGTAGGTAGCTAGTGTTCAGTGTGAAGATGTACATAGGAATGTGGGGTGGAGACGGAAAGAATTGCACACACATGTATGTTGCGGTGTATATAGTGTGTGGTGCTGTTTGTGGAGGTGAAGCAATGTGAAGGTAAAGAGTGTGATGTGAAGGCCAATGCAACAGCAGAGGACGTCCACCTGAGGACAACAGATGTGCTCAAGGACGTCTGTGTCGTGCAGACAATAGAGTGAAACACAGACACTCTGTGTGACAGAGAGACACACACACACACACACACACACACACACACACACACACACACACACACACACACACACACGCGCGCACACAGACACACACACACACACACGCGCACACACAGACACACAGGCTGTAGTTGTGTGTGCATGGTGGTGATGTGAAAGAGTAGGTAGTACATGGATGACAGTGGACTGCATGAGCGGAAGTAATGAGAATTGCATTAGGCAGTACCTTGCTTGTGAGGCAGCTGCAAGGAAGGGCCTGCTGTGTGTGCAGCGTGCTCCGGTGTGTGGTGACTGTGTTGATGGTGTTGTTGTTCTGTGCCAGTAGGCAGGTGTGTGCTGAGGCGATTGGGTTGATGGTCTGCACCTAATAATGGAAGACAGTTGAGGTGGATATATTTGTTGCATTGGAAAGGCAAGTAAAGGCATCAATGAGCAATGTGTTTTTGACACGGTAGGTGTACTGTGGAAGAGAAGTAGGTGAGGGTGATGTGGTGAGGATGTGAAATAAAGAGGTCCCTGAAGTGAAGAGAATGTGTTGGAGGTCAATGTAATAGCATGAGTCATCACCTGTGGCATGGGGCTGGGTGAATGTGCGTGTCCGTGTGTCTGGCGGCTGTTGCTGGTCGTGCGGGTGTGTGTCCTTTGCGAGGAGTTGAGCTGGGAAGTGAAGATAGTTAGAGATGAGGTAGTGGAATGAGCAGTAATGGCATGTGGATGTGATTATTGCAAGGACGGCTGCGTGTTGCAGACGATAAAGGGCCACGCACATAGACAGACACACAGACTGGCAGTGTTCCTCTGTGTGCATGTTGGTGATGTGAGGGAAAAGGTTGTACATATGCTTTTGCGAAGAGAATGGCTGGGAGTTTGGGAATGCAGTAAAGTCTACCTTGGCTGTCAGGCAGCTGCAATGAAGGGGTGTGAAGCTGGCGTTGTGGTGTGGCATCATGACCGGCATCTGAGAAGTGATGTGGCATGTACAGTATATGAGGTACACATTGGATGAAAAGGATTAAGTGCAGGTGGGAGAAGTGGCGTGCTTTGGGTGGACATAGAATGTGCGAGAAGGTGAGTGTAGTCTTGATGGGAAAGTGTGCGCCAGTAATGAGCAGTAATGTGATATATGTGAATCAGTGAGACAAAAGAAGTGGTGGTGTGTTGTTGTGCTGGGCAGAGCATATTGGTGATGAGAGATTATAGGTGGGAAATAGTGTAGAGTGGAAAGACTGCATGGAAGGGATGAGGACAACAGAAGTCATTACCTTGGCTGTCAGGCTGCTGCGGTGAAGGTGTGGGAGGTAGGGCTGGTGATGTGGACTCACTTCGTGCTTGTCAGCTGAGAAGTGAGGTATGCATGTTAATAGGTGTTGAATAGGATTGACTGCATGTGTGGTGACACACACACATATGTATGCATAGTGGCTGTGGCATGATGTGTAATGCTATGCGCAAGGGAAGAGCTAAGGACATGCAATGGAGGGGACTGCATAGTGAAAGAGACGTACAGAGAAGGTGGTGAAATGGAAGTACTGCATTGCCTGATGTGTGTGGCAAGTGTGGCCGCTTGCGTCGTCTAGCCAATGCAGGCCTTTTCCTTTTCATGACTGCCAGACAATGTGACGGTCCCAAGCAGGAGTGGGGTGGTTGTAGGTAAACTGTGAAGTAGGGAACATTGTGAGGCAGTGTAAGTGTGGTGTGACACCTTGTGAGGGCAAATGAAAATGTGCCTGTGGTTCCACCAGCTCCTGGGTAGCAGACACTACACCTTGAATTTTCTGTGTGACCTATTACAGGCCTTGAGCTCCATCGGTAGCACTTTACAATAATGACCCGTTATAAAGCATTTATAAACGTTTATAAGTAGTTTGTAGACTATTAACAAATCATTAACAACCTGTTTGTTGACATTCGTAAATGATTACTAAAACCTTTATAACTACAGTTACAAATCATTTGTAAAGTATTAGTAAGTAGTGAACTATTCATGAATAAGCCATTTATATACATCTGTAAAAGATTATTAAATCATTTGTAACGACCCATTCTAAAGCATTTATAAACGTTTATAAGCAGCTTGTAGACTATTAACAAATCATTAACAACCTGTTTATTGACATTCATAAATGATTACTAAAACCTTTATAACTACGGTTACAAATCATCTATAAAGGTATTAGTAACTATTCATGAATAAGCCATGTATAATACATCTGTAAATGATTATTAAAGGGATATTTCACTTTCAAAAAAACTTTTGGTCATTTTATGGTCTACTCAGGCTTTAGTGAGCCCTCCAGACTGTTTTTAAATTGCTTTATTCAGTATTTAGATATTTGATATTCATTTTACCAGCCACGCCCCCTTCCTATACAAACCCATTATAACTTAAAACTCAATTTTTAACCTGTTTAACCATCAAAAACACCCGTCCTTGGTTCTGGTGACTCACCATGCCCTCCTAATGCGTGAGGGGGCCGTGTTTTTTTGATTACTTTTTTCATTTATTTTTAATATTTCTTTTTGGAAAATGAAAAAATTAAATACAAAAAATATATATTAAAAATAAATGAAAAAAGTAATCAAAAAAACACGGCCCCCTCACGCATTAGGAGGGCAGGGTGAGTCACCAGAACCAAGGACGGGTGTTTTTGATGGTTAAACAGGTTAAAAATTGAGTTTTAAGTTATAATGGGTTTGTATAGGAAGGGGGCGTGGCTGGTAAAATGAATATCAAATATCTAAATACTGAATAAAGCAACTTAAAAACGGTCTGGAGGGCTCACTAAAGCCTGAGTAGACCATAAAATGACCAAAAGTTTTTTTGAAAGTGAAATATCCCTTTAAATCATTTGTAACTGATGTTACATAATATATACAAGCTATTGGTAGCTTGTTCATGTTTAACATATGCTTTGTTAAACATTCCTAAAGTATCTATAAATCCTTAGTACATGTTATTATGTGCCCTATAGTAAAGTGAAGACAGTTCATCATTTACAACTGTCTGTTAATGTGTTTGTTCATGTTTAACATGCTTTGTAAAACATTCCTAAAATATCTATAAATCCTTTGTACATGTTATTATGTGCCCTACAGTAAAGTGAAGACAGTTCATCATTTATGACTGTCTGTTAATGTGGACTTTCTCCTTACCTGTTGCAAACTACCTGGCTTTCATGAATGCAGACACCAAACAATTACTAGAATTATCATTCATGTTAAGCAAATGATGCGTAAGACATTCGTAAAGAGTATGTAAACCATTTGTGGTGTTAGGGACCAAAAAAGTCACTACAAAGTACTACCAATCAACTCTAAATTGCCTGAAACGTACTCCTAACAGGTTCTTGGGGGGACGATTTTGGCCTCCACACTTAGTGATTATTTCGGATTTAACTTTCGTTTCGGTGGTGACCAACTTTCGTTTCGGTAGTTTGATTACAAAATGTAAGTTGTGTAAAAAATAATCTGACTATACTAAGTTGTTATTTGTTTGTTTAAGTCAGGCTATACTCTACTCAGAGTCATAAGTTTACAAAATGTACCAAAGTACAGTGAACGTCTGTGCGGTTTGTCTTCATCACTGAAAATAACGTACATGTAAACTGATGTCATGTGCAGTTGGGGTGAAGAAACACAACCATTTCACTCCTAACTAGAAAAAGTGCTCCTCGGAGCACAGGTCTCCGCCAGGTCAGGTAGGTTATTGTGGTCTCCTGGTTGCGCTACAATAGACCAATGTGAAAAGGGTGCCTTTTCTTCTTAGGCCTTGCACGGCAATCAGACACTGCATTCATGATTTGAGGCATTTTGTTCAAAAAAAATGTTTTCCTAAATTAGACCTCCTGGTGGCGCTATAACAGGCCAATGTTAAAAGGGTGGCATTTGTTCCTCAACGTAGTGCGAATGTGCGTGCAAAGTTTCACCGCAATCGGACGCTGTGTTCATGATTTGCAACATTTTGTTCAAAACGGGCCACTCCTGCAAACTGTCAATGTCAAGCTTAGCCAATGAGGATGGAATATGAAAAATCTAACAGATCCGTCTTGATCACATGACTATAGAGAGCATGTGTACCGATTTGCGTGAAATATGGATACACCATGGCCTCCTGGTGGCGCTACAAAAGGCAGATGTGAAAAATGCAGGGCAAAGGTTTTTCCCTGGCCTCTAGGGAGTGCGCATACAAAGTTGTACACCGATCGGTGCAGTTATAGGTAAAAACACGAATCGGCCTGTAATAGCGCCACCATGAGGCTGATTTGAAACATTTCAAGTGCCATTTCTTCCTCTGCCTAGTGAGAATGTGCGTGCAAAATGTCACTGAAATTGCATGCTGTGTTCATAATTTGAGGCATTTTGTTCAAAACGGAGCACTCCTTCAAACTTTGGAAGCCATTTTTAGCCAATCAGGATGGAATATGAAAAATCTGAAAGACCCGTTTCGTTTAATGACTATAGAGATACTGTGTACCGATTCGTGTGAGGATTGGACAAAATCTGTAGGAGTACTCTCAAAAAATGCGTTTTGCAAAAAGCGGCCTCCTGGTGGCGCTACAAAAGGCCCATGTGAAAAATGTGGGTCAGAGGTTCTGAATTGGCATCCAGGGAGTGCGTGTGCACAGTGTCGCTGCAATCAAGCCAACGGTGCCAGAGATTAGCTGGTCACAGACGGACGGGAAAACATACTCTCTCGCCATGCCTTACGGCCTGGCGGAGACAATAATACCTATTTGATTTGACATCCTGACTTGCTGCTGTAGCTGAGGCTTGAACCTGTTACCTGCGGCTCACTAGTCAGTGACTCTATCCATTCACCTACAGCTGTTTCCTTGGAATCTGTGGTTCTGAAACGTTTTGTTGTCAACCCCCCAAATTGACATGTATTTGGGCAGTGGACCCCAATGTGAAAAGATGTAGTGTCAGGGCCCCCCATGAAAAAGATTTATATTTATGCTGTAACACATTTTTTTTAAGTTATTTGTCTTGTTTGTTGTTCAAGTCAAAGCACCAGGAAGGCTGTACTTGTCAGCCATCTGTTAGCTCAATGGGTTGAGACGCAGTATTCATGATCCAGAGGCCATGAGTTCAAATCCCATTGATGTATTTCCTATGATTCTTTCCTTTGCAGACTGGCTTCAAGAAGATCAACTGAAAACTACCAGGAAGGCTATATTTGTCATCCAACTGTTAGCTCAATGGGTTGAGACGCAGTATACATGATCCAGAGGCCATGAGTTCAAATCCCATTGATGTCTTTCCTATGATTCTTTCCTTTGCAGACTGGCTTCCAGAAGATCAACTGAAAACTACCAGGAAGGCTGTACTTGTCAGCCATCTGTTAGCTCAATGGGTTGAGACGCAGTATTCATGATCCAGAGGCCATGAGTTCAAATCCCATTGATGTATTTCCTATGATTCTTTCCTTTGCAGACTGGCTTCAAGAAGATCAACTGAAAACTACCAGGAAGGCTATATTTGTCATCCAACTGTTAGCTCAATGGGTTGAGACGCAGTATACATGATCCAGAGGCCATGAGTTCAAATCCCATTGATGTCTTTCCTATGATTCTTTCCTTTGCAGACTGGCTTCCAGAAGATCAACTGAAAACTACCAGGAAGGCTGTACTTGTCAGCCATCTGTTAGCTCAATGGGTTGAGACGCAGTATTCATGATCCAGAGGCCATGAGTTCAAATCCCATTGATGTCTTTCCTATGATTCTTTCCTTTGCAGACTGGCTTCCAGAAGATCAACTGAAAAGTACCAGGAAGGCTGTACTTGACAGCCATCTGTTAGCTCAATGGGTTGAGACGCAGTATACATGATCCAGAGGCCATGAGTTCAAATCCCACTGGTGTCTTTACTGTGATGCTTTCCTTTGCAGACTAACTTCTAGAAAAACAAGTTAAAACCACCAGGAAACCTGTAACTCTCAGCCAACAGCTTAGCTCAACTGGTAGAGCGTCTGTCCAATAACATGACTTGAGTGGGTTCGATTCCCACTCGAGTCAAGTGTCCCCGGTAACTTGAGGCAACGGATAAATTGACTGATATCCTTAGTGATGCTTCCCTTTGCAGACTAACTTCTAGAAAAACAAGTTAAAACCACCAGGAAACCTGTAACTCTCAGCCAACAGCTTAGCTCAACTGGTAGAGCGTCTGTCCAATAAAATGACTTGACTTGACTTGAGTGGGTTCGATTCCCACTCGAGGCAAGTGTCGCCGGTAACTTGGGGCAATGGTTACCGGGGACACTTGACTCGAGTGGGAATCGAACCCACTCAAGTCAAGTCGAGTCATGTTATTGGACAGACGCTCTACCAGTTGAGCTATGCTGTTGGCTGAGAGTTACAGGTTTCCTGGTGGTTTTAACTTGTTTTTCTAAAAGTTAGTCTGCAAAGGGAAGCATCACTAAGGATATCAGTCAATTCATCCGTTGCCCCAAGTTACCGGGGACACTTGACTCAAGTGGGAATCGAACCCACTCAATTCAAGTCAAGTCATGTTATTGGACAGACGCTCTACCAGTTGAGCTATGCTGTTGGCTGAGAGTTACAGGTTTTCTGGTGGTTTTAACTTGTTTTTCTAGATCTAGAAGTTAGTCTGCAAAGGGAAGCATCACAGTAAAGACACCAGCGGGATTTGAACTCATGGCCTCTGGATCATGTATACTGCGTCTCAACCCATTGAGTTAACAGATGGCTGACAAGTACAGCCTTCCTGGTAGTTTTCAGTTGATCTTCTGGAAGCCAGTCTGCAAAGGAAAGAATCATAGGAAAGACATCAATGGGATTTGAACTCATGGCCTCTGGATCATGAATACTGCGTCTCAACCCATTGAGCTAACAGATGGCTGACAAGTACAGCCTTCCTGGTACTTTTCAGTTGATCTTCTGGAAGCCAGTCTGCAAAGGAAAGAATCATAGGAAAGACATCAATGGGATTTGAACTCATGGCCTCTGGATCATGAATACTGCGTCTCAACCCATTGAGCTAACAGATGGCTGACAAGTACAGCCTTCCTGGTAGTTGTCAGTTGATCTTCTGGAAGCCAGTCTGCAAAGGAAAGAATCATAGGAAAGACATCAATGGGATTTGAACTCATGGCCTCTGGATCATGTATACTGCGTCTCAACCCATTGAGCTAACAGTTAGATGACAAATATAGCCTTCCTGGTAGTTTTCAGTTGATCTTCTGGAAGCCAGTCTGCAAAGGAAAGAATCATAGGAAATACATCAATGGGATTTGAACTCATGGCCTCTGGATCATGAATACTGCGTCTCAACCCATTGAGCTAACAGATGGCTGACAAGTACAGCCTTCCTGGTGCTTTGACTTGAACAACAAACAAGACAAATAACTTTAAAAAAATGTGTTACAGCATAAATATAAATCTTTTTCATGGGGGGCCCTGACACTACATCTTTTCACATTGGGGTCCACTGCCCAAATACATGTCAATTTGAGGGGTTGACAACAAAACGTTTCAGAACCGCAGATTCCAAGGAAACAGCTGTAGGTGAATGGATAGAGTCACTGACTAGTGAGCCGCAGGTAAGAGGTTCAAGCCTCAGCTACAGCAGCAAGTCAGGATGTCAAATCAAATACGTATTATTAGGAGTGAAATGGTTGTGTTTCTTCACCCCAACTGCACATGACATCAGTTTACATGTACGTTATTTTCAGTGATGAAGACAAACCGCACAGACGTTCACTGTACTTTGGTACATTTTGTAAACTTATGACTCTGAGTAGAGTATAGCCTGACTTAAACAAACAAATAACAACTTAGTATAGTCAGATTATTTTTTACACAACTTACATTTTGTAATCAAACTACCGAAACGAAAGTTGGTCACCACCGAAACGAAAGTTAAATCCGAAATAATCACTAAGTGTGGAGGCCAAAATCGTCCCCCCAAGAACCTGTTAGGAGTACGTTTCAGGCAATTTAGAGTTGATTGGTAGTACTTTGTAGTGACTTTTTTGGTCCCTAACACCACAAATGGTTTACATACTCTTTACGAATGTCTTACGCATCATTTGCTTAACATGAATGATAATTCTAGTAATTGTTTGGTGTCTGCATTCATGAAAGCCAGGTAGTTTGCAACAGGTAAGGAGAAAGTCCACATTAACAGACAGTCATAAATGATGAACTGTCTTCACTTTACTGTAGGGCACATAATAACATGTACAAAGGATTTATAGATATTTTAGGAATGTTTTACAAAGCATGTTAAACATGAACAAACACATTAACAGACAGTTGTAAATGATGAACTGTCTTCACTTTACTATAGGGCACATAATAACATGTACTAAGGATTTATAGATACTTTAGGAATGTTTAACAAAGCATATGTTAAACATGAACAAGCTACCAATAGCTTGTATATATTATGTAACATCAGTTACAAATGATTTAAAGGGATATTTCACTTTCAAAAAAACTTTTGGTCATTTTATGGTCTACTCAGGCTTTAGTGAGCCCTCCAGACCGTTTTTAAGTTGCTTTATTCAGTATTTAGATATTTGATATTCATTTTACCAGCCACGCCCCCTTCCTATACAAACCCATTATAACTTAAAACTCAATTTTTAACCTGTTTAACCATCAAAAACACCCGTCCTTGGTTCTGGTGACTCACCCTGCCCTCCTAATGCGTGAGGGGGCCGTGTTTTTTTGATTACTTTTTTCATTTATTTTTAATATATATTTTTTGTATTTAATTTTTTCATTTTCCAAAAAGAAATATTAAAAATAAATGAAAAAAGTAATCAAAAAAACACGGCCCCCTCACGCATTAGGAGGGCATGGTGAGTCACCAGAACCAAGGACGGGTGTTTTTGATGGTTAAACAGGTTAAAAATTGAGTTTTAAGTTATAATGGGTTTGTATAGGAAGGGGGCGTGGCTGGTAAAATGAATATCAAATATCTAAATACTGAATAAAGCAATTTAAAAACAGTCTGGAGGGCTCACTAAAGCCTGAGTAGACCATAAAATGACCAAAAGTTTTTTTGAAAGTGAAATATCCCTTTAATAATCATTTACAGATGTATTATACATGGCTTATTCATGAATAGTTACTAATACCTTTATAGATGATTTGTAACCGTAGTTATAAAGGTTTTAGTAATCATTTATGAATGTCAATAAACAGGTTGTTAATGATTTGTTAATAGTCTACAAGCTGCTTATAAACGTTTATAAATGCTTTAGAATGGGTCGTTACAAATGATTTAATAATCTTTTACAGATGTATATAAATGGCTTATTCATGAATAGTTCACTACTTACTAATACTTTACAAATGATTTGTAACTGTAGTTATAAAGGTTTTAGTAATCATTTACGAATGTCAACAAACAGGTTGTTAATGATTTGTTAATAGTCTACAAACTACTTATAAACGTTTATAAATGCTTTATAACGGGTCATTATTGTAAAGTGCTACCGATGGAGCTCAAGGCCTGTAATAGGTCACACAGAAAATTCAAGGTGTAGTGTCTGCTACCCAGGAGCTGGTGGAACCACAGGCACATTTTCATTTGCCCTCACAAGGTGTCACACCACACTTACACTGCCTCACAATGTTCCCTACTTCACAGTTTACCTACAACCACCCCACTCCTGCTTGGGACCGTCACATTGTCTGGCAGTCATGAAAAGGAAAAGGCCTGCATTGGCTAGACGACGCAAGCGGCCACACTTGCCACACACATCAGGCAATGCAGTACTTCCATTTCACCACCTTCTCTGTACGTCTCTTTCACTATGCAGTCCCCTCCATTGCATGTCCTTAGCTCTTCCCTTGCGCATAGCATTACACATCATGCCACAGCCACTATGCATACATATGTGTGTGTGTCACCACACATGCAGTCAATCCTATTCAACACCTATTAACATGCATACCTCACTTCTCAGCTGACAAGCACGAAGTGAGTCCACATCACCAGCCCTACCTCCCACACCTTCACCGCAGCAGCCTGACAGCCAAGGTAATGACTTCTGTTGTCCTCATCCCTTCCATGCAGTCTTTCCACTCTACACTATTTCCCACCTATAATCTCTCATCACCAATATGCTCTGCCCAGCACAACAACACACCACCACTTCTTTTGTCTCACTGATTCACATATATCACATTACTGCTCATTACTGGCGCACACTTTCCCATCAAGACTACACTCACCTTCTCGCACATTCTATGTCCACCCAAAGCACGCCACTTCTCCCACCTGCACTTAATCCTTTTCATCCAATGTGTACCTCATATACTGTACATGCCACATCACTTCTCAGATGCCGGTCATGATGCCACACCACAACGCCAGCTTCACACCCCTTCATTGCAGCTGCCTGACAGCCAAGGTAGACTTTACTGCATTCCCAAACTCCCAGCCATTCTCTTCGCAAAAGCATATGTACAACCTTTTCCCTCACATCACCAACATGCACACAGAGGAACACTGCCAGTCTGTGTGTCTGTCTATGTGCGTGGCCCTTTATCGTCTGCAACACGCAGCCGTCCTTGCAATAATCACATCCACATGCCATTACTGCTCATTCCACTACCTCATCTCTAACTATCTTCACTTCCCAGCTCAACTCCTCGCAAAGGACACACACCCGCACGACCAGCAACAGCCGCCAGACACACGGACACGCACATTCACCCAGCCCCATGCCACAGGTGATGACTCATGCTATTACATTGACCTCCAACACATTCTCTTCACTTCAGGGACCTCTTTATTTCACATCCTCACCACATCACCCTCACCTACTTCTCTTCCACAGTACACCTACCGTGTCAAAAACACATTGCTCATTGATGCCTTTACTTGCCTTTCCAATGCAACAAATATATCCACCTCAACTGTCTTCCATTATTAGGTGCAGACCATCAACCCAATCGCCTCAGCACACACCTGCCTACTGGCACAGAACAACAACACCATCAACACAGTCACCACACACCGGAGCACGCTGCACACACAGCAGGCCCTTCCTTGCAGCTGCCTCACAAGCAAGGTACTGCCTAATGCAATTCTCATTACTTCCGCTCATGCAGTCCACTGTCATCCATGTACTACCTACTCTTTCACATCACCACCATGCACACACAACTACAGCCTGTGTGTCTGTGTGTGCGCGTGTGTGTGTGTGTGTGTGTCTGTGTGCGCGTGTGTGTGTGTGTGTGTGTGTGTGTGTGTGTGTGTGTGTGTGTGTGTGTGTGTGTGTGTCTCTCTGTCACACAGAGTGTCTGTGTTTCACTCTATTGTCTGCACGACACAGACGTCCTTGAGCACATCTGTTGTCCTCAGGTGGACGTCCTCTGCTGTTGCATTGGCCTTCACATCACACTCTTTACCTTCACATTGCTTCACCTCCACAAACAGCACCACACACTATATACACCGCAACATACATGTGTGTGCAATTCTTTCCGTCTCCACCCCACATTCCTATGTACATCTTCACACTGAACACTAGCTACCTACTACACCAGCCCCCAATATCTATCACTTACATCACACAGACTGCCTTACTGCCAATTCACGCACCTCTCATCCACACTGCATAATTGCTCCTCACACTACTTCATAGCCAACTGTCTTCACTTCTCAGCTCAACTCCTCGCAAAGAACACACGCTGCCAGCAGCACCAACCGCAGCCCAACACACCGAGACGCTCCTTGAGACTTTTGCGCCAGGCTGCAGCCACAGCACAACCTTCCTTGCAGCTGTCTCCCAAACAAGGTAATGACTTATGCTCTTCTCCACTCTTGCACACATTCTCTCCACTGCACTGTCATACACCCTATACTCACACACCACATACATGCACACAGTCTGGGTATGTGTCTCCCTGTGCATTGCGTGTGTGCGTGTGTGTGTGCATGTTCTGTCTGCAACACACAGCCCTCTTTGCCCTTATCTCTGCTCCTCAGTTGCCCCTCCTCTGCACTTCCATGCACTTCACATTCCACATGACGGCAGAGTCATTTCACACATGCCCAATAACTAATACACTGCTTCCCCCTCCACAAACAACACACCACACTACATACACACCAACATGAAACGCCTGCATGTACTTCTCTCTCCACCCACACCCCTATCTACATTTGCCTGCCAAAGGGCCTGACCGTGCAATGGTATCTGCTGAAGCGGCTGTGACTGTGGTGCAGCAGGAGAGGGCCACAGAGTTGACTGCTTTCTTCGACAACAATGACAAACACAAAGCCCTCGCAGGTCCACACTTCGACCCTACAACCATGCCGCGCTATGTTGACATGCCTCAGAAATACACCTACCTACCACAAACCAAAAAATGGAAGCTCAGAAAAAAAACAGGCAGTCACCATTGGTCGCGTCCACACCGTCAACCCCGTGGCAGGCGACGTCTTCTGCTTGAGAAAACATGCGCGTCAAGGCCAGTGGAGACCCACGTCTGGAGGACTTCGACACGTGGACCCTCAGCCTTGGCGATGGCACAGCAAATGATGCCAACGACTTTGTCTCCATCCCTGAAAGCATGCGTTTCCACATTCAACCTAACACAGATCGCAACAACGTCGCAGAGGCCACATCCATGAAAGAATTTTGCAACACAGTGTTTCCAGACTTGCCTACCAACTACGCACGCACTGACTGGCTGCACGGCAGATCACTGCTTGCCCCTACCAACAAAGAGGTGGACACCATCAATGACATCATGGAGACCTGGATGCCAGGTATGGCTACCAAGCTCACCAGTGCTGACACCCTGGTGGACTACCAAGATGTTATGCGCTTCACCATCGAATATCTCAACACCCTCTGCCCCAGTGGATTTCCCCTCCACATCATCACCCTCAAGCCTGGAATGCCCTTGATGCTACTCCGCAACATCAGCCCTAAAGACGGACTGTGCAATGGCACCAAACTCTTCTTCCAGAGGTCCCTCAACAACAAGCTCCTGCTGTGCACAATCGCAGCCACACAAAAGGAAGTCTTGATCCCTCGCATCAAGTTCCTTCCTGAAGCTGTTCCCTTTTTTTTTTTTTATATATAATTTTTATCCCACGATTTTATAACCCACATTTTTTCACCCAGTGCCAATTGCCTATGTAATCCTGGGCACTACCTACCCTCTGCCAGCCTAGGGAGAGCCCAAGCTGAAGCTCATGCCTCCTTCAATGCATGAGGAGCAAGCAGGCCGCTTCTTATCACCCGACAGGGGGGAGTTTCCCTGGTTGGACATAGCGCGTGGAAGGAACACGTTATTCCAACCAGTTCCCTTCTCCTCCATCAGGCGCCCCGGCTGACCAGGGGGAGGCAGTATAGTGACCAGGATTACTACATGTTTTTGTGAGGGTATTAACTACCCTAGGAGACACGGGGAGAACATGCAAACTCCACACAGAGACAGTTCCCTTTTGACTGGGCCAGACGACAGTTTCCGATCCGCACTGCTTTTGCCACCACCATCAACAAGTCCCAAGGGCAGACCCTCAGAAGAGTGGGAGTCTGGCTACACTCCCCTGTCTTCAGCCACGGACAGCTTTATGTTGCCAGTTCAAGGACGGGTGACCCAGCAGCCCTGACGTTTGCCATACCGCACCAGACAGACCACACTGAAAATGTGGTTTTCAAACAAGTGCTTCTTCCACATTGAGGTAAAAGTCTTGCATTCTTCCATGTGCCATTTGTAATTGCTCTACATAATTGACAATACCTACCACTTCAAACACAAATCACTGTCTTCACTGTCACATGATCCATAGCGGACGTCTCACATTGTGTGCTTCCTTCCCGCCTGATGCTACCTTAACTACTTTAGCTGGGAAAGCCCTGAAATCCCCCCAAGGACCCCTGGGGGTCCCCGGACCCCACTTTGAGACAGGCTAAGCGCTTGTAGGTGCGTTAGCATTTGGAAACGTATCCATCACACTGTCAGAGCTGGTGTGTGGACTTCACATCTGATAAACCATTACAATACCAGTGGTCCTCAAACTTTTACATTTCAAGGACCACCATAACGGGTCCATTTGGTTCCATTTGTACACTAAAGAGTTACAGACCTGTAATGGTCCATTTGGTCATCAACAATTATAATGATAATGAAGGATCCCAACCCTACACAATGAACATAAATAATTAAAAAAAAACATGTAAGGGTAAATACAACACTATGAACAAAGAATTAAACAAACCATGTAAGGGTAAATACAACACTATGAACATAAATAAAACAGACCATATCAAATGGTAAATACAACACTATGAGTAGGGCACTGCAGGGAATTGAACCCCATCCCGGTAAACCAGGAGAACCACACCAGAGCCTTTGTTTTTATGTTGCTATTTACAAATCACATGGTAACATTCACTCATTTACATTTCAACAGTAAAGTCACTTCACAATTTTCAATGTAGATATTCATCTATACTCTTTGTCCAGAGTGACTCACAATAAACAAGGTAAACACATACATAGAATGCAGAGACAGTGTAGTGTCTCAGTAAACTAGGATCACAGGTAAACCAAAAACCTAGCATCAGTCTAAACAGTATAATAAATGAATAATATGTACATAGAAACTATAGGATGCCAGGTCAACAAATGAACCCAGCATCTGAGGTATTTTTTTACTTTACTGGAGTATTTCCAATTTTCAGTACTTTTACTTATACTCCACCACACCTCAGAGGCAAATATTGTACTTTTACTCCACTACAATTATTTGAAACCTTTAGTTACTTTGTAGATTTTGATTATTACTACAAAACATACAAACATTAACGCTGTTGGTCACAGAATTCCTGAAGCAGCACAGCTGTACAGTTACAGATAATGAGCATATTGAGATCAGATACGGTAATGTTTAATGATATAGCGCCTTTATATAAAAAAAAAGAAAGCAATAAATAAACAAATAAATACAATAAAAAAAACATCACATTCAAATACAGTAAATGGAAGTTAAAACAAAACATAAATTACAACTGAAATATTTTTTGTGCAAATATTACATAATTTCCAATGATATTATCCATCAAAGACTAATGCTATTATGTAATTTTGACAAGCCTATGAAGTCATGACGACCAAGAAGAAAACAGGAAAACAATAACCCAAAATACATGTCAATAATTAACATTACAACAATAAAAAAGGAGAAAACTAAAACAAAATACAGATAAGATACAATAAACTAACAGATATTCAAATTAATATTTGCACAAAAAAAAACTTGCTGACCTCCCTCATCTATCCCGTCACAGTCCATCCATTTACCAATTTAGTTTATCCACTTAACAAGGCTGCCATGTTAAAGGACAAGTCCGGACTAGAAAAACAGCCTTTTTTCCTACTTTTATTGATCCCAAATGACTGGCCATGGAAAATTCATGAACAGGCCATAAATAGGTAGCCATGTTTTCACTCCACACAAACTTTAAGGAAAACTCCTTAGACAGAGATTAAGAAAATATATTTGCATTTTATTTGTTCATGCTCATAAAGTGCTCCAAGAGCTAAGTGAAAAGTGCAGCAGCAAACTTTTGGGTCAAAGGACCATCGTCAGTGCCTCGCCTACTGACCGCCGTGAATAATGAAGCTTTACCCGCAAATGACAACACATAAATCCACATCACATACAGCGCCTATGGTCATATGTGATGTGGACTGACGTGATGAAGACTTACCTGCAAATGACTGAAGTGACGTGAAATGATAAGACGAGACGCAAATCAAATTACGCAAAATGAAACGAGACATAAATCCACATCACATACTACACTACACTACACTACGCTACACTACACCAGACATACACTATGGTCATATGTGATGTGGACTGACGTAATGAAGCTTTAACGGCAAATGATTAGATCTGATGATATAGCACTGACGATGGTCCTATGACCTAAATGTTTGCTGCTGCACTTTTCACTTTGATCCCTTGGAGCACTTTATGAAACGAATAAAACAAAAATAGCTTTTCTTTGTCTCCGTCTAAGGAGTTTGTGGAGGGAGTCTTTTTTTCTGCCAGTTTTGCTTTGTTTTTGAGACCAGCTACAGTCAGTAAATATTCCTCTTTTTCCTTTTAGTTTCCTACAATAAAAAAAAAGAAAGAAATGTACAGAAAAAAAACGTTATTTTTCAAAGGAACCTCATATATTTAAGGAAACACATGGAACCAAATGGACCCTTGTCCACTGTTTCCCAAGTTATGGGTCGGGACTCAATAATGGGTCGTGGACACATTTTATTGGGTCGTGAGTAAACCTGTTAATTAAGTATTCAATCAAAGCTTCCAGCAGGTGATTGGCCTGTGGATTACGGTTCATTGAACATTGTAATGTATTAAATACATTTGAAAATGACATTGGTTTTTGGAATATTGTTGATGTCCAAAAAACATTATAAAAAGTGAAAATAGCCGATCTACAAGATCAATGTCACAAAATAAAGAAAAACAGTCAAAATAATGTAATTTAAGAAAATGCTAAATAAGAAATTCCATAAAGAAAAGAAAAGAATGAAAATCTACAAGAGTGAAGATCTACAAGCTCAAACTAATTTCATAAAGTAAATTAAAAAAAGAAAAGCAATTCCATAAAGTAGGGGAATCATTTGTTTAACATACAACTTACATTTAGTTTAAATTTAAACCACTGGTTCTCCTCCTAAATATTTGGCAAAAACATTAAGATTTAATATAAAAAAAGTTATAGTAAATAAATAATTTATACTAAGTTAGTACCAATGGATTGATTGGTCTTTAAAGCATTCTCTGAAAAGGCCCACCCATCTGTCCACTTAACACGGCTGCCATGTTAAGTGGTCAGATCCAGAATAAGGTTGAGAACCACTGATTTACACATTTCAAAGATCTACAACTACAGCAGAAATGAACATTTAATTAAAGATCTACAACTACGGCAGATGAAAACCTAACCCTATGGATTAAGTACATGAGCAACATGTAATTAAGTTTCACAATTAAGATTGACATTTTTAGAGGAACTTTATTTTATCTAACACTTTTTTTAAAGCTCTGTGGACATCTGTTTTAATAAAAACCTGATAATGCTTTTAATCGGGTAAACGACATATAGATCATATTTGTTATCAAAAAGCAAAAATGTCCACAAAACGTACAAGTGTGAAATAAAATCTTGACTCCTCCAACCAATTTTATATTTTTGAAAATTGTAATAATGTAATCATTTACAGACCATAAATGGGTAGCCATGTTAACATCTTTATAAAAAATAAAAACCGGTTGAAGAAAAGACTCACTCCACAAAAACCTTATGGAAAACTCCTTAGACAGAGACTAAGAAAATATATTAGTGTTTTATTTTGTCATGCTCATAAAGAGCTCCAAGTGCTAAAAGTGAAAAGTGCAGCAGCAAACGTTTGGGTCAAAGGACCATCGTCAGTGCCTCGCCTATTGACCGGCATGAACAATGAAGCTTTACCCACAAATGACAACACATAAATCCACATCACATACTACACTACACTACACTACGGTCATTATGTGATGTGGACTGACGTGATGAAGTTTTAATTGCAAATTATTACATCTGATGATATAGCACTGACGAAGGTCCTACGACCTAAATGTGTGTTGCTGCACTTTTCATTTTGAGCACTTGGAGCACTTGATGAACATAGAAAAAATAAAATAAAAATATATGTTCTTAGTCCCTGTCTGAGGAGTTTTCCTTAAGGTTTTTATGGAGTGAGTCTTTATTTCTGCCAGTTTTCATTTGTTTTTGAGATCAGTCAGTAAATATTCCTCTTTCCTTTTAGTATCCTACATTTGTTTTACATGAATAAAATAAAATATTTAGGGTAGTAAAACGTCCTTATGTTTCAAAAGAACCCGATACATTTAAAAGAAATTCCATTTAAAATATTAAAATAAGAGTAATGAAAATAGCAGATCTACAAGCCGAGCTTGTAGATCTGCTATTCTCACTAGGTCCCAGGGAGACATCACATTTCTCTTTTGGGTCTCGAGCTAAAACGTTATGAAAATATTTACACTGAAATGTTTACATTCCAGTGTGTTTTTGCCATTGCTTGTTTATTGATAATTTCAGATCCAGATTCAAACAGTGACTATTTTTCTTGGGGTCAAATAGTAAAATTAAAATGAATTAAAAGCACATAAGAAACAAGCAAAATAGAACATATGCTATTTCGTGAAAACAACAAATCTAAGCAATAAATTAGAAACAAACAAAAAAAAGAGGTTGTGAAAATAGATTTACATGCTCGTTGTGAGCTTGCAAATCTATTATCTTCACTAGTTTGGGTCCTGAGCTAAAAGGCTTGGGAACCTCTGCAGTGGCACAATGCCTGGTAGCTGTTAAATATAGAGCTTACACATTTTGAATGACATCAGTTATTACTGTAATGTTTAGAATGCAATCACACAGTTATGACTAATGTTTATTTTATTTTCCAGGAGTAATACAGTCTACAGTGACTGAACTGCCTCTTACACAGTGTCACAGTGGCTGCTAGCTGATGCCTATGAGTTCAATTCAAAGTTTACAATTTAAATGGTGCATTTATCTATAGTACCTTTAACCAAAGCACTTTGTAATGTGCATTACATTCACCAACATACTTACCAGGGGGAGAGATAGAGATGAGGGATAGAGACAGAGAGAGAGATAGAGAGACTCGTATAATTTACATCATTTGTGTACGATTGACATAAATTATACGAGGCGCATATGATGCAATGGCAGCAGCATTCTTTGCTTCATGTTCTCTGCATCAGTCTCAGTCCAGCATCAGTCCATTTTCTTAATTATTCTCCTGCCAAATGACGAGCATTGTACGCAAACAACGTGAAACGAAGTCCACATCACATACTAGTCATATGGTTGTATGTATCGTTTATATTATATTATTATTATTATTATGTGATGTGGATTGACGTGATGAAGCTTTACTCGCAAATGACGGCACAAATAACGAGTAACTACACGTGATGCACATGCCGACATCCGTCACACACCTTCACATCACATACTGGTCATATGTGATGTGGATTGGCGTGATTAAGCTTTAACGCAAATGACGCAACCTAAAATCAATTGTGCCAATATTTGTCAGCAATACAGCAACAGCATGAATGACATTAGTACACAACATACAACACTATGAATGACATTAGTAAACAACATACAACACTATGAATAACATTAATACACAACATAAAACACAAGCAACAGGAATAACCAAAGTCATTAACCCTTTAAGACCTGAAGCCGATTCTACATGTCTCCTAAATCCCAACAGTTTTCTGAAAAACATAAGTTTCTATATCAGTGGTTCTCAAACTTTTTCATGTCAAGGACCCCCAAAATGATATGTATTTGGCCGTGGACACCCATCAAAATATTTTGTTCCAGGGACCCCCCCCAGAAGCAAAGATTTGAGTTAAAAAATATTCGCTTTAAAAAAATATATAAACTGCTCAAAAAAAGTTCGGAAACTTAACTTCGGTCAATTATATCTCCCCTTTAATAATACCAATTGGTATTGTGTATTGTATCATTTTTATCGTTGATTAGTCACCTTTACAACGAGGTACAGCTTGTAAGGATCGTGCATTTGTGGAATGAGCAACACAGCTAAATGTGTGGGTAGCGCCTCCAAAAAATGTGCCAAAATCACCCAATATGCTTCTGTTGGTAATCACTCTTGTTTTGAGCAACCTGTCAGCACACACCTGCTGAGAGGTGTGTGCCAGTAGTCACAGGTGTGTGACTGCCTCACAGGTGAGTGACTGGCACCTGAACATGGGTTCTGCAACTTTGTTGAGTTTGTACTCCAAGCAGCAACACTGCCCCCATGGAAAGATGCCACGTTTGTCCCTTCAGGATAAGGCCCGTGCAATAGGGCAAGAGAAGCTGGTGTTCCGTTATGCAGAGTGACAGCATTATTTGGTGTTAGCCCTGGTACCATTTCCAAACTTAGGACCAAGTTCTGTGAGACAGGTGAAGTCAACAAGGAAGACAACAACCCAAGACCCCTTGCTTCACTGAGGAACCATCGATTTACAGGCAAGATTTGCACAACGGTACCAAAGACAGATGTCAAAGTTGCAGGGTCCATGCTCAGGTGCCAGTCACACACCTGCCTGCAAATGGTACCAGGGCTGACAACAGGGCTGACATCAAATAATGCGTAATCTGCGTAACGGAACACCAGCTTCACTTGCCCTATTGCACGGGCCTTATCCTGAAGGGACAAACGTGGCATCTTTCTATGGGGGCAGTGTTGCTGCTTGGAGCATACATAAACTCAACAAAGTTGCAGAACCCATGTTCAGGTGCCAGTCACTCACCTGTGAGGCAGTCACACACCTGTGACTACTGGCACACACCTCTCAGCAGGTGTGTGCTGGCAGGTTGCTCAAAACAAGAGTGATTACCAACAGAAGCATATTGGGTGATTTTGGCAAATTTTTTGGAGGCGCTACCCACACGTTTAGCTGTGTTGCTCATTCCAAGAATGCACGATCCTTATGTAAAGGTGACTAATCAACGATAAAAATGATATAAAACACAATACCAATTGGTATTATTAAAGGGGAGATATAATTGACCGAAGTTAAGTTTCCGAACTTTTTTTGAGCAGTTTATATATATTCAAAGATTTGCACACATTTTCAAAAAAAATCAAAAATAACAGATCTACAAGCTCATAGCGTGGCACTCGTTGCTGCGCTATGAGCTTGTATATCTGCTATTTTTGAATAGCCAAAGTGTAAAATAAAGCTTTTTAGCTCAAATCTAAAAATGACACAGTTCCAGGTCTTTATAGGTTAAATGCATATGATATGAATGATGGCCCTACATCTCTTCCTGTTCTGACCTACTGTAAACAACGGCGTGTACCTCGCCTAAAAGAAAAATATTGCCGACCGATGTGAATGACGAGCTATCCGCAAATGTCGTGAAATAATCACAAAATCACATAAATCCACATCACATTAACTGACCAGTAATGTGATGTGGCCTGACGTGATTTACTCGCAAATAACCTTAAACGGTACAACGCCAATCATATTACGTGAAACGACACACGACGTAAAGGACGACATGCATCACATACCTCCACATATGTTCATATGTGACGTGGACTAACGTGATGATGTTTTACCCGCATATGTTGTGAAATGACACAACACAACACATACATCACATCAATGCACATCACATGCGGCCCCCCTGTACGGTCATATGTGATGTGGGCTGACGTGATGAAGACTTACCTGCATATGACGGAAGCGACGTGAAATCAAATGTAATTTTTACCCGCATGTGTTGTGAAATGACAACACATACATCGCATCAATCCACATCACATACTACACTACACTACACCATGGACTTATGTGATGTGGGCTGACGTGATGACTTACCTGCACGGATGTTACGTGAAATCCTGAGACGCGACACAAATCAAATCAAAACGCTGGCCGTGACCCAATAATAAAAACACTGGTCCAGTCCCTTCTTACTTATTCTTCACGAATGACGGGCATTGAACGCAAACGACGCAAACCGCTGGCCCGCCACCCGTTAAATGACGCAACGCAAGCGGCGCTAAGCGAATGACGCTGATAGTGCAAATTTTACAGTTAAAACTAAAAAAGGTTTACTTGATACTATGACAGGGCAAAAAAAAGCTATATTTTTAACTTTATCAAAAATAGATAACGCGCAAATAGGTTTAACTATGTGAGTTTGCTATGTGACCAAGAGCCACATATACTATACCCTGTCACTATATTATACAACCTAGTATACATACACTGTACCCTGTCACTATATTATACAGCTTAGTGTGAGCCTACATACACTGTACCCTGTCATTACATAAACAGCCTAGTATACGTATGCTGTCAGTACTACAAATGGAACCAAATGGACCAATGACTGGTCCATTTGGTTACATTTGTACACACAAAAACCACACAAAGACACACTAGGGGGAAAAAAAAGTAATAACTTTATTAAAGCAAATAATAAAGAGAAAAGAGGGAAAGTTAAAGTATGGAGGTCAGGTAGAAACCTTTTATGTCCAAAACTGTTACTTTTTTAACCCATTGAGACCTGAAGCCGATTCTACATGTCTCCTAAATCTCAACAGTTTTCTGAAAAACGTATGTTTCTATATCAGTGGTGCTCAATCTTTTTCATGTCAAGGACCCCCAAAATTATATGTATTTGGCCGCGGACCCCCATCAAAATATTTCGTTCCAGGAACCCCCCAGAAGCAAAGATTTGAGTTAAAAATGTTAGCTTTAAAAAATATATATATTCAAAGATTTGCACACATTTGAACAATTTTTGAATAGCCCAAAGTGTAAAATAATGCTTTTTAGCTCAAATCTAAAAATGACACAGTTCCAGGTCTTAATGGGCACAAAAAATAAACTGTGTTCCAATGGAGCCAATGTAATTATCATGACCTTTGCTTTGTGAGCTTGTAGATCAGCTGTTTGTACTGCTTTAGTGTGTGACACTGTAGTATGACCAAGTAAAGAAATGTATTTACAAAAAATAATGTTTAAATATGGAGATGCAAGGTTTCTGCCCGACAACCAATGATAGACCGTGTCACTACTAGCACTTACCTTCAACAGCAGCCACGACTCAAACAGCAGCAAATGAAAAAAAAAACACTAAGAAAGGAAGCAAATGACACGACGCACATCATTTGCTTTCTCTATTAGTTTGCACAGACCTACAGCACAGATGGATGTAAACACAGTGTTAATGGGGCTACATGCTACCATAATGATACCAGACATAAATCACATAGCTCCACATCACATACATTTGTACACACAAACCACTAGTGAAGAACTAGTGCAATAGACAGGCAAGAAGAAAGAAATGTGTTTGTGAAAAGAAAGAAAGACAAAAATAAAAAATCGATCAAATAACTCAGACACAAGAGTGAATAAAAACAAATCATTTTGTTATTGCTTTATTAAAGCAAAGAATAGAGGAAAAGAGGAGAAGTTACGACCACATATGGTCGTATGTGATGTGGACCGACGTGACCAAAGCTTTAGCGGAACAATTAAGTGAAACGATAAATAAATCACATAAATGTGATTTGGACAGACATTTGTCATTTGTGGCAACGCAAATGACGTGAAACTATACGATAGACGACGCGAATGACGACATACATGGTATGGTAGCATGTAGCATGTAGCCCCCTTAACAAGCAGCAGCAGAAATCAAAAGGTTCCTACCTTCCTGCCATCTACAGACGTCTTCTTCTTGTCAACTTCATGTTCTGTAAAGACACAAGAAAAAGAAAACAAAAGGTTGAGTTGTGCCGGCCCTACAGGGTGACATTTTGGAAGCCATAGTGACATGTCATAACCTAGTCACTGACAGGCTGTGTCACCATTATGACATTTTACTTCATTAATTGTCACAAATAATTGCAATTAATGATTCAATTGTGTTTGTTTGGCATTGAACATAAATAATATATTTTTGGCTGGCTTTTAAACTTCGTAAACAGTGCAGATATGACAAATAACTTAAATGAATGCCATATTACCTGACTTGACTTTCTAATGTAAAAAAAAAAGCGATCTACAAGCTCACAACGTGTCGCGATCACGGCACGGTGTGAGCTTGTAGATCGGCCATTTCCTCCATTTTATGAACTGGAAACTATGACGATTTTATGCAAAATAATTGCAATTACCTCAAATAATTTGCGATTATGTAACCGGAAGAGTGGGCACCTGGGAAAAGTGGGCACTTCAATGTGTAATTGGCCATTTAATTTCCTCACATTCGACAATAGGCCTTATTCACATCGGGTCACGTGACGTCTGTTTACGTCCTGGTTTCCATTAGGAGGGGATCAGTCTATTTTCTCCATTGACTTACATGCATTCTGCTCATCAGACACAAGCCAACTAACGTCTTATTTCGAAAGGTGAAGTTATTCTAATACAGTGTGCTGTATTATTATCTTGTTTTCTTGATGATGTTATTGTTCTTTTACATCTTACCATTTGGAAATTGACTTTAATAGATAGATTGAGAATGCTAGCAATGTTACCTGCCTGTGTAGAACACATCACCATACAGTGGTGTAAAGTAACCAAGTACATTTACTCAAGTTTTACTTTACTGGAGTATTTACAATTTCCAGTACTTTTACTTCTACTCCACTGCATCTCAGAGGCAAATATTGTACTTTTCACTCCACTATTGCATTGTGAGCTTGTAGATCTGCTATTTTCATAAGATTTTTTATACATTTGAAAACTGGGACATTCTACATAATAATTACTTAATAATTCTACTTTGGTACCTTAAAGACGCAGTGAAGTGACATTTTATTTTGAAGGTTCAGCCTGAAACGTCGGCTCAACGACTCTAAACCAATCAGAAGGTCCCATCCCTTCAGGCTATGGGACGTTGGATCTCAATCACTTCAGCCGTGGGTAACACGGCTAGTGTTTGTTTACAAGTGAGAGAGAGACGGCCAGTGAAGCACGTTTGCTACTACCTGGCTTATTTCTAACCTATAATGTTTTCAGATACATATTTTAGTGTGCAGATGAAGTTTAAAATGAGTAATACACTCATCTTCAATGAGATTCAAAACGGAGTATCTCTGTAATTAAAATCAGCTGTGTTTGAAGAACGTGCAGCTATGGGAATCAAACAGGTGCATGCCATGTAATCAAGATTCATTTATATTCATAAAGGTTGCGTTATGTCATCACGCAGCACGTTTTCGTTTACAGGAATTAATTAAGATTGGCTTTTTAGGGACTTAAGATGTAAAAATACACAAAAATGTTTTTATTAATTTATTTTTTGGCATCTATTGTTAGGTATGCCCATATGATGACCACGGATATGCTCTAAAAGTGTGAAAAACATATTTTTCATTTCACTACACCTTTAAGTGGCCTACATTAACATTTTGATACCAATACCTTTTACTCAAGTACATTCTGAATTTCTGACCATACATACATTCATACACACATATGCTACAAGTGAAAGTCAGAAATTCAGAATTTACTTGAGTAAAAGGTATTGGTATCAAAATGTTAATGTAGGCTACTTAAGGTACCAAAGTAGAAAGTACGCATTATGTACATATGTAGAATGTCCCAGTTTTCAAATGTATAAAAACATCTTAAGAAAATAGCAGATCTACAAGCTCACAATGCAATAGTTGAGTGAAAAGTACAATATTTGCCTCTGAGATGCAGTGGAGTAGAAGTAAAAGTACTGGAAATTGTAAATACTCAAGTAAAGCAAAAATACCTAAGAAATCATACCTAAGTACAGTACTTGAGTAAATGTACTTGGTTACTTTACAGCACTGTATGGTGAGTATATATATATTGGTATAAAAAGGAAATGCTAAAATAAGACTATGTGTTCTACACAGGCAGGTAACGTTGCTAGCATTCTCAATCTATCTATTAAAGTCAATTTCCAAATGGTAAGATGTAAAAGAACAATAACATCATCAAGAAAACAAGATAATACAGCACACAGTATTAGAATAACTTTACATTTCGAAATAAGACGTTAGTTGGCTTGTGTCTGATGAGCAGAATGCATGTAAGTCAATGGAGAAAATAGACTGATCCCCTCCTAATGGAAACCAGGAAGTAAATAGACGTCACGTGACCCGATGTGAATAAGGCCTAATACAGCCACTGTGGGCATAAAACAATACGTTGAAGGGTACGTTTAGGTCTGATAATGATGTACAGTACACATGTTCACATCATGTATAGGCTACTTTACATCACTGAAGACCATTTAGCAAATTCTTAATTTGTTTAACATTTGAGAAACAAAAATAGCCAATTTAACAAAGACGTGCCCACTATTCCTGTATCAAACACCATTTTCAAGTAAATACACAATGCTTAGCATTTAATGCAGTTTTAGAAACAACTAAACAGTGGCTCTCAAAGGTTTTCATATCAAGGACCCCAAATGAAAATGCATTTGACCAAGGATTGGGCCTCTTCCGTACTTTCCTTCACAGGTGTTACAAATGATACCAATTAAGAGTGTACAGATGGAACCAAATGGACCCGTAATTTGTTTCCATTTGTACACACGGAGTTAAAGGGATATTTCATTTTCAAAAAAAACTTTGGGTCATTTTATCGTCTACTCAGGCTTTTGTGAGCCCCCCAGACCGTTTTTAAGTTGCTTGATTCAGTATTTAGACATTTGATATTCATTTTATCAGACACACGCCCTTGACACGGCTCCCTTATCAAACAAGCTGGTTGCTTGTTTCTCTCACAGAATCTGGCAACACCGAGGACAAGCTTCACGCCGTTCTGCATGAACGGCAGCTCATAAGGGACATTCAGTGCATGTTTAAAGGTAGGGTAAGTGATATTTTTTGGTTAAAACAAAAAGTTTTTTTTAAAAAGGTTAAAATACTATATTCTGATAGTAATCATTGCTATAGAGTGTTTGTTCAGTAACAGGAGTCTCCATGTCTCTCCAGCTCTTTAATAAACAGAAAATACATTTTTCGGTAGGTGTCAAAATCTCAGCCAATCAGGAGAAAGTACCCATTTTTAAGCTTAATTTGTATAGTGTTCCAGTTCAAATTTTGTCTGCTCATTTCTAAGTGTCATCACTTCCTATTTCACTTTTTTAATCTGTATCCTGATTGAGTTCTCTGTCCTGGTTGGATAAAATTGGAAATGAAACTGAAACGAAAATGCATTTTCTGTTTAATAAAGAGCTGGAGAGACAAGGAGACTCCTAATACTGAACAAACACTCTATAGCAATGAGTACTATCAGAATATAGAGCTATTTAACATTTATTTTAACCAAAGCAAATCACTTACCCTACCTTTAAAGGTAGGGTAAGTGATATTTTTTGGTTAAAACAAAAAGTATTTTGTTAAAAGGTTAAAATACTATATTCTGATAGTAATCATTGCTATAGAGTGTTTTTTCAGTAACAGATGTCTCCCTGTCTCTCCAGCTCTTTAATAAACAGAAAATACATTTTCTGGTAGGTGTCAAAATCTCAGCCAATCAGGAGAAAGTACCCATTTTTAAGCTTAATTTTTATAGTGTTTACAGTTCCAATTTTGCCTGCTCATTTCTTAGTGTCATCACTTCCAATTTCACTTGTTTAATCTATATCCTGATTGAGTTCTCTGTCCTGATTGGATAAAATTGGAAATGAAACTGAAACCGAAACGAAAATGCATTTGCTGTTTTATAAAGAGGTGGAGAGACAAGGAGACTCCTAATACTGAACAAACACTCTATAGCAATTAGTACTATCAGAATATAGAGCTATTTAACACTTATTTTAACCAAAGAAAATCACTTACCCTACCTTTAAGTGTCAGTACACTGCAAAATGAGGATTAGTAGAAAAAAACGAACTTTGGAGGCGCTAAAATAGGCGATTTTCATTTATACACATTACTCCATTAAGCCAGGGGGAAGGGGTCTCCACAATGGACAACAGGGGCTTCTCTGGACAAATTCAACGGCCCTTTGTATGTTGGTGAGTGATTAGCGTCACATCAAAGCAAAGATCGGAAATGACTGGAATTCTCCTTTAACCCTTTAAGACCGGGAACGTATCCGTGTCATTTTTAGATTTCTTAATAGGCTATAAAAAAATTGCAGATCTACAAGCTCATAGCGCGGCACAGAGTGCCGCGCTATGAGCTTGGAGATCTGCAATTTTTTTTTGAAAGAAATCGTGAAAATGTGTGCAAATCTTTGAATATATATATATTTTTTAAAGCAAACATTTGTAACTCAAATCTTTGCTTCTGGGGGGATTCTACAAATGTAGAAATCCTCAGACCCCGCAGACCCCCATCTCAAAATATTTTGTTCCAGAAGCAAAGATTTTAGTTAAGAATGTTAGTTAAAAAATATATAAATTCAATGATTTGCACAAATTCAAGATTTTTCCAATAAATAGCAGATCTACAAGCTCATAGCGCGGCACTATGAGCTTGTATATCTGCCATTTGACACAGATGCGTTCCCGGTCTTAATGGTGACACAGCCCTATAGTTTATAGTGTTCAGGTGTGATCCAGGTACGTACCGTGTGGGGTCTCCCGCCGCGTGGTTGAAGATAGCTGGTATTAATAGAGCCGCGTAGGTTGTATGGCACCACGTCCCGAGCACCGTACGCCTTGTATCTCCGACGGAGAGCGTTCGTTGGCACCGTTATACGTTTCAGCTCTCAGGGCTCGTTGCTGCGCTGTCGAGGTTCCATCTTCCTGCCCCTTCTCCCGAGTTACAGACACTCTATTACCAGCTATCTCCTGATGACGCCATCCATCCAGGACCTTCACTGAAGAACTCATACAGTGAGTCAAACGCTGAGTCATAGCTAGAAGCCATGACTCAGCGTTTAACTCACTGTATGAAGTAGATTTAGTCCACTCTGCAGAAGGTCACCACATGATTAACCTGCAAGACACAGATATACACCAATATTAAATTTAATATATTGTAGAATATAATATTAAGATTGTAAAACAAAAAAAAAGACATATAGCCTATATATATATTCCTTAAAGGTAGGGTAAGTTATATTTTGGTATTTTTTTAAAAGGTTAAAGTATTATATTCCGATATAATCATTGCTACAGAGCGTTTGTTCGGTCACAGGGGTCTCTCCAGCTCTTTAATAAACACAATATAGTACATGTTCAGGTAGGTGAGTGACACAATGTAAGCCAATCAGGAGAGGGCACTGAAAATGCATGTTCTGTTTAATAAAGAGCTGGAGAGACATGGGAGACTCCTTTTACAGAACAAACACTCTATAGCAATGAGTACTGTCACAATATAGAGCTATTTAATATTGTTACTGAACAAACACTCTATAGCAAGGAGAACTACCAGAATATAGAGCTATTTAACACTTATTTTAACCAAAGTAAATCACTTACCCTACCTTTAAGTTTTTTAGGCTTTAACATTTGTTTTGTTCTATATATTTTATGAAAAGTATGAAATGTGAAAGGTGCTGTACAAATAAGGTTTTATTATTATGATCTAGCCCTGGTCCAGAGAGTCAGTGAGTTCTCTCTAACGCTCTGCCAGGCGCTCGGGTCTGCTTATAGACAAGGAATTCCACTGCCCTGCGAGGGCTCCAACTGTAGTGCAAATAAACAAAACCACTTCGCTACTCACCAAAACAAAGGTTGTTTTGTGTTGTTGAAAGTCTGTTCTCCAGGGTGGAAAGCCTCTCAGCACCCCACCTTCTCTGTAAAATACACTTTTTGGCCAGAAAAGAAAATATTTCTCCGGAAGAAAAAAAAGTTTTTGGTTGCTCTACTGCGCCCTCTACAGATCTGGTCAATGGCATTTTTCTATTGACCAGATTTTGCCTTCAAGGTGAAATATTTTCCTTTCTGGTCAAAAAGTGTATTATACAGAGAAGGTGGGGTGCTGAGAGGCTTCCCACCTCCGAGAATAGACTTTCAGCAACAAAAAAAACAGTCTTCTTTGTTTTCGTGAGAAGCAAAGTGTTTATTTTTTAGTTTTACTACAGTTGAAGCCCTCGCAGCCCTGGTCCAGAGCGTTAGTGAGTTATCTCTAACGCTCTGCCAGGCGCTCTGCGCTTTTACAAGGAATTCCACTGTCCTGCGAGGGCTCCAACAGTAGTGAAAATAAACAAAACCATTTCACTACATACCTAAACAAAGGCTGTTTTGTGTTGTTGAAAGTCTGTTCTCAGAGGTGGGAAGCCTCTCAGCACCCCACCTTCTCTGTAAAATACACTTTTTGGCCAGAAAATAATATTTCACCGGAAGAAAAAAATGTTTTTGGTTGCTCCACTGCGCCCTCTACAGATCTGGTCAATGGAATTTTTCTATTGACCAGATTTTTGCATTCCGGTGAAATATTTTCTTTTCTGATCAAAAAGTGTATTATACAGAGAAGGTGGGGTGCTGAGAGGCTTCCCACCTCCGAGAAGAAACTTTCAACAAGTTTTTGGAGTGTTCTAAATTCTTGAACACTCCAAAAAATAGTGTGTGTAGTTAGTTCCATGTTAAAGTCTCAAACATCTTGATACATGTATATTACTCTAAATATAAAGTGTTTATCCCAAAGCTACAGATGTTATCCCCAGGGTCCCCACACATTTTTAGCAATGAATTTCCAAAACTTTTCCAAAACTTTTCCAGAATATTTAGCCCAATTTCCAGGCCTATATAACAATCATTCGGCGCAATAATGTGTCTCTTACTCCTATGTAGAATGCCCAAAGATAGGCAGTGTAGCAAAAATAAAGTTTGAGACATACATTAGGCTGCCGTCACACAGCCCGTTCGGCGAAAAACTACTTATGTTACATATTTCGTGTAATATTATTCATGTTTATGAAAATGTTTTGTTTTAACAAAATCAATAGCCAAAAACAATGCATAGCCAAATATTTTTCTTGATAAATTCCAGGACCTTTGATGATGTTTGATCAATTTCAAACCTTTTCCAGTACTGGATTTTTTTAAATTTTATTTCAAAATATTTCCAGGAATTTCATGACCGTGGGGACCCTGTATCCCACCATATGGACCCTTTGTGTTCAGCAATATTACGTATTATTCAATTAATAAATGCGTTAATCTGGTCTGTCAGAACATCACTGTATATCATTCAATGGGTGTTAGTGGCGCTGATGCAGCAGGTGAACGCCGGTATTACACCCCATGTAATCCAGGAAATACAATGATGTTCATCCACAGACGGGATTAAAACACTTCTTTACTAAACTATACTGAATATCAAGGGAACACCAAGACCCCGTATGTACGGATAACATCGGTGGCTTTAAGATAATAACTTTATATTTACAATGTATACAGACATGTAGACGAACGAGCCTTAAAACACAGAAAACCACACTATTGTGGTGTTGCAGCAGATGACCGCAGGTATTACACTCCAAGTGAATGTGGAAATAGAATGGCGTTCAGGTTCAGACACACGCGTGATTAAAACACGTCTTTATTCAACGTTAAGTAATATTACGGAACAAACCTGACCCGTATGGACGGGTAACATCCGTGTCTTTGGGTCTAAATGCTTTATGTGTTGGATTGGGCTCATTTATGGGGATTTATGAGCCGTTTAAAACTACCAACAAACATAAGACTTGATCACCATAAATAAAAAACCTGACCAGTCTTGATCCAAGGCCTAAATAGATTATAAACACACATGAATGTAATGTTTGTATGGTGGGGTTAGATCTACAAACCCCCACACAGTGAGCGTGGTTTAAGGTTTAAACTTTAGGTGACATTTAGTTGTGATTAGCTGTAGTTTACAACCCTCGTAGACGTATTTACGATTCTGACGTCTTCAATCTACGAGAGTTGTAGGGTGCACCCCCCCATGGATTCGAGCACTTTCGGCACTTTACCCCGCTACACTCCAAACATGTACAAATTGAAAATAAAAGGTGCTTACCGCAAAGCCCCAAATGTTAACGACCTCGGCGGGGTAGTAGTGATCCCCGTCGAGGTATATCTTTCAATAAAGAAGTATTTTAATCCAGCTTGTGTCGGAATCTTCACTGTTCTTCTTTTGTTTTAAATGAGTTTGAACTGCGCATTAGCGATTTGGCGGTCGGGAGGTGTATTGCGCATTGAACTTACAATGTATCAATACACCTCCCGACCGCCAAATCGCTGTTGCACAGTTCAAACTCATTTAAAACAAAAGAAGAAGCAGTGCGCAATACACCTCCCGACCGCCAAATCGCTAATGCGCAGTTCAAACTCATTTAAAACAAAAGAAGAACAGTGAAGATTCCGACACAAGCTGTTTTAAAATACTTCTTTATTGAAAGATATACCTCGACGGGGATCACTACTACCCCGCCGAGGTCGTTAACATTTGGGGCTTTGCGGTAAGCACCTTTTATTTTCAATTTGTACATGTTTGGAGTGTAGCGGGGTAAAGTGCCGAAAGTGCTCGAATCCATGGGGGGGTGCACCCTACAACTCTCGTAGATTGAAGACGTCAGAATCGTAAATACGTCTACGAGGGTTGTAAACTACAGCTAAGTTGTGATCATCAGGAACAAATGTTTGTTGCAATAGCCTTGAATCAAGACTATTATAGTTGTATTTTCTCAAAAAAAAACTCGAATGCTTAAATAATAATGGTGTTAAATATCGGTGGATAAAAACGTGTCATGTTGATATAAATCAAGCATTAATTTACCTTCTTACAGAGCAGCGCACCACGTTTCAAACCACTGTTGTATCCAGCCGGTGCTGCGCTGAGTCGAATTTAAACCCGTATTCACATCCGGTCTAGAGCCCCGCCTACTGGATCCGGTGTGTTGAACGCGTACATGGACGCATCATTTCCGTTTCCGTTTTCCGACCGGATCTTTTTCCTGCAGAGTGAATTGATCCCCAGTCTGCTTTCAAGTAATCAACACTAAATCAGCTACTGCTGTGTGGAGGATGCAGTGGTGTAAAGTAACTAAGTACATTTACTCAAGTACTGTACTTAAGTACATTTTTGAGGTGTTTGTGCTTTACTTGAGTATTTACAATTTCAAATACTTTTACTTTTACTCCACTACATCTCAGAGTCAAATATTGTACTTTTACTCCACTACAAATATTTGAAAACATTAGTTATAGTTACTTTGTACATTTTTATTATTATTACAAAACAACTGCAGCCCTATGAAAATAGCAGATCTACAAGCTCACAACGAGTAGCAAAGCGATGCGTTGTGAGCTTGTAGATCTGCTATTTTGATTGATTGATTGAATATTTTATTAGGCAAAAGAATGTAAAACAACACATTTACATTTAAAATACTTTGTCTAACAGGTCCGTTCATAAAAGTCCTTGCGGACTTGTTTCCAATGAGGGCCTTGGTATTCAATTCATAGACATATATAGTGGCACCACAGTTCGAATATCATTACACAAAGAAAATAAAAATAAAACAGCAAAAAGATTATATATATATATATATATATATATATATGTATATATATATATATATATATATATATATATATATATATATATATATATATATATATGTATATGTATATGTATATATATATATATATATATATATATATATATATATATATATATATATATATATATATATATATATATATATATATATATATATATATATATATAACACTATGTACAACAAAAGGAATAAAAAAGGGGGGAAAGATATGTACAAGAACGGCTGTCTAACGGGAAAATGGTACTACCTCCTCTTTTGGCCTCCTGAAAGGTGATTTTTTTAAGGCTCTTTTAAATGAGCCCAGCGAACTGCATTTTTTGAGGGATGGGGTTAGAGTCTAACCCCACTGCCACCCAGGATTGGAATGGTCTAACCGTTAGACCATTCCAATCCTGGGTGGCAGTGCTGTAGAAGGAGAATTTGCCCATGTTTGTTTTATGGGTGGGTGGTACCAAATTGTTGTTAACGCTCCCTCTGGTATTGTGACTGTGGGTGTCACTAACCTTTTGGAGGTATTTACTCAGATATGCGGGAATAGGGGGCATATCGGGCAAATTTTCATTTACAATTTTGAAGGCCAGTCCCATTTTTAGTTGTTTAACCCTGTCTTCCACCCTGAGCCAGCCTAGGCTGGCAAAATGGGTGGGAGAAAGGTGGGTCATGGGCCCCAATCCGAGGAGTAGTCGAATCAGTTTGTTTTGGGAGGTTTGAAGCTTAGTCTTCAGTGACACTGAGGTGTTGGAGTACCAGGAGGTGCTAGCATAATCAAAATGTGGTTGAATCAGGGCCCCTGAGAGGGTCCTGAGGGCCTGAGGGTTGACAAAAGAGGAAACTCTGCCCATACATTTGGTTCTCTGGTTTACTATTTTGACCACCTTTGTCCCCATGCTTTCACCTGACAGGTATTTGTCGAGAATACAACCCAAATAGGTAATCTCTTCTTTGCTAGAGATAATTGTGTCATCGACTTTGACCTTGAAATCATTTACCTCCATCTGTCTGAGGGAATGTTTGGTCCCAAAGAGAATGGATTCAGTTTTCCCAAGGTGTAGTCATTTTCAAAGCATTTTCATACATTTTGGAAACTTGTGAAATGGGACATTCTGCACCCCCATCTGAAATGATTTAATGCCAGGGACCCCCATCTGAAATGTTTTAATGCCAGGGACCAGGGATACAAGGATTTGTGTTGTTAAAATGTTAAAGAATATATATATATTGCAATTTCTTTCCAATTTCTTCCGAGATCCTTTTTGTAAATAGCAGATCTACAAGCTCACAACATGTTGCATCATGTATATGTAGCAGAGTGGCTCACAGCCTGATGAGATAAAAGTCTGATATCTATAAGAAATAATAAAGTCTGCACATAAAAAAAAAAAAAAGAAGCTCCCAGTCAAGGCTTTTTAAAGCCTTGACTGGGAGCTTCTTTTACATTTTTCAGTGTGCAGACTTTAATATTTCTTATATATCTTATATATCCACTGTTGGTCCTGCACCTGCCGTCCAGTGGATGTGCCAGTTTTATTGTTTCTATAAAACTCTGATATAGGCTCTATGCACAGCAGCCACATTGTGAAGACATTCACAGGTGTTGCCAATGATACTAATGAAGGCTCTGTTCCATTCTGCTCAAACAGAGGTCAGGGTGTTGATATTGTGCATGTTGGCTCACTTGAAACACTCTGCTACACTACAAATCCACCGTGCACTAACATATATGGTCTGCTGCACCAAGTGGCTCTAAAATGTGGGTCCAGGGACCCTCATGGTTCCTTAAGGGGTTTCCAAATGGCCCCTTACGAGTGTGTAACTCTGAGAGTGTACAAATGGACCCTTACGGGTCCATTTGGTTCCATTTGTACACTCAGAGTTATGGGGGTCGTGGAAATTGAAAAATCTGAGAACCACTGTGCTACACTAAATGGAACAGAGCCTTAGTATCTTTGGTAACACCTGTGAATGTATTCACAATATGGCTGCTGTCCATAGAGCCTATTCCCCCCAGAGTATAGAAAATACTCTTTAGTCTAGCGGTTAAGATGTTGGCTTCCCACGTGGTAGACCGAGGTTTAAATCCCGGCCATAACATATTTAGGATAAAAGTAGTCAAGTTGATCTTGATGCTGAAATAACTCATTTAGATGGGGACCCCCTGGAACCCCCTCAAGGACCCCTGGGGGTCCCCGGACACCACTTTGAGAACCATGATTTAGACAATTTAGCATCAACATACACACTCACGCACTTGCACACGCGTACACACACGCACACGCACACGCACACACACACACACACACACACACACACACACACACACACACACACACACACACACACACACACTCACACACTCACACACGTATGTATGCGTGCGTGTGCGTGCGTGCACGCACGCATACATACACATACATACACACAGAGAGAGACAGTAAAAAGTCCAGCCTTTCAACCCTTGTAAGTGGTTGTAGCAAGATTTTTATTTTTCATATAACTTACAGTACAATCAAATAAATGAAATCTACCATTCGTTTTTGGATACGATGTGTTGAAAAGGGTAAACAGCGGACCCTTTGCGGCCGTTCAACCGATTCTGGGAGACCTGGGCATGGGACCTCATCTCGGAGCTGTATGGAGTGAGCATTATATTATACCTCTATGGGAGTGAAAGGTTCTTAATGTGATCCAATACAACAGCACTACAACACACCACTGGTTTAACTCATTCAGTGCCTGACTTATTTCTGGCATTTTGGCTCTGAGTGCCAGAGTCTTAGGAAGCGAGATACAGCCTTTTTCAGTAAGATGTAAAACAAGAAGTGAATGGAGCAGCAAATCTTCAAATCATGATATCTTGGGTTCTGAACATTAAAATAAAAATGTTTTCATGACGTCGGCGACGTCATTGGCACCCTGGGCTCATAAAAATGTGACGTCGGCGACGTCAATGGCACTGAATGAGTTAAAATTAAGTGTATTTATTAATCAAGCAGTACGTTAAAAGTTATAGAAATGTACTTAACAGAGATCTCTGGGCTCACACTAGCTTTCCTTATCAGCAACAAATTGCATCGAGGTCACTTCACGAAGTCTGAGCCCTCCTATCTGTCCCTAGAGCCCCTATATACTGAAATGTGGGGTGGTCTTCAGGTTGGTAGAGGCACCTCCCTCGTCTGCCCTTCGCCACCTGACTCAGCATTTCTCTTCAAACAATGGGGCACATGAGCACACTTATTATATTTGTCTTAATGATTACATTGGTTGTATCAACAATTATGTGATGGCTCCCACAGCATGTTTGCTGGCTGGCAGCTCCTGGTCTCTTCATTCCCCTGCAAGTCATCTTGTCACTCACTTTTTGTTGCCCCCATGGACACATTATGGACTGGAACTGTGCCCAAGGGGCCTTGACAACCAGGGCCCCTGGGTAATGAGCCTTATGTCAATTTCCCCACCCCAAAAATGTATGCAGTTAAAACACTCACATTTAGGGCCCCTGAGACTGAGCAAAAAACAAGTGAATCAATGTTGAAATATGGTTAGGCAGAACTATTGAATCCATGTTGAACCCTGGACCTTGAAATGAAATAGAAAGTGCTAGATGTTGAATAAACATTCGATTTCAACTCAGAACTGACACTCTGTTGTATCTTCTTAAATGTTCTGAGCTGTAGAAAATGTGACATGAAGAAACTTAATTTGAAGTTTGCCCTGTTCACTTAGGGCAAAGTATGGTCTGGTCTAGGCAAGTCTGTAATCATCCAGGTGGAGGGAACGGTGGAGCATCTTTGTGATGCAGTACTGTATGTGCAGTGCTTTCACTGGGGGCTGTTGGTAGGACAGAACACTTCCAGCCTGGACAGGTCCAAAGCGGGAGTCAACGAAGGGTTTATGCAGACATTCCCATGGTGCAGACTAATGGCCTGGACAGGGGGGTCAAAGTTCTTGTACGCCTCTTCAACCTTGAGCACCGGAAGGTCATGGAGAGGTCCAGCAAGAGCCTTGTACAGTAGAGTGTGCTTCTGTAACACAGATGAGTGACACTAGTTGGTATACTCCACATGTTCTATACTTAAGAACTCAACATGTAATAACATTGGGAATGTCACTTTTTTGTCACTATTTCAATATCACAATAATAAAATTTGTTAGTGTTTATCCTATTAGAGTACAGTAGTACTAAAACAGTAGTACATATTTACATACCTAATTCATCCTTCTAAAGTTTAATGCTTAGGTCTATGCAAAGAAATATGACATGATAACAAAAAATAAGATATACCGTTTTGAAATCACCATGGTTCTTGGCTTGTGCCACTGTTGCTCAGCTTCAGTGCAGCTGTGTACGGCGGACAACTTTGGCAACCGTCTCCGAGTAGTGAGCTGACTGCAAGAGTAGTGAAACTATGTGGTTGCAATGTGCAGTTCCAGCGACACAGGAACACTGATGCCGAGTCATTAGGACTGGCTTTTAATGTTTCAGGACTACCTGAAAAGAAAAGGAAAAAAGTGGGGGTGGAATTATATTAGGAAAGAAATATTGAATTTGATTGTTTCACAGATATTATTTTAGGTAACATGAGACAAACAAGAAACAAACTTCACAGCACCAGTAAAACTACTGAGGTGCTGTGAAGTTGGGAGGCACAAAGGGAATAGTCTAGGACCTGGCTAAGATATGTACCTGGGCGAGGGTGTATGTTCCGAGACCCGAAACACCCTATGACCCCAGGCTACAACACTGATGATACATCCCAGGTGCATCCATGTGATGTATTCTTTATTGTATGCACTTAATTTAGGAGAGAATATCTCAACTGTTCCTGGCTAATATGACCCCAGGGAACAACTTAGGAACTGTGACTTTTATCCGGGATGAAATACCCAAAATGACCACACCCTTTTTTTAAACGACCATAACCGGACCGGTGCATTACTTCCAACATGGCTCTATCTGCTAAACCGTTGGAGCTACAGATTTACTGAGGTGCTCAAAATCAGTGGCGTCGTTAGGCGGGGGCTTCGGTGGCTATAGCCACCAATGTTTTATCCAAAGCCACCAATAAAATATATATATATATATATGTATTACAGTCCAGGGCCATAGGGATATTTAAAGAGCACCACATTTGTCCCAGACGTGTCCCAGAGCAACAGCATGCTCTAATGATTTAGCAAGGGCGCCCGAGCCAGCGACCTTCAGGGTCATCATAGTGGCCAAATCCAATATGGCCGCCACCTGACAAAGTTTTGGGCTATAACGTTTGAACCACATTTTGAGCTATGAATGCAAACTTGGTGTCTAAATCATGTTTTTTGACAATTAGAAACATGTTTGAATGCTTATCTTTATGATTTAATCTATCTAGAGGACACTAATTTGATTATCACAAATATGGCTACTATGTTATGAAACAACCAATGTATCTTACGATGTCATTTTATTGAAACAAGACTGATTTAACAGTAGAACTAATTCCTATGATGATAGGCCTACAGCTACAGCTAATACAGTATGTTCAACAATGCTCAGCATAAAGTGTAATACTATATAGTATTACTATTCTATACACCATTGACTAGGATGATATCATACAGTACTAGTCACTAGCCACTGTCAGGATTCATCTACTCTGCTGTGGCCACCACGGCTCTTGCCGGCATGCAGTATATGATGATGACCATATACTCCAATCTTTGGACATGGAAAGTCGATCTTTTCAGGCTCCAAAGTAAGGGTGACCAGAGTTTCTTTGAGATACCTGCACTCCTTTTCCCATAGTCAGGGAAGGCTGATGTTGGTCAAATGGTACCAGGTCCCTTGAGAACTTTCCTCCCACCCAAGCTGCACTTATTCAGCATGTCAGAACCTGGGAACCTTACTGGACCCATCTTGCAGACGCCAGTAAGCTTGCGCCATCCTCCTCCACTGTGGCTGCAAAAGTCATGTAGTGGACACAGCAAATGCTGCAAAACTGGAGTCTGCTGCATCTCGATATATAGATGTTGTGTGATTAGGACATTAAAAACAGTCATCACCCGAGGAATCAAAAGGACTGAGCACATGCAACTGTGTGTGTGTGTGTGTGTGTGTGTGTGTGTGTGTGTGTGTGTGTGTGTGTGTGTGTGTGTGTGTGTGTGTGTGTGTGTGTGTGTGTGTGCGTGTGCGTGTACGTGTATGTGTATGCGTGTGTGCGTGTGCGTGTGCGTGTGTGTGTGGTGCAGTACGTATCAGTTATCGCAGAGCTGTTCTGTTGTTGTAGTAACACCAAGACACATTCCTAGCAACGATTTGTTGTTTAGCAATTCACTTTTCAGATTCTAATCTGAACATATTGTTCAAATTCCATACACCTTTGACTATTATGATAGTATTCACTTTATGCTGAGCATTGATGTGCATACTGTACTGGTTGTCGCTGTATCCTTTGGATTCTATAGTCATATTATACTGTTTTGATAAAAATGACATTGTTTTCTCCGGTTTGATCTTAACTTATTCCTACAACTACTGTATACACTCAATCTGAATGAAACATTATGTTACATAACATGTTTGGTATAGTGGCCATATTTGTAATAAGCAAGTCAGAGTGCTCTAGATAGATTCAATCATAAATATGAGCAAATATGTGTTTCTAATGCTCAAAATGCATAAAGTAGACACCAAGTTTGCCAAAAATGTCACTAAGGTAAGTGAAACACATTTGCAAAACTAATATTTATTTGAAATATGCAAAATAGAGGTCCAGCCACACCCAGTCATAAAGATAAGCATTCCAACATGTTTCTAATTGTCAAAAAACATGATTTAGACACCAAGTTTTCTCATTTATAGCTCATCTGGTTCCAAAGCTTTAGCCAAAACCTTTTTCAGGTGGTGGCCATTTTCGATTTGGCCACAATGATGACCCAGAGCATTGCTGGCTCAGGTACCCTTGCTCAATCATTGGAGCATGCCCTGGTTTACATCAATTTAGGTGCTTCTAGACTGATTCACACAAAATTATCCCTATAGCCCTGGACTGTAATATGTTGGCAGTTTCTTTTGCGTTTTTTAAAATATCAAATTAGAAATATTACACTTTCTACGTTTCCCTAAACATAAGTATTCTGAACATTTTGAGCGCCTCAGTAAATCTGTAGCTCCAACGGTTTAGCGGATAGAGCCACGTTGGAAGTAGTGCACCGGTTATGGTCATTTTAAAAAGGGCGTGGTCATTTTCGGGTATTTCGTCCCGGATAGAGAATTAGTCACAGTTCCTAAGTTGTTCCCTGGGGTCATATTGGCCAAGAACAGTTGAGATATTCTCTCCTAAATGAAGTGCATACATATCTTAGCCAGGTCCTAGAAATTGAATGACCCCTGCTGGTGGAGCTTCCACACCACAAGTATATAGTTGTAAGGAATTTACGGTTTTATGTCCCAGAAAGGTTTTAGTAGTCTTGCAACATACTTTTGTGAGACGTAGCTTTGATCTAAAAAAAATGACAGAAAAGGCATTAAAAACACATCATACAGTCATTACATGTAGTGTTAATGACTGTAATGACTGTAGATCCTATTGCTTGCATGTTAGACTACAACTTTTACTTTGAAGGACAAAGACCATGTGCTTTGACACGTGGTCACATGGCTTCTTTGTTTTGATGAAAAGGGTAGATTAAAAGATGACTGACATTTTGAATAATAACCATTTCAGGCTTTTAGATTCCAGATGAATTAAGAAAAACAAAGACAAATTAAGAGCCTTTTCCTTTGTCAGTCCCAAATAAAAAAATGCCAAAATACTAATCAGAATATCAGAAAAATGGAGCATTATCCTGATTTGTTGGTGGGCTAAAACATTGGAAAAATGAAGCCATTATTTGATTTTTGGTCTGGGATGAAAAAATGCCAAAAACCTTTTTTAAGAGCTTTTTTTCAGTGTCAGTCCCAAATAAAAAAAAAGCCAAAATACTAATGAGAATATCAGAAAAATGGGCCATTTTCCAGATTATAGGGGAGACAAGAAAAGTTTAAATATGAAGCAATGTTTTATTTAGGTTCTGAAATGAAAATCAGTAAAATATACTTTTCAGGTGCCTATTCCAATTGAAAAACATATAATACATAAGATGCCCTGACTCCAAAAGGCCAGGGGATCTTAGTATAATCTGAGCTTCAATTTGGAAGTGACTATTGGAAAAATGGAGCAATGTTTTATTTGGTTTCTGAAAGGAAAATCAGTCAAATAAATGTTTCAAAAGTGAATTGGAATTGAATGTGAGATTATACTAAGATCCCCCGACCCACTAGTACAGCTCACTTCAAAATAGGGCCCAGTTCTCTTGTATTCAATAAAAACACTCAGACAGAAAGTCTTTCATTGGAACTTTATAGATCACTAGCTGCTTTAGTGAAAGAGGATTTTACTACGCTACATTAATCATAAAAATATGTAGTTGGTGGTTTAATGAATCATGAACCGTTTTATGAACATCTGAATGATCGCCTTGTTCTCTGACAGATGTATATGAAATAAATAGGCCTAAAAAGGCCTGACATTTAAACCACATGCAAAATGTCCACAATCCAAAGAAAGAGCTGCTCCTTTCACATTAACATCAGCTCATCTTGAACGAGTCGCCAGTCATCATGGCCACAAATTCTGAAACAGAAAGCGTCAAATACATTGTTTAAATTTCCAGTAAAATTGTATTCCCCCCGCCCTTCTAAAATCATACTGTATTTTAATAGTAAAATAGGACTGAAATTGTTGATTCTCATGACACAGCACACATTTATTTTATAGTTATACCTTATGTCATTATGATTCTGGTAGGGAGAAATGCTCTATTGGCATACTGTCAAGGGTTATCCCCCCTAAATAGTGCCTACTGCTTAATATCCTAACAATACACAATTTCCAAGAACAATCGGAACTGAAGGCAGCACTATACGGCAGACCAGCATTTGTTGTAGTAGATGAACATATCAATTATTTTCATAAAAAAATGAAGTAGTTACAGCCTTTAACCACTTATACTTGGTGACCGGAGTCTGCCAAGCTCACAACACATCGAGACACATTGTCTGCTTGTAGATCTGCTATTTTCGCCAAATGTTCACCACCTCAGAATAGGGACGCTAGGGTTGATGTGGTTAATAAATTTAATTTGAGTCTTCATACCTTCATAATCTATTGTTCCATCTCCGTCTTTATCTGCCTCTTTCATCATCTGCTCTGCCTCTATCTCATTAAGCGGTTCTCCAGCATTCATTAATACATACCTGCAACAGAGTATGAAAGATAGCAAAAACAGATAAAGTTAATGGTAGTAAATGTAAGGTTTCTCTTGTATGGAGGAGAGATTTGGGACTGGACCCATTGAAATACATTTCATATAGCCAGTGTTCTTACTTCAAAGTGTTCCACTCAATGTATCCTTTGGCCTCTTTGTCAAAAACTTTAAAAGCAGCGCGGAGTTCGGCATCTTGGTTCTTGGCTCTTTCATGGTACAACGCCATCAGACCCAGGAAGCTGTCACAGTTAAATGTTCCTTTGCCTAAAATATCCCAAAATATATCATGTAAACACAGCAAGTGCAAAAATGATAACAATTTTATAATATAACAAATAATATTTAATAGTTTCCAATTCTCTTACAGATTCTTCCGTCAAGTAGCTACAACACACTATCCTTTGCATAATGTTGAGATTACTACAAGGTTATCCTACAAGGAAAATACTATTACACATCAACGAGGAAACTACTCATCTCCATTTGTCCCGGTAGGCCCTAGTTAAATGAAACCAACAAATATCAGAAAAGTAGTAATAAACAGTTAACATTTTGCTTTTAAAATGAGCTGGTTTTAAGGGAGAGAATAAAACCTGAATCAATTATCCTCCTTCCCATTGTCACAACAGAATGTTGGTGCTTTGAAATGATATATAGCCTACATATTTTCCCTCTACATGAAGGCCAAATCACCCCAGACATCCAGGCACTGGATTAGCTATACTGGCTAAATATATTTTCTTCTTTGAGAGGGTTCACTTTAACATCCATTGCTGAAAATAACTACTGCAACTTCCCCTTTCTTCTGCACTATTTGGACAAACAAGAGACAAATGTAGAAATGATGGTTTCTTAGCCACAGAGAAAAGAAATGACTAGTGGAGTAAAGAGAATCAAGCACATTAATAGATGGACAGACCAAGAAACACTGACATCAGTGTTGAAACGTGAAAGTGAATAACATGTGAACGAGTGTAGAACAATAGACAGTATATGTCATAAGACTGTTGTATATGAAAAGCCTGTTAATGACTTTCAATCTGGTGTCCCTTGGGCATGTCATTATAGGCAAAAGTTATCAAAAAAAATCAAAATGTGAAGAAGTATGAATAGCTTAAAGGGCAAGACCACTTTGGTAGAGGTTTGGGTTGTGTAGTTACCTTGCCATGATGTAACTCCAAAGGCAAGAAAAAAAAAGATTGCTCCGTTGATTAGAAATTGATAATTCAAAATATGCCCTCAATTGACTTACAGTACAGTAAAGAGGCTCAGGACTCAGGAGGAGCTCTTTTAGCCGATAAACGAACGCAAATTAAGTTGATACAATATAGAACATCACCAAACCCGGTACTGTTTTTATTTTAAATAAGAATGTCAACTTCCTTTTTACTATTTGAAGATTCGGATCCAGATCCACGGATCCCAATAAAATAAAAGAATAAAAGAATCGGCATCCCTAGATAATATTATAATTACCTTCTTTGTCCACATCCTTGGCCATCTGGCTGAGCTCTCTTTTAGTGGGATTGATTCCCATTAAGCTCATCAGTCTCTCCAGCTCCTGCGTCTTGACGTCTCCATTTCCCTCCTCATCAAACATCTCAAAAACTCCCTTATACTCCTTGATCTGCTCTTGTGTCAGCTTGCTAGCCTTTATGATGAAAATACACAAATCAGGTATACGTGCCATTATTAAAGGAGTATCCTACAATCAGTGGTTCTCAAACTTTTTCATGTCAAGGATCCCCAAATTAATGTCTTTAAAAAAAACATCTATATTATGCCAAATCTTTAGCATTTCTTTCAAGATGTGTCCATATTTTTAAAGAACAGCAGATCTACAAGCTCACAACGCATGTTAACGCTTTGTGAGATTGTGGATCGGCTATTTTTGAATACCTGAAGTATGAAGGTAACATGGTTAAACAGAGTTTCATGCTGATTTTTTTTTTAAGTACTGGGGACCTCTTGGAACCCTTTCAAGAGCTCCTGGGGGTCCCCAGACCTCACTTTGAGAACCACTCAAAGCACTACAAATCATGATTCTTATCTCCAAATACACAAGCATTAATTTAACAATGTAAGTTGTTTACCCACTGAATTGTCTTGATGTTGAATGACAAATGAATTGAAATATATATATTTTTTTTAAAAGAGCTACTCACCATTTCTAGCAAGACAAACCGTTGTGTGAGAGATGTGTGTAAGGCTACTGGCAACTGACATCTTCAAGATTACTCAAGGATCTCTGCTGTCCTTTCCCCAGGGTTTAGCCTGTGTCAAGACCTTGTATGGAGTTTGGAGGTTGGGCTTACTGTTCACCCATGAGGAATCTTCAGAAAAGGGAATTGCAATGAGGAATGTCTGGCGCTCCAAATCTTTCCTGAAGTTGACGGTAAAACGTGACACATCCTTCTCAAAGAAACCTATAGGCAAAGATTTAAAAAAGAATAACCCACAATGTATCAAATTAACATTACATCACTTTTAGCTGGAAACCTCATATCTCCCAAACTGTGCAGGAAATGGAAAAAAGAACCTGTGTTCCAATGGATCCATTATGATTTAGTCACAAGCTCTTGTTAATACTTTTCAATGGTTAAGTATTTATAAAACTCACAGACTTAACCAATTTAATTTTCACTTTCAACATTTTTCTAAAGCAGAAAAAATAGCTGATAGCTTTAGATCAGCTATATTTGCTACTTTTGATTGACACTGTCATACGACAAAATAGGGCAATAATGAAAAGAAGAAAAAAAGTTGAATTATGGAGATATGAGGTTTCTGCCTGACAGGGACGTTAAACCGTTTGATGGTTGTTGCATGACCTCAGCATCACATGCAACTATGGGACCTGCAATTAGCTCTCAATGAGCCATGTTTTCAGCAGGTGCTGTGCGGTCCCCAGTGAATCCCATGCAATTTAGCCAACCAAATAAGGCAATGTTTAACTGCCAAAAGTTATTTCCTACAGAGCACAGGGAACAAGGAGAATTTAAACATTTGTCATTAGAATTCCTTGACAGAGGGGGAAAGGAATTGAGCTGTCATATTGTTCAGCATCAGCAATGCCAGTCATCATCACCACTCTCATATGAAAAACAAAATATGATAAAATACTGAAATGTACAGTAGCAATCTCCCGATTAAAAATAGCATTATGCATGTTGTATACTATTATATTTTATTTATTACAGTTTAACTAAATAGTTTGTTAATAACAATAACAGAATTAATTTTATTTATTTATTAATCTCGCAAAAGTGCAACGCTGCCAGCAGACCAAGGACCTCAATTCATAAATATTTTTCAAATCGCTCAATGACAACCATTAATAATCGTAGGGCAATCACCCCTCCAGGCTTACTTACATACTGTATTTACCAATTGAGGCCAGAGGCTTTGGGGGGTGTTGATGATGCGTAGAAAGGGAGTGTCCCCAACCTTCCAAAGGATGTTGGGAAGAATAGTAGTTCAACATGCTGTTCCTGCCTTCTGCTCCCAGACAGCCCATGTTTCCTCCTGTCTGCAACTGTATCCAAGCTGGCAACTAGAATGTACCGCCGGTATGTATCGAAGGAGGCGACCCAGTGAGCCCATGGGTCACCAGGTAGATCCAGGAAAGGAGAGGGTGGTTGCAGAGAACGGACAGCCATCTCTCGTCATCGCCAAAAGGTTATGTTCCAATAACGGAGCCAACTGCTGTTAACTACTCGGAGCTTACTCCATTTATTAACACACACACAAAGAATAACACTTTTTTCACTCTAACTCCCTAGTCTAACATAGACAGATGATCAGGGATCGCTGCCTATAAGTGGGGACATCTAAGTTCAATGTAGGGACTAGAACTGAGAGGAAATAAAAAAAGTATAATAACAACATCACAGAACTAATGCAAAGTCATCAAGGAAGTACTTCATATTGGGACAGAATCAGGATTGGTTTCCAAAGCAGTAGATTTGATTTAGGTTTGTTAGCACTGGGATCCACTCTCCACTCTCCGCTCTCTGATCATCTGGCTGCACAAGGCTAATAACTATGTTGTGCTCTATAACCACGCTGACAATCAAGTAGGACATGACAACATCAACCCTGTCGTAAAGAAAAACACACTCGCAGTAGTGGCAGTAGAGTCAGACTAGTCATCTAGTCTAGTGCAAAATTAATACTTTCAACATAAACAAAAAAAAGTTTTTAAATATTTGCTTTTCATCCCAACATTGAACAAGTCATCACAAGTCAACTTATTAGGCAGTGTAACATATTTAGACATCCCCTTAACAATGAGACATCAAACATTGGTGAAGCAAATACAATGTATAATGTGAACAAGAGGCAAAGCATTAATCAAAACATCAACATTTTTCCATCATCCTACCTTTGACATGACTTGACCAAGCATTAAGATGGATAGGTGTGCTTGCACAAGAACATTTTTGTGATTTTGTGATTTGATTGTGAGTGTCTTTGCGACCACTCTGTTTCCAGTGTCATGGTTTTGCTCAAGTGTGGAGACACTGGTGTGTCTTTACGCTACAAAACTGACTAAACCTCTTGCCTCACTGTTCACTGTGGAAATGTTTTTCTCCAGCGTGGACAGGATTGTGCCTTTTGAGGCCAGTTAAGTAACAGAAACTCTTGTCACAGTGTTTACAGACGTGGGGTTTCTGTCTTGTGTAAATCATTTTGTCTGTGTCACCTTGTTTGTGGCTGGTTACAGAGCTGGTGACTGGGATCTGTCCAGTTTTTCCAGTGTGTACACGGTGGTGTCTCTTTAGATAACATAACTGGATGAAACTCTTATCACACTGCATACACTGGAAAGGTTTTTCACCAGTGTGTACAAGGTGGTGTCTCTTTAGAGTATCTAACCGGCTGAAACTCTTATCACAGCATTCACACTGGAATGGTTTTATTCCGGTGTGGACAGACTGGTGTCTCTTGAGGTCACAGAAACTCTTTTCACACTGTTTGCAGACATGGGTTTTCTGTCTTGTGTAAATCTGTTTGTCTGTGTCACCTTGTTTGTGGCTGGTTACAGAGCTGGTGACTGGGATCTGTCCATTCTTCAGCATTTGGCGGTAGAGCTCATTGTGGCTCCTCTTCATGTGTTTGTAGAGGAAAACCTGAGACATGCAGGCATATCTACACTCAGAACAGGAGAAGACCTGAACCTGGGAGGACTGGGACCTCACTCCTGAGAGAGCAGAGAGAAGAGAGAGAGAGAGAGAGAGAGAGAGAGAGAGAGAGAGAGAGAGAGAGAGAGAGAGAGAGAGAGAGAGAGAGAGAGAGACAGAGACAGAGACAGAGACAGAGACAGAGACACAGACACAGACACAGACACAGACACAGACACAGACACAGACACACACAGACAGACAGACAGACAGACAGACAGACAGACAGACAGACAGACAGACAGACAGACAGACAGGTGAAACGGTGAAACGGTGAGTACAGACAAAACTTGAAAATCATCTGTCCCAAGTCCCCTGTTTAGGAAACACAATGGCTTCCATGTGAATTATAATGATGATGGGGAAGGAATGGACAAAACTAACAGGGCTGCAGCAATACGCTTGGGCCTGCCTAGGCATTTACATTTGTGTAATTGCCTAGTTTGTCCAGCAGAGTGTGGCACTGGCACATGCAGTGCCACAGCACAGCTGACAGTACAGTACAATGAATGATAATCAGTAATGCAGCATAATTGAAATGTTAACAGCAGAGCATCTCTGCAGCTTGGTGCAGGCCTTATTGAGATGGTTTAAGGACATGCAGACATCCTTTTATCACGGCAGGCGATGCCAGCCTTCAGTTACTTACCATTGGAGATCACTTGTGGCATGGGTGTCTTTGAACTGGCATCTTTGTTGAGTTTTCTGCCTTTCTTGGGCTTGTCTCTCTTCTCTTTTGACCAGAATTCTGCTGCTGGCTGCTTTGTTTTACCCACAAGTGAAATGGACACCTCTTCTCTTTGTGGGTCTTTGTGTGAATCCTGAGCCCCGTTGGTTTGTGGGTGTTGTGACTTTGCAGCGGCACTATTAGATGCTAAAGGACTCACAGATGCAGATAAATCTCCTAGGAAGAAGAAAAGTATGAAAATATGAGATCACGTGGATTATGTTACAGAAATCATAACGTCACCTGTAGGAGTTCAAATGTGTATTTAGCCTGGGCTTTTTATTATCAACAAACCAATAAATAACCCAGGCTAAATTCAGGCTTCGCGCTTATTATCCTGCCTCTTTGTAAGATGCCCATTTACTTTGACAGCCAGTGTTTTGCCAGACCACTGGTTGAACACATTCTTTCCCTGTATTTTTGTAAAATTATTATCATTTGACTTACTGTTTGATCGCAACTTCCTGTGATGAGACAGAGTTGACTCCTCAAGACATTCTGGGTCTTCTATGAGCCGCTGCAGCTTCCTTATCTTCTGTTTTGTGGGCTTCTTTTCTGAGAGTCGTGTGATTCGCCTGTGATACACCAGTGAATTCTCTTGTGTTTTCTCAAGCTGCCGAAGGGACAGCCTCAACAATTCTGTTGAAGCTTCCGCCACAGAACGTGAGCCTGGATTCCTTTTCTTCTTTACAGCGTGGTCAACAGAGGAGCGTGCAGATTTATCAGAGCTGACCTTGAACCGTTTGGTTGTCATGTGATTCTTGTCATCTTTAGTCTGACAACTCTTCGCCTCTAAATGTAAAGCAGGCTCCTTGGTGCAAGAGTCAGGAACCATGATCTCTTCTATGGCATCACTGTCAAACGTCTCACTCAGCAGATTTAAACAGTTGAGTTTTCTGCCTTTCTTGGGCTTGTCTCTCTTCTCTTTTGACCAGAATTCTGCTGCTGACTGCTTTGTTTTACCCACAAGTGAAATGGACACCTCGTCTCTTTGTGGGTCTTTGTGTGAATCCTGAGCCCCGCTGGTCTGTGGGTGTTGTGAATTCGCAGCAGCACTATTAGATGCTAAAGGACTCACAGATGCAGATAAGTCTCCTAGGAAGAAGAAAAGTGTGAAAATGTGAGATCACTTGGATTATATTTGTGAAATCATAACGCGTCATCACTTGGATTATGTTACAGAAATCATAACGTCACCTGTAGGAGTTAAAATGTGTATTTAGCCTGGGCTTTTTATTATCAACAAACCAATAAATAACCCAGGCTAAATACAGGCTTCGTGCTTATTATCCTGCCTCTTTGTAAGATGCCCACTTACACAGCCAGAGTTTTGCCAGACGACTGGTTGAACACATTCAGTCCCTGTATTTTTGTAAAATGATTATCATTTGACTTACTGTTTGATCGCAGCTTCCTGTGATGAGACAGAGTTGACTCCTCAAGACATTCTGGGTCTTCTATGAGCCGCTGCAGCTTCCTTATCTTCTGTTTTGTGGGCTTCTTTTCTGAGAGTTGTGTGATTCGCCTGTGATACACCAGTGAATTCTCTTGTGTTTTCTCAAGCTGCCCAAGGGACCGCCTCAACAATTCTGTTGAAGCTTCCGCCACAGAACGTGAGCCTGGATTCCTTTTCTTCTTTACAGCGTGGTCAACAGAGGAGCGTGCAGATTTATCAGAGCTGACCTTGAACCGTTTGGTTGTCATGTGATTCTTGTCATCTTTAGTCTGACAACTCTTCGCCTCTAAATGTAAAGCAGGCTCCTTGGTGCAGGAGTCAGGAACCATGATCTCTTCTATGGCATCACTGTCGAACGTCTCACTCAGCAGATTTAAACAGTTGAGTTTTCTGCCTTTCTTGGGCTTGTCTCTCTTCTCTTTTGACCAGAATTCTGCTGCTGACTGCTTTGTTTTACCCACAAGTGAAATGGACACCTCGTCTCTTTGTGGGTCTTTGTGTGAATCCTGAGCCCCGCTGGTCTGTGGGTGTCGTGAATTCGCAGCAGCACTATTAGATGCTAAAGGACTCACAGATGCAGATAAGTCTCCTAGGAAGAAGAAAAGTGTGAAAATGTGAGATCACTTGGATTATATTTGTGAAATCATAACGCGTCATCACTTGGATTATGTTACAGAAATCATAACGTCACCTGTAGGAGTTAAAATGTGTATTTAGCCTGGGCTTTTTATTATCAACAAACCAATAAATAACCCAGGCTAAATACAGGCTTTGTGCTTATCATCCTGCCTCTTTGTAAGATGCCCACTTACACAGCCAGAGTTTTGCCAGACCACTGGTTGAACACATTCAGTCCCTGTATTTTTGTAAAATGATTATCATTTGACTTACTGTTTGATCGCAACTTCCTGTGATGAGACAGAGTTGACTCCTCAAGACATTCTGGGTCTTCTATGAGCCGCTGCAGCTTCCTTATCTTCTGTTTTGTGGGCTTCCTTTCTGAGAGTCGTGTGATTCGCCTGTGATACACCAGTGAATTCTCTTGTGTTTTCTCAAGCTGCCGAAGGGACCGCCTCAACGCTTCTGTTGAAGCTTCCGCCACAGAACGTGAGCCTGGATTCCTTTTCTTCTTTACAGCGTGGTCAACAGAGGAGCGTGCAGATTTATCAGAGCTGACCTTGAACCGTTTGGTTGTCATGTGATTCTTGTCATCTTTAGTCTGACAACTCTTCGCCTCTGCCTTGTGTGCCACTTTTGTTCTTCGTTGGACATTGCTTGAATGGGTGTTTAAATGTAAAGCAGGCTCCTTGGTGCAGGAGTCAGGAACCATGATCTCTTCTATGGCATCACTGTCCAACGTCTCACTCAGCAGATTTAAACAGCTGGCTTTCAGAGTGCTATGGTTCCAGTACTCAGGGTCAAAGTACAAACCCTTCTTCAGGACCTACAGAAAGAAAGACAAACAAATGAAGATGTGAAAATAGTTGACCATTGATTTTTGACATTTAAAAGTTCCAATCAAAAGACAGATAACCAGTGGTGGAAAAGGTTCTTGCATGTTTTACTCAAGTAAAAGTATCAATACCGCAATGTAGAAATACTCTGTTACAAGTAAAAGACCTGTGTTCAAAATGTTACTTTAGTAAAAGTACAAAAGCATTGGCAGCAAAATATACTTTTTAAGTACCAAAAGTGAAAGTACTAACATGTTTAAAAATAGCGTAAGAATAAAATAGGGCTAAAGTGGTTAGTAATGTATGTTTCAAATACATTAAATAGTAGCTAAAGTTGTCAGATAATTTTAGTCGAGTAAAAGTACTTTGCCTCTGAGATGTAGTGGAGTAGAAGTAAAAGTACAATTGGAAATATTCAAGTAAAGTCAAAATATGTCAAAATTGTACTTAATTACAGTACTTGAGTAAATGTACTTAGTTACTTTACACCACTGCAGATAACACACAGGGATTAGCAAGTTTCACACATACAGAAGCATTGACACAAACAAACAAATAGTACATACATGACACCGCAGAATAGCCACATTGTACTACCTGGAGGGTCTCAAGGCGAACTTGGTTGCTGACAGGGCTGGCCTGTGCATGGTCCTCCTGGTCAGGGTGTATGTAGAGGCTGAACACCATCTTTAAAGCCTCCACTGTGCGCTCCAGGAAGAAGACCAGCAGAGCGCAGACTTGGCACATCTCCAGGTCATTAAGAAATAGGCCAGCGAGGGTCTTGTAGATCAGGGACTTGGTGGGGACATCACAGGGAAGGCAGGACTGAAGGGCCTTGGTGCACAGCTGCACACAAAACTGGTGCCCATCTTTGCCCAACTAAACATATACAAAATAAAAATAATAAAAAATAGAATGAGACTGTTGAGTATGCACTCTGAAATATGTAAAAGTTGAAGAATACCACGCAGTATTTTATTAAAGTAATCTAATGAAAATATTATCGCAAGTTATTGACTGTTCGAATGTCCCAGTCTGCCACAGCTATTATTCAGACATTACTTTGAAAATAATTGTGCCATGGGCAGCATTTACTCTGGATAAAAAAGAGAGCAAAATACACTAAGGGTGCAGTCACACCAAAGTTTAATTCTACCTATGAGGGCGGATTCTGCCAATGCTTTTCAATGGGAACAGAGTTTTTTGCAGAAATCCGCAAATGGCAACAAACCGTTCCGTTCCCATTGAAAAGCAGAATCCGCCCAGGTAGAATTTAGCCTGGGCAGCATTCCATTTTCGGTTATATGATCCGGTCGGGAGCGGAAGTAAAAAAAATAAAAAGTGGCCGGATGGGCAGAACCGGAAAGACGTCTCACCCCAAAATAGGTCCGTGCTAATAAAATCCTTGATGCGGCATTGTTTAGCTTATTTTTTAAATGTAAATGTGCGTGCACTATCCGGAGACTATTTAGCGTCGGTATTATCCTACGGGGAAATTCTATAACATTTAAATAGGGATTGGGGAACCAAAACAAAGCGGCACCGCAAAACCGGATGGGCAGAATCCGGAAAGAGGATTATTTTTTCTTTTTTTTTTCAGTAGGCGTGGTCTAGACCGGATCATATGTTGTCTTCTGGAACGCAGACCAGGCTTTCCTCCGAGGTGGAAAGACTGGTGATGCGAGGTTAGGTAGAATTAAACTTCAAGCATCATAAAAATGGATGTCTTAAGTTCAAGAGCAAAATGGGTAGCTTCTTTCTATATATAAAAAATACTCACCTCTTCCAGAATGACTCTGATGAAAGGGAAGATTGAATTGACATTGGTGGCAGTCATCATCAGCTGTTGAATCTCATCAAATAAGACTTGTTTGGGGGTTTGCAACCGCATATGGAGTTTACTCCATATGAAGACAAGGTCACTAAGACATAGACATAAAAGACAATCAAAATGGTAAATATTCCTACTGTGTGCAGTAACATTAAACTAACTTAGACTTACTTACTAAGACAGATGGCCTGAACATAAGAAGCATCAAATTAGCAGCAATAGTCAAGTCCTCCGAATTAATTAAATTTGGTGTGAAATATCGCCGTCATGCACAGAGCCCTTTAATATAATTTGTAGATTTCTATTAACAGTAAAACCTACCACAAATGGTCCATGTCTCCTCTACGGAATTGCTGGGAGAGGAAGGCTCTGGTGAGGGTCAGTATGGATTCATCCTTTTCCTCGCTCTCCATATTACAGATGATCTGAACAGCATCCTTGCTGTTAAGGTAAGCCACCTGAGGGGGAAAAAGGGAGAGAAGCCAGTGGCATTACATCATTCAAGTTCCGTTAGCTAACTGGATGATGAGAGTACCAAGGACCAAGGTTTCTGCTCCAAACAACAAATTGATCTGTTTTTAAAAATAGCTACAGTACTGTAAGACCTTGGTTTGATTCCTGCTGTGTTGCATTGTCTTTCTACTGTCCTGCATAAATAAAGCATGCATAAAGTGTCCAATAATACTCCTGACTTGCCCATTTAGACCGGCATTTTTGAAAATGATATCATGATAGCATCAGGTCTTAAAGTGATATACTCAACTCTCACATGTTGCATCGGGTCTAAATGGGCTAGACGTTACTATAGTCTATAGTATACCACTATGAGTGTGATGGTAATAAGAACTGAACTAAATGTAAAGTAGTTTCAGTTAACTCAAGATGCTTTACTTTTCCCACAGAAGGAGAGGTATTTCAGTCAGCATCCTGAACGAGACAGTTTGTGTACAATGGTTGCCAAATCAAATTGTGTGGTTAAGAAAATCTTTCATTGTATTCAAACGGCACATGTAACATAAATCACCACAATATTAAGAAACATCCTTGGTATGACTGAGACTGAAGAACTGTGTTATATTCTTTCCCCTCTCCGTCTTCAGTTTCCCATCTCTAATAATATGAAAAGCATTACCGAGACATAAATAAATAATATTTAGATAAGCCATCAATTGGTACTTTTAGTCAATATTAAACATATGCAGTCATCCCTCATACACACATCACATGTGCATTGTACATACATATATCATCATCTCTATACAGCACAGTCACTCAACCCACCTCTTTGTTCAGACGGTCATGCTGGGAGGTTTTGTGAAGACAGGTGAGGTAGACCTGGAGGAAGAAGTGATGTTGCCCTGCAGTAGGATGCTGAGAGCAGCATTTGGCCAGGGCCATAGCCTCACTGACCCTCTCACAGGTCAACAGGTAGCGTACCCGCAGCTCCAATAACACCGGCAGCTGGGAGCTGATGAATATGTCCACTGTGGGGAGTTAAACGGGAGGAGAAAAGTCTATTTAGTTCCATTATGGAAAGCAACATGGACATCTTATACATCTCTGGATAGCAGTACAACTTGAGTGAGGTAAATAAATAAAATATGGCATCGATAGTTGGTTGTGAATGAGAGGATGAAACAATATTGAACATTGCCATTTTGTTTTTCCTAAGAACTCAAATTTAAGATGAAATATTTGCACACATTGAAAATACAACAAAATAAAACAAATATGGTTGCTGATGCTGTGTGTGACGGTCAGGTATAGAAGATGTTTTCACCATTACAAACCTTCAGTCTGTGGTATTGTGGACTGTTCGAGGATGGACTGCAGAGTGGAGTTTGCCCATGGCCCGCCATCTTGTATGCAACTGCTCACCTGGATCATGTGAACATTCTGATGCCTTACAAGGCACATATGACATTCCTGGAAGACAGCAGAGAAGAAATTGATTGACTCATTTAATACACAAAATAATTTCTACTCTATATCAGTAGAAGTCTGAGACCCAGGAGAGAGTGGTGTATGCATGCCAAAAGTTGCAACCAGACAAACATTACATCATACATTGACAATGTCAATGCCACAAAAGCCCTGCTCTGTGTATAACACATCATCACTCAAACTGTCAAACATGTGAAAATACACAGGAAAATACACAGGAACTAGGAGAGTGCACACTTGTGTTTTACACTTACAGTAAGTAGCATTATAAGTATACTGTAGGGGTGTTGCATTTAAGGGGCAACAGTGACAGCTGCTGTCAAAGCCCTTCACAAAAACGAGTAAGCAGATTCATAAAATGGATTGAAGCCTCACCTGGAATGTAACAGTGAAGTGTTTCAGGGGATCATGACGTAAGTCCTTCTCAGCAAAGAACAGCAATAGCTCAAACACACTCCTATGAAGGAACAGATATCCTATTAATTTATCTCTGGGAAAGAAACAGAATTCTTGAAATTTGCATCCCGTTTCCTATTCATAGCTGTAAAGCGTTACTTACAAGGCCAGACTGCTGAGCATGGAGCGCACATCATCACAGCCTACTCGAAATAAGTAAGAGCCTCGAACAAAGTAGCAAAGAGCAACCTCAAGGATTCTGAGTCGAGGCAGTGGAGTCACATGGTGACATGTGTACTCCTCCACCAGCTAGAGAGAGAGAGAGAGAGAGAGAGAGACATTAATAACCAGTTCAGCCCTATATAGACTTCGGCTATTTGAAAAGAGCAGATCACAACGCATTGTGAGCTTGTAGATCTGCTATTTTCAAAAGATTGTATACATTTTGAAAACATGAAATGGAAGATTTCTGCATAATGAGTACTTTTTGTTTTAGTTAATTTAAGTACATTTGGATGACAATACTTTTGTACTTTTACTCAAGTAAATTCTGATTACCAGACGTGTTCTTGTAACAGAGTGTTTATTACATTGTGGTATTGATACTTTTACTTGAGTAAAAAATGGGAGTACTTCTTCTACCACTACTCAATGGTCACAGATGCAGTGAATACATTCCAACAATAGGCCTGCCTATGCCAATATGTAGGCCTACTTGTAATTTAATTACATGAAAACAAAGGAAATACTTATTTTCAAATGTGTTACATACAGTAGCCTTGGATCAAGACTATCATAGATGTATTTTATGGAGTCTGACTTTTACTTTCGTATCTACATAGTCTTGGCTAGCAGCACCTCCCAGTGTGTCCTGCACTTTTAAAGCCTGTAGCCTACTATCATACATTTATGATAGTCTTGATCCAAGGCTAGGGTTACAGTAACATTAGCTTCTCCGTGAGGTGTTTTAGGTTAATTAAACCTCCTCTCTCTCTCTATCTTACCTTGCGGAACTGGGAACAGAATGTTTCACCAAGAAGGTCAACACTCAATGAGCTGTTGTTAAACGATTTGAACAAACTCTGTAATTGTTTCTTGAAGCCCTCCGAGTCGAGTGAAGTGCCCTCTCCCGCCATGCTGCTTCTTGTAGCCGTACGTGTAGCTCATTGAGCTGTTATATTGTAATGTAATAATATATATATGATACTTATGAATATGTCTGTAGCTCAGGTATAGACGCTTGCTGCTGTTCCCGCCAAACACACACCTCTCTCTCACTCATCGTCGTCACACTCCCCCTGCTGGCCGGATGCTGAACTGCATTCCTCAGACTACCATCTAGCCTGAGATCAGTGGTGGAAAAAGTACTCAAGTAATGTTTTACTTTAGTAAAAATATTAATACGGCAATATAGAAACACTTTGTAACAGGTAAAAGTTCGGAATTCAAAAATGTACTTGAGTAAAAGTACAAAAGAATTGGCAATGTACTTAAAGTACCAAAAATAAAAGTACTCATTATGCAGTTTCATTTCAAGTTTTCAAATGTATAAAATCTTTTGAAAATAGCAGATCTACAAGCTCATAGTGCTTGTAGATCTGCTATTTTCAAATGGCCGAAATGTATATAGGGCTGAAGTGGGTGAATGTTTATTTTGTTATAATAAACAAAGACTACAAAGTAACTAGTAACTAAAGTTTTCCAATAAATGTATGAATCCGAGATGTAGTGGAGTAGAAGTAAAATTATTGGAAATTGGAAACACTCAAGTAAAGTACAAATACCTCAAAATTGTACTTAAGTAGAGTACTTAAGTAAATGTAGCCTACTTTACTACTATTCCACCACTGCCTGGGATCAATACTTTAACTCTATGGATCAATACCATTTTCTTTTTTCTGATCCGGTTAGTACCATGACATGACCATCTCATGGTGGATGGCCCAAAAGTACCATTCTATTTCTGTTTCTGTTAAAACTATAAATACTATAGTTTTCCAATAAAAAACCCACAACCTGCTTGCTTGACATCGTTCCCTCATGCCTTCTTAAAGAGGCCTTTGGCTTCTTGGATCCCAGCATGTCAATAATAAAACAGCTGTCTTGGCTCAGTCCATGTCATCCTACTATCCTACTATCCTACTATCCTGCTATAATCCTACTATAATTCTAGTAACCTCTGTGCGTTTGTAGTGGTGGTGAAGCTACCCGGTTCTCCCCACTGGCTGGACCAATTGCTCTGATTTTGCACACAGCCATTGACCATTACCATCTGAACTTAACTGTGAAGCCCGTTTTTCAATTTCATCAAATCTCAGCTTCTTATTAGCGTTTTTGTGTCAAACACTGTCGCCATGGTTACGGGGCTGCCCAGCTATGGAACGAACTGCCTCCCGGGTTGCCAGATCATGTGCGCATATCCCCCCACGGATGCGTCGACCGGGTATGGTCTATTATTTCAAACACACTGTGTAAAGAAACACATCCTCTGCAATTTCAGTTAGCTGGGGATGAGGGTTGGGGGGGAGTCAGTACTCAGGAGTCAATTAGTTGGGTCTGAATGGGTTAGAGTGGGGAGTCTCAGCTACCTGGGTGGGTGAGTCAGGATTCAGTGGGTGAGACTGAGGGGAGCTAGCTACCTCTGCTCAACTGGATGGGTCTGTCACTCTGCAGCCTTACAGTAGATGTCAGGCTGTCTCTTCAAAAGGACTGGACTCTACATGAACCTGCCATCATCAGTTTATTACTATATGTATATTAACAGCTATACAATTAAATATTACATGGATTTGTTGCAACTAAATTAACACAACCTTATTTATTTTTACCATTTGACTTTTTTCTTCTTAGCTGGAGCCTGGATGGATGTATTTTACTCCCTGCTTAATATGTGCCAATATAAACTTGCCTGTCATTTAAAGTAATGTTACATGCCACAAAGACTGTCTTGAGGGATTGATTACTTGCATGTACAACTAGAATATACACACAATGATTTAGTTTGAATGCTTTTATAATGTGCAACTTTTTCGACACTATTACTGTTGTGAGTGAAATGTACTGTAAAGAACCTGGGTAAGATGTCAACTCAGCACTCAGACACACTAGTCAGGCATAAATACAATGTATGTATGACTGACTAGTGCGTCCACTTTTAATACATCGTCTGCTTTCAGTCAACTTTCACAACAGTAATGTAGAGGCTTAATGGAAGGAATACCCTGATTGCTCAGGAGAATACTCGTTCTGCTGGTTTCAGAGAATAAGGCGTTTCTTAAAAATAACGTGAGAACAAAAACGAAGGGTGTCATTTACTGGTCAAGGACAAAAAAAGAAAAGGGATTTATTTCCCCCCTAGTGGCTGTCTTACAGTATCAAATGCCCCAGATTTATGGAAACAATGAGCATAGAATTCCAAAACAAAACGTGTGTGTTTGTGGTATGTGTTCGAGAATGCAGTAGGAACTTAACATTCTACAGACTAAATATTGTATGTCATTTATCATCACACAGAAAAAGATTCCAATTCTATTCAAATAAGCGTAGCAACAGCACACATATCCTCCCATCCACTACTCCTGTGTCCAAGCTGGGAGAACTATGATGTACATACAGTATGTGTCGAAGGTCACCAGAGCTAGATCCGGGAATGGAGACGACGGGTGTAGAGAACAGTCAGTCTATGTTCCAATCATCGAGCCAACCGGTGTATTACCATTTTGAGTTTTATACATTTATTAACATAAAGAATACGTCCTTCTTCACTCTAACTGTATGGCACTCTAAAACAAATGTTTGCAATACGGCGGCCAAATGTAAAGGAAGGTAAAATAAATAAAACATGACAGAGAAATTCAATTCACAATTTGTGTCAGTTTAACCACTTTCAACCTGGCAGCGCTTTTTTGGGCATGTCATTTAAAAAATAAAAAATAAACGGTCAAATTGGGGGAATCTTAAGAATTTTAAATAACAAAATTTAAAAAGTCATGTGAGATGCATTATGAAAAATAAGCAAAAATAGCCTAGATTGTAATTTTTTTCTTTTTTTTAAAGCCATTTTGAAATGGGGGGCTGCAGGCAGAGGCTATGAATCCTTAGGGGTCCAAAAGTTAGGGAACTCCTACTTCAAAACCATACCGTTAAGCATGAATTCAACATTATCCCTGTCGAAAAGTAAAACTGTCACAGCAGTGTCAAAAATTACATTATGTACAAAAGTTTAACTTGAAATAAAAAGTTTGAAAACAGAAAATGTTCAGATTTTCATCCCAACATTGAATCATCACATCACAAGTCAGTTAAGCAGTGTAACATACTTAGACATCCCTCTTACAATAAGACATCAGACAATGAAGCAAATAAAAACAAATGTAAACAAGAGGCATACTCTACATAAATCAAAATGTGATTCCATGCTTGCACAAAGATGCCTAGTGTTAAGTCAGATAGTTGTGCTTGCACATGTGTGGACTGAGTGTCCATGATCACTCCATTTACAATGGCAAGGATTTGCTCAAGTAATATTGTGAATATTCTTTTCATGATTCTTTAGACTACTTCTCTCAGTGAAACTCGCGGCACACAGTCTACACTGGAAAGGTTTTTCACCAGTGTGTACACGGTGGTGTCTCCTTAAAGTATCTATCTGGCTGAAACTCTTATCACACCATTTACACTGGAATGGTTTTAATCCAGTGTGGACAGACTGGTGTCTCTTGAGGTTACTTAAATGACTGAAACTCTTGTCACATTGGTCACATTGGAAAGACTTTTCTCCCGTGTGGACACGCTGGTGTGACTTCAGGAGATATAACGTCTTGAAAATCTTGCAACAGAAAGTACAGGTGATGGGTTCCTTTGTTCGCTTTATGTAAGTTCGCGTTAAGCAAGTTCGCTTTATGTAAGTCTTCTTTGTTAAAGGTCTGGTAGACAGTCTATGACTGTAAGTTATTGCCTCATCATCTGAGTCTTCTTTCTGGCTGGTGGTGTCTACGGTGGTTACAGGGAGGCTGACTGGGATCTCTCCGGTGGTTACAGGGAGGCTGACTGGGATCTCTCCGGTGGTTACAGGGAGGCTGACTGGGATCTCTCCATCCCTCAGCATTTGGCGGTAGACCTTATTGTGAGTCCTCCTTATGTGCTTGAAGAGGAAAACCTCAGACGTGTAGGCGCTCGTACAGTGAGAACAGGCAAAGACCCCAAACTGGTCAGAGTGGAACCTCATTCCTGAGAAAGAAGAGAAGGGGAGAGGCAGGTGAAAATGCTGAGTACAGACAACGTGAAAACCCTCCATCGTCTGTGCAACAAGTCCCCTAATAGGCACACTATGGTTTCACTGTTCATTTTAAAAGGACGACTTCACCCATTTTCAACCCATCTTTATATAATTGGTTCACTCTGAGTCACTCTGTGTATCAGGAGGGCTGTGGACAGTTCAGAAACCCGCCTACCAATGACATCGACAGGGAATCCAAGCCAAAAGAAACGGCAGGCTTTATATTCCTGGAAAGTTAGCATGCTATAATGGAAGTCATTGTTCTCGCATTAACAAAAATCTAAAAATAAGAAAATAAAAATCTTGTTTGGAAAATAAAAATCTGCCTAACGATGATGTCACTGGTAGGCGGGTTTCTGAAGTGTCCACAGCCCTCCTATGAGACACAGACCGAGTAGGGGAAAAAGGGTACCATATTATAATGAGCATTAGTGAGGACCAATTATATGAAGATAGGTTGAAAATGGGTGAAAATGGGTGAAGCAATCCTTTAAACATGGGTGAAGCTGTCCTTTAATGACAGGTAAATAATGTACAAAACTGTCACATAATGTGTTTGATTTCCAAATCGGAAAATAGCAGGCCGTTCGTACTGAAGCATTTAACCCTGGTGTCTCCATAGTCTGTTGGTTAGGATTATGGCCAATATGTGCAAAAGATACATTATATTATGTATTAAGCAACTGGCTGAGAATTTAAAAAAAGTGTTTCCTGTCTTGTAGGCAGTGGCTGCCTTTCACAACAAACTGGGGGGGAAAGTAGTGTGGACACAAAGTACCCTAGTCTCTAAGTAAAGTAAATGAATCAATTATACCAACATATATATGGGATAATTCAAAGTTATCCTGCAGGCTGAAAGGTCCTGTACACACCTGACAAAGTATGAAATGCAAATACAGTATGACATATACACATTCCTGTTTAGTCCTAGACCTGAAATCAGTAGCCTAAAGGCAAAATTCTACTTTAATGAACCTGCCTGAGTAAGATGTCAGCATTTAAAAGTGGACACTAGTCAGATATAAAAGAAAAATATTTATAATACATTTCATCACCAGCGTATGTTCATGGGCACATCCGCATTCATTCTAGATTTTGTGGCTGCATGTACCTAACGTTCAAGGACAGACCTGCCCAGCACGAGCAATGTCAACTGTCATAAGAGTAACATGGTGGGCCTAACTCAGAATCAATTGTAGAAGTAACTCAAAGCTCCCCAAGTGGTAAACATGTTGGATTTTCATATTCAAATACATTGTTTTACTGGGTCTGAATAAGAAAGGTTCGTTATTGATTACCACATAAAAAGGTGGTGTAAGTGATATAAAAAGAGGGAACAAAAGGATACAAAAAATGAATTTAACTATATTCTGATATTAATTATCGTTAGAGTGGTTGTTCAGTTACAGGGATATCCCCAGCTCTGTAACGAAGGAAATACATTTCGGGATACTAATTTTATCCAATCAGAAGAGAGAACCCTATGAAGATGATTCATACTCTTAAATTGTATTGTGTTCCAGTTCCAAAGAGAGGGCAAAAGAAATGTAGGGAGAGGGAGACAGACGAAAGGAAAGACAGAAATTGACAGGCCAACATATTCCTGTCATAAACACTATAAATAAACTGTATTTACTGTATCTACGGCGTTGCCTCGGCATTCCCGGGATTCTCGGGGTTCTTCTTCTGGATCTTGGGGCGTACTCCAACCATTCGTCGTCGCTGCAGTTGTCGTCTGTTGGTTCCCTCATGTCAGTATCATAAACGCTGTCCTCATACTCTTCATCGCTGCTGCTGAACTGCTGCTGAGGTGCCGGTGGACCGAGAGCATGGCGAACCATGTCCAGTGGAAGTGGGGTAAGGATCACGGCTGCCTCCATGTTTAGTGGGTCTTCGTGTGAATCAAGTTTGGTAAGGACCACCGCTGCTTCCATGTTTAGTGGGTCTTCGTGTGAATCAAGTTTGGTAAGGACCACCGCTGCCTCCATGTTTAGTGGGTCTTCGTGTGAATCAAGTTTGGTAAGGACCACCGCTGGCTCCAGGTTTAGTGGGTCTGTGTGTGAATCAACTTTGGTAAGGACCACCGCTGGCTCCAGGTTTAGTGGGTCTGTGTGTGAATCAACTTTGGTAAGGACCACCACTGGCTCCAGGTTTAGTGGGTCTGTGTGTGAATCAACTTTGGTAAGGACCACCGCTGGCTCCAGGTTTAGTGGGTCTGTGTGTGAATCAACTTTGGTAAGGACCACCGCTGGCTCCAGGTTTAGTGGGTCTGTGTGTGAATCGAGTTTGGTATGGACCACCACTCGCTCCATGTTTAGTAGGTCTTTGTGTGAATCGAGTTTGGTAAGGACCACCGCTAGCTCCATGTTTAGTGGGTCTTTGTGTGAATCGAGTTTGGTAAGGACCACCGTTGGCTCCATGTTTAGTTGGTCTGTCTGTGAATCGAGTTCGGTAACGACCAGCGCTGGCTCCATGTTTAGTTGGTCCTTCTGTGAATCGAGTTTGGTAAGGACCACCGCTAGCTCCATGTTTAGTGGGTCTTTGTGTGAGTCTTGGGCCCTGCTGGTCTGTGGATGTTGTGACTTGGCAGCAGGTCTGTTAGGTGCCACAGGACTTACAGATGTATATAAATAAGGCATATCACCAAGGAAGAAGAACACTGTGAAAAAATAATTCATAACGTTATATGTTACCGTCATCACTTGGATTATGAAATCATAAAAAATTAAAGTTTGTTTTTGTTAAAAGGTCGAAGCTCTAGTCTGATAGTAACCACTGCTACAGTGTTTGTTCAGTAACAGGGGTCTCGCCATCTCTCCAGCCCTTAAGTTAACAGAAAATACTAAAACTTGCCTAGCAGAAACACTGGTTGCTACACTTAAAAATATAAAACCACAAATGTGAACTGTTCAAGTCATATTCATAGCTATTTAGATGTTTGGCATAAATATTGAGGCATGATTTTTTTTTATCACGCAGCCCCAAAAGTAGTTAAGTAGAAAGTAAAAAGGTTCTACTTGTAAAAGGTTCTACTTGCCTTTGGGCAAGTAGAACATGACCTGTACTTGCCCGACGGGCAAATGCCTCTGAGACCTTAGTGTCAACCCCTGAGATGGCACCATTTCTGCCTCTAATCTGTATCTCAGAGGATGGCTGTAGACAGTTCAGAAACATGCCTGCCAATGACAATGGTAGGCAGGTTTGGTCAGATTTCAAACTTTTATTTATTTATTCTTTATTAAAGAAAGAAAAATGGCTTCTATTTCAGCATGCAGACTTTCCACAAATCTAAAGGCTGTAGTTTATTAGCTTGGAATCCCCATCGATTATGTCATTGTTAGGCATGTTTCGGAACTATCCATAAGCACACCAATGAGACACAAAGCGTGAAACAGAAATGGTGTTATCTTATAATTAGTGAGTGCTTTAACTGGAAAACAAACTTCAATATCACCTTAGGGTTCCATGCCCCTTTAATTAAAGTAGTACTACTTTGGTAGCATTGTAGGATTACCAGACGGATGTGAAATGCAATGCTCATCTTATCTGTGTTATATTTTTACAATCATAACATCATATTATCACCCAGGTATTGGGAGGCCTGGACCTCGGTTATTTACCATTGGTGTTGGCTTGTGGCGTCCTGGTCTTTGAAGTGCCATCTTCGTTGAGTTTTCTGCCTTCCTTCTGCTCGTCTTTCCTCTTTTTTGACCAGGACGTGTCAGAATCATAAACACTGTCATCCTCATCCTCTTCCTCCACGCTGCTACATTGCTGCTGAGGTGCCGGCGGACAGAGAGCATGACGGACCATTTGGAGTGGAAGTGGGGTCAGGACCACCGCTGGCTTCATGTTTTGTGGGTCTTTGTGTGAATCCTGAGCCCCGATGGTCTGTGGGTGTTGTGACTTGGCAGCAGCACTGTTAGACGTCACAGGACTCACAGATGTATATAAATAAGGCATATCATCAAGGAAGAAGAAAGCTGAAAATATAAGAAATCACAACATTATGTTACAGTCATCATTGGATTATGTTAACAGAAATCATAAAATGTCACCTGTAGGAGCTAAACTGTGTATTTACTATATAATAATAAACCCCAGGACTTTCTGTGTGATTCTTTCAGCTCAAATGTCTGACTGTACCTCGTGCTGTTAACACATTCACTGCCAGGGGTTTTCTAAAACAGGCTGTAGCTTCTGCCAGCATTTTTAAGCATTCTGATCAATCTTTCAAGAACCACAGAATATGTATCTCCAGTATGATCTATCCCCTGATGGTTGCTAATCACTGAGGGTTTCACTGTGCTTCACCGTAAAAGAAAATGTCATTGCGACCTCTCGTTTGCTTGTTATACGCCGTTGAAAATCGCATGTTTTGCCAAAAATACATAGTAAAACACAGGAGCCAAAATACAGAATATTTCCGAAATACTTTAACCAGGAAGTGAATGGAGCAGTAAGTCTTTGGATTGTGTTATCTCCTGGTTCTGTGTGAAAAGAAAAACAAGCTAAATACAGGCTTCACACTTAAGTTAATAACCCCTGTTCAAGCTTACTTTGCTGGTTGAAAACATTCAGTGCCTGATTTTTTTGTAGAATTATCATTTTACTTACCGTTAGGTCTTAACTTCCTGTAATCAGACGGAGTTGACTGCTCAAGAAGTTCTGGGTCTTCTATGATCCACTGCAGGTTACTTATGTTCCGCTTTGGGGGATTCTTCTCCGAGAGCCGTATGAGCTGATACGCTCGTGAATCCTCTTGTGTTTTGCCTAGCTGCCAAAAGCACTGCTTGAGATATTCCGTTGAAGCTTTCTTCACAGAACGTTTGCCTGGATTCCTTCTCTTCTTTACAGAGTGATCAGAGCTGGACTTCAACCGTTTGGCCGTCATGTGATTCTTGTTATATTTAGTCCGACCCCTCTTCGCCCCTGCCACTTTTGTTCTTTGCTGGAAGTTGCTTGAATTGGTGTTTAAATGGAAATCAGGCTCTTTCATGCAGTAGTCAGGAACCCACATCTCCATGATCTCTTCTAGGGCAGCACTCTCCACTGTCTCACTCAGCAGATCTAAACAGTTGGCTCGCAGAGTGATATGGTTCCAGAACTCAGGATCAAAGTGCATGCCAGTCTTCAGGACCTACAAAAAGAGGCAGTAAAAAAAGAAGAACCGTTGACTATTGTTTTGTTTTTTTACACGTAAATGTAAAAGTTGCCACCAAGAGCTCGATAGCGCACACGGATTAGCAAATTTCACAAAAAAATGTAACACTGACATAAACAAACAGTACATGACAGACACTGCAAAACAGAAATAACAAGAAAAAGTGCTCCTCGGAGCACAGGTCTCCGCCAGGTCAGGTAGGTTATTGTGGCCTCCTGGTGGCGTTATAATAGGCCAAAGAGAAAAGGGTGCCATTTCTTCTTAGGCCTTGCAAGGCAATCGGATGCTGCGTTCATGATTTGCGCCATTTTGTTCAAAACAAGCCACTACTGCGAACTTTAGATGTCAATCTTTGCCAATCAAGATGGAATATGAAAAATCAAACACATCCGTCTTGATCACATGACTATAGAGATCATGTGTACAAATTTGCGTGAAATTTGGATAAAATCGGAGGGAGTAATATAAAAAAAATGTGTTTTACATAAGTCGGCCTGGTGGCGCTATAAAAGGCAGATGTGAAAAATGCAGGGCAAAGGTTTTTCCTTGACCTCTAGGGAGTGCGCTTACAAAGTTTTACACAGATCAGTGCAGTTATAGGTAAAAACACGAATCGGTCTGTTAAAGCGCCATCATGAGGCTGATTTGAACATTTTCAAGTGGCATTTCTTCCTTGATATAGTGGAAATATGCGTGCAAAATTTCAAGGAAATTGCATGCTGTGGTCGTGATTTGAGGCATTTCGTTCAAAACGGAGCACTCCTGCAAACTTTGGAAGCCATTTTTAGCCAATCAGGATGGAATATGAAAAATCTGATAGACCCGTTTCGTTTAATGACTATAGAGATACTGTGTACCGATTTGTGGGATTTTTGGACCAAATCTGTCGGAGTACTGTAAAAAAAAATATGTTTTGCACAAATCGGCCTCCTGGTGGCGATATAAAAGGCCCATGTGAAAAAATTGGGGCATAGGTTCTGCTGTGGCATCCAGGGAGTGTGTGTGCACAGTTTCACTGCGAGGAAGCCAACGGTGCCAGAGATTAGCTGTACACAGACAGAATGACGGGCGGACACACGGACGGACGGACGGACAGGGGGCAAAACATACTCTCTCGCCATGCCTTTCACCCTGGCGGAGACAATAACTATTTTTTTTTTACTTATACCAGGGCCTGAAATTCAGTTTTCAAAAATGGGGGAATTCCCCCTAGTGGGTATTTAAACAGTTTGGAGGAGAGAGATTCTACTTATGCGTTAGTTGACGGTCTATTTCTAGTCCATCCTTTAATCGTTCTTATGGTGGTTCCCTCTTCTCTCCATCTCCATGCTCTATTCTTGTACTATGCCCTCTGCTTCATGGATTATTACCTGACTTTGTTTAAACAAAAAACATACAAATATTCAGCACAAAATGCCCCCAGGCATGAACGTTATAGAAAAGAATGTCACATGACATGAGGAACTTTATTAACTTGGCAATCCCGGCCATTTTGTGGTTCCACAGTTAGAAGGCCCATTATGTTTTCCCAGAGATTTCCGAAAATATTTATATAAATTATTTGAAGCCTGGAACCAAGCCATCCAGGCTCCTGGCGAATCATGACCATAAAACATTTGATTCTGTGTCAAAATATATTTGAATATTTAATGATATTATATACAATATTTAATAAATACCCTTTGCACCGTTTTCAAATATTTTTTTTGACACAGAATCAAATGATTTATGGTTCATGATTCATGTTTCACCAGGAGCCTGGGTGGCCTGGTAAATAATTTATATAAATATTTTCAGAAATCTCTATGTGAAAAATGAATCGGCTTTCCATCTGTGGCACCACAAAATGGCTGCCACTGCTATGCCCTATAGTTAATAGAATTCCGCAGGATATTATTATTGACATCATTGGTCCCGTTTGCGCCAATTCTTTCGGGATCCGGTGGTTTTTCAGAGCGGTTCCCCTTTAGATTATGATGATTTACGTTTCAGACAGTTTAAGCAGTTTAAATGATTAACATTTAAGTTCATATTGAAACCTGATTTGGAAGTGAGAGTGCGCTACAGCCATTTTACAGTCTATGGCTACAGAAGAGGTGGCTCATTGTAGAGGAGGGAGAGAGCGCACACCACTGAAGACTACCTGGTACGATACAGCACATTATGTCCAGTTGTTGCTGCACATTGGCCAATTATATTATATTAATAACGACGCTGTAAATCTGTGCAGAGGTTTCCCACATTATGAGTGCTAAATTTGCATCTCAGGCTGAAATTCAGGCCCTGTTTTCCACATATTTGGTCTTTGCGAATACCATTGCACTACCTGGAGGGTTTCAAAGCGAACTTGGTTGCTGACAGGGCTGGCCTGTGCATGGTCCTCCTGGTCAGGGTGTATGTAAAGGCTGAACACCATCTTGAAAGCCTCCACTGTGCGCTCCAGGAAGAAGACCAGCAGAGCGCAGACTTGGCACATCTCCAGGTCATTAGGAAATAGGCCAGCGAGGGTCTTGTAGATCAGGGACTTGGTGGGGACATCACAGGGAAGGCAGGACTGAAGAGCCTTGGTGCACAGCTCCACACAAAACTGGTGCCCATCTTTGCCCAACTAAATATTGATAAAACAAGACTGATTGTGAATAATTATGCAAAAGCTGCAGAATAACACTGATTTATACAAGTTTTATCTAATGAAAATATTCCACTTCCATTATTGAAAACTATTGATTTATTGTTATAATTCTCTCCATCTGACTGAGCCATCATTCAGGCATTTTAACTTAACACATTGAGTGCCAAAAACAGCCCGGACCGTTTTTCATAATCCTAACAAGGTGTGCCAAAAACGGTTATGGCCGTTTTTGGGAAAAAATATGAAAAAAAAAAAAAATTACGAAGATTTAGACTCCAATCCACTTCCTTGTTAAGTTATAGACTTCAAAAGCCTATATCTCGGCTCCTGTGTACTTTTTGTTTTTACGATGTATTTTCGACTATTTTCAACTGGCTGCAACTATGGAACGGATTACCGAATGTTTTTAATCTTTTTCCCCGGATTGTACGAGACCTCTATGTGTGTAATGAGGGTATCACCGTGAGGACGGTGATCGCTGAAAAAGGTCCAAAAATGGTTAAAAATCCAGGCACTGGAGGTACCCTGTTTTGAAAAAACCCCTGGCACTCAATGTGTTAAGACACTTGTCTTAATTTGAAGAACAAGCCCACACAAAAATGTAGCTTCTTTCTTACATGAGAAATACTCACCTCTTCCAGAATTACTTTGATGAAAGGGAAGATTGAATTGACATTGGTGGCAGTCAGCATCAGCTGTTGGATCTCCTCAAGTAGAACTTGTTTGGGGGTTTGCAACCGCAATTGGAGTTTACTCCATATGAAGACAAGGTCACTGTAGGACAAAATTAGTTGACAATTAAGTAAACATTCACATTCTATGAGCAGTAACCCGTGAAATTCTCACGCTCGTTTGTGCATGCACGTGGCAAGAGCTGGATTGTGGTGAGCTTTTCTTTTCCCCGCACGAGGAAAAAACAACAATGATTGCGGCACGATCCCGCTGATCCGAGCGGTAATGCCCGCGTCCACTGCTCCCCGTCTGTTAAGACGTTTACACCTCGTTTCCACATAGCTCTGTGAATGTATGCAAGTCTACTAGATGTCTATTCAGTCCTATGGGAACCTCCGTCATCTCTGATGGCAGGAAACAGCAGAGACTATTTTCTCCGTTAACATCTATTCATACCTCTTTTCAGGGCACTAAAATTTCCTTTATAAGCATAAAAAATCATCATGCATAATGTAATAGTTAAATAATTTCCTTGCGTTGAACACTAGAGTGAATATTGTGTTTTAAATGGAATTACGGAGATCACACAGAGCTATGTGGAAAGAAACCAGGTGTCTGATTTATACCAAGACAGATGGCACAGACATGAGAAGTGAAATTAGTAGCAAATACAATATTAAAGTCCTCTGGCACGGCTCAAGCCTGAGTTATACTTAGTTGTACGTGGGTGTCGAGCACCGTAAACAACCAATCTACAAGCTTACAAAGTGTCACAGCACAATCCGTTGTGAGCTTGTAGAACTGCTATTATTTGTAAAGTGGTTGCGAGATTAGCCCCGGGTTCACATACAGACCCTTTTCTAGATTTCTTGGCTCCTACATAAACACGGTGTTAAAAAAACATTTTCCCCCATATGAAAATATGTTGGGTGTTGTCCAGTGACACAACCAAGCTTATAACGTTAAATTGAATTAAAGACTTGTATTAGTTTTGCAGCTACACATCAGCACTCTGACTGAAATATTTGAGTAGTTTGGTCATATATATGTATATGACAGATATGAGTGCAATGGGGGAAACTGTGTGTAGGATTTTAAATTGATCAATATGCTTACTATATCCGATACAAAAAGCCTATAGCTTATACCAATCAAAATTAAAATGTGCCCTGATCAGATCCTTAAAATTAAGTAGTTTTGAATTGGAATGCTGAGTGACAATCCACATCTGTATTTGATGCTTTGTCGGGCTCAAACATGAGCTTAATAGCCTATGTAGGTGGCATGAATTGGTTAATTGTAACCATGAATGGGTTTGTTATTATGATGTTTATGTTTTGGTTATGTTGATTGTTTATATATCTGGTCTATGCACTATCACTGGGGTATGTGGATAATTAGGTCACGGGCATAGGGGCGGACACATGATTACCTCAAAAGTATCACTTGTTCACCTGCTGAGAACAGACAGAGAAAAAGGGGTGTGTGGAAAGCTGTATTTTTGGTTGACCGCTTTATTGCTTTGATTGCTGTGATTATGTTGCTATAAGTTTATGGCGAGCACCATTTAACTAAGTTCTTTATGTTGCTTTACTAAAACCCTCAAAACGCATCGTTCGGATCCAGCGAATCTTCCTTTTGTTAAGCGGCGCGCGTCAGACAATATACAATGGCCCATCTAATCGCCTCTCAGCAACTTATTGAGTTTGGTCTCTTGCAGTCGCATACAGCCTATAATAACCCATATGATGACACAGGCCTGCAAATAAAGGTCTATAGATGACGACTGTAGTCTTCTATGAATAGTCGCGGATTTGGAAATGTATTATCTCTCCATCTGTCCAGCTTTAGTAAACACTCAGACATGCATTTTGTGTTGACTCGACTATAGCATTGACTCATCGTTGACTACCTACATCATCTAGCCCTTCGATCAGCACATTCCGGCTGTGTTGAGCACGCTTATGAAACCTTGCCTAAAATCTAGGAATGGGCATGTTTTAAACCGTTTTGTGCCAAACAGTGCCACGTACAAATGGGAATGCAGGAATAGCTGTTTGCTGTGCTCAGAACCGGTCTGGCATGCCATTGCCCTCCAAGTAACGTGACCTTGTTCCAAGGCTTTGGGAACTATCGTGTTATTTTATAAAGGGTCAAAACAGGCTTGCAGTAATGTCAACGTGTTACAGAGTTTTATAAAACAGAAGAGATAGGCACAAATGCATTTGGGACAAACTTTAGTCTCAAGAGCTTGATGGAATGAAAAGTCAAGAGTATAATTCCACACAGCTCGTCTTTAAACTTGTTAGCCAAAACAAAAACAGTCAAATCAGTGTTGCTGTTGTTCGATGGTGCGAATTAGCAGGTCAAAGTTTACTGAGTCGACTGATAGTAATGAATTTGATATCACCGTCATGCATGCTGGTGTGACTAGCCCTTTAGTATCATTTGTGGACTAATATTGACAGTAAAACCTACCTCAAATGATCCATGCCTCCTCTACAAAGCTGCTGGGAGAGGAAGGCTCTGGCGAGGGTCAGTACTATTGATTGATCCCTTTCCTCGCTCTCCATATTACAGATGATCTGAACAGCATCCTTGCCATCAAGGTGGGCCACCTGAAGCAGAAATCCAAAAATCCATTGTCATCACATTATTCAAATACCATTAGCAAACTGGATGTGTATTTGTTACAGTACTACAAGTCCTTGGTTCAATTCCTGCTGTGTTACATGTCCTGTGTTACACCGTCCTGCATAAATAAAGCGCAAGTGCCTTAAAATTCTCCAACTAGTAGTACTCTAGTCTATACCATTCGGAGTGTGCTGGTAATAAGAACTGCAATACATTCCCACAACTAAAAAGGAACACAGAACTTGGGTAGTTTCACAAGATGCTTACATTTACTAGCAACCAAATCAAGTGGTTTAGGGCTGTCAGTGTCACATTCATGATATTTTATTTGTCCATTAATGGTCATACAAATATTTGCGATTCCGATTAGTGATTCAATTACATTTATGTTCGGCTCTTAGGCTTCATAAACAAAAATTGCACAGGTCAGATATGACAAATGACTCAAAGAGAAAATGTATGAAAATGTTTCAACAGATGAATTTATACAAAGGAATGGAAACAATTCTGATGATTGTGCGAAATAACTGCTATTATCTCAAATAACTGCAATCAGGTTATCAGGTAATAATTGTGACAGGCCTAGCATGATAGAGAAACACTTTCATTGTATTCAAACTGCACATGTAACACAAATCATAACCACAATATTTAGACATATTCCCGATACGACTGAGACTGAAGAACTGTGTTGCATGCTTTCCCCTCTCGTCCTCCCGTCTGCTAGATAAAAAAAATCTGGAAAATCTATTTTTAAAATAATATTTAGAATAACCATAAATTGGTACGTTTAGTAGCTATAAAAAACAGACCCAGAGTCCTCCCCCATACACATTACACATCTCTGCTGTCGAGCAGAAACCAACCATGTCCAAAATATTAACTTTTTTTTTGGGTCTCGCCGATCGGGCTGTGATTGCCAAGGTTTTGGACGCTGCGTGTGAAAGGCTCTGCGATAGGATCCGGCAACGATAATTACACTCTGCGATGCGTTCCAGAGTGTTTCTAGATATGCAGCTGCGAGGAGATCCGCGCTGCAGCCAATGAGAGCACACAGCCACCGTGGTTAGTCGCTGGACCTGACCACAACAATTAACAAACAGCCCCCCGCATACCGTCCTGTATTAAGTTAAACATGATTATAAAACAGAATGACATTGAGCGAGCGTGCTCGAAGGGGGGGCTGTTTTTATATATATATATATATATATATATATATATATATATATATATATATTTATATATATATATATATATATATATATATATATATATAAATAAGAGAGAGCGAGCCCAACAAAAGCAACTATAGGCCACATGAGCACTTTAAACCTACGGATACATTGGAAATCCACACAAATCTTGTTTAGGGGTCTATGGCACAACATATTTTCAGAAGGGGGGGGTCTGCGGACAAATACATATTATGTGTATATATACACACATATTTACAAGCAACTCTACAGAAAAACAAGCCCAAAGTCACTTAAAATAAGCGGACATGGCAACACCGTTTCTAAGTTTCATTGCGCACTGAGATTGAGTGAGAGTGTGAGAGAGAGTGAGTGAGTGAGTGAGTGAGTGAGTGAGAGATTCGGAAAAATAGATAATTATTTAAATCAATAGCGACCTGTCTCGGTCTCGCGCATATCACGGGAGCCGTGCACGTTTTCATGAGACGTCGGTTAAAATGAATTGGAAAAAACAAATGTATGTATCGGGTCTGAATAGCATCCTAGTGAACTATCCTACAGTGTATGATCCCTAGTCGGGGATCAATCTATAGGAGTGAAAACCACAACGATAAATGACAGACGATTTCTAGAAATAGACTCCTGTAGTGTGAAATGCTTAACGATCAGATGACCCCCGACCACTTTAAAAGTCCTACAGTGTGTACCTGCCCTTAGTCAGACGGGGAAAAGACCTAAGTTGGAGTTAGGTGATTTGAACCACAGTTTGAGGATCCAATGGAGATAGGTTTAGTCAGAAGCGCTTTTTAATATTTTTCATTGGTTCAATATTTGTAAAACCAACACACAGCCGTAAAGTGTGTTCAATAGCTTCAGGAAAAAAAAATCAAAAGTGGAGATAGTTGGTTTCTGCCCGACAGCGATGACATGCATTGCACACATGATTAAAACACAGTCGCTCAACCCACCTCTTTGTTCAGATGGTCATGCTGGGAGGTTTTGTGAAGACAGGTGAGGTAGACCTGGAGGAAGAAGTGATGTTGCCCTGCAGTAGGATGCTGAGAGCAGCACTTGGCCAGGGCCATAGCCTCACTGACCCTCTCACAGGTCAACAGGTAGCGTACCCGCAGCTCCAATAACACCGGCAGCTGGGAGCTGATAAATATGTCCACTGTGGGGAGTTAAACAGGAGGAGAAAAGTCTATTTAGTTCCATTATGGAAAGCAACATGGACATCTTATACATCTCTGGCTAACTTGAGTAACGAAAATAAATAAAATATGGCATCGATAGTTGGTAGTGAATCAGAGGATGAAACAATATTGAACATTGCCATTTTGTTTTTCCTAATAACCCAAATTTAAGATGAAATATTTGCACACATTGAAAATACAACAAAATAAAATAAATATGGTTGTTGTTGCTGTGTGACAGGTATAAAAGATGATTTCACCATTACAAACCTTCAGTCTGTGGTATTGTGGACTGTTTGAGGATGGACTGCAGAGTGGAATTTGCCCATGGCCCGCCATCTTGTATGCAACTGCTCACCTGGATCAAATGTACATTCTGATGCCTTACAAGGCACATATGACATTCCTGGAAGACAGCAGAGAAGAAATTGATGGACTAATATAATACACAAAATAATTTCTACTCTATATCAGGGGGTTTTAAAGTCTGAGACCCAGGAGAGAGCGATGTATGCATGCCAAAAGTTGCAACCAGACAAACATTACATCATACATTGACAATGTCAATGCCACAAAAGCCCTGCTCTGTGTATAACACATCATCACTCAGACATGTGAAAATACACAGGAACTAGGAGAGTGCACACTTGTGTTTTATACTTACAGTAAGTAGCATTATAAATATACTGTAGGGGTGTTGCATTTAAGGGGCAACAGTGACAGCTGCTGTCAAAGCCCTTCACAAAAACGAGTAAGCAGATTCATAAAATGGATTGAAGCCTCACCTGGAATGTAACAGTGAAGTGTTTCAGGGGATCATGACGTAAGTCCTTCTCAGCAAAGAACAGCAATAGCTCAAACACACTCCTATGAAGGAACAGATATCCTATTAATTTATCTCTGGGAAAGAAACAGAATTCTTGAAATTTGCATCCCGTTTCCTATTCATAGCTGTAAAGCGTTACTTACAAGGCCAGACTGCTGAGCATGGAGCGCACATCATCACAGCCTACTCGAAATAAGTAAGAGCCGCGAACAAAGTAGCAAAGAGCAACCTCAAGGATCCTGAGTCGAGGCAGTGGAGTCACATGGTGACATGTGTACTCCTCCACCAGCTAGAGAGAAAGAGAGACATAAAATATGAATTGTTAAGAATACTAGAGTTCCATTCCATCTCAGCTTCCATCTCATTCAAGTTTTATAGATTTTCTTTCATATACACAAACAACCCCTTCAGTACTGCACAGAACGGGATAATCAACATCCACAAAAACAAAAGCCCTGACAAGACTAAACACAGCAGCACAGAAAACAACAACCCCTTGACAGGCAGTCACAATCCCGCTCCTCCATACTTATCATTAACTCTTGTCCATGAAAAACCCCAGCTCATCTACGATGTCACATCTTCAATATCAGCCCAAAAACAATCCCACATTCTGCCGTCCCCCTTTGGATCATCTCTTACCCTTGCAATCATACCCTCAAATGCAGTTTCATATGTTTCAGCCACTCTCTAAGTTATGGCATATGTGGACGCACGTACTTGTGTGTGTGTGTGTGTGTGTGTGTGTGTGTGTGTGTGTGTGTGTGTGTGTGTGTGTGTGTGTGTGTGTGTGTGTGTGTGTGTGTGAGAGAGAGTGTGAGTGATATATGTACAAACACACATACAGTTTCGACTGACACAGCTAAAATAAATGACTACATAGGATTTTTTATTTCACATCAACCCAAAGATTCATTTTTTTATTTTGCTTATTAAAGTCTACTCTGTCACATCTCAGGTTCACAGTAGCCGCAAGCAACTTATGCAGCATCACGCATCAGTATGTAACCAGGTAGACCTGGTTACAAGTATCTTCCGTTGCTTGTGGCTAGGTTTATAGGTGTAAGTGGGTGACATTCCCTTTTCGTATTGTGCGTTTTGCAAAGACAACAGTTTCAAGTAGTGTTTGTTTGTTGTTTTTGTAACAGCCCCATTTTTACATGCATGTATTTTTTTTTTCTAGATAACCTTATTCCCTAGTAGCAGCAGCTGCCCAGAAACGTCTCGTCTGTGTGTATGGTTCAAATGCTAAGCTAACCAGGCTAACGCTAAACCGTTAGCATTAGCGGTTAATGAATTAACTTACAAGTACATTTAGGACAGTACATAACGGTCATTTAAACAAAACACACAAACAAGTCATAGTAATTTACACCAGTTCAGGGACATTGTTCAATGTTATTGTGGTTATTATGTTGTTCAAAAACACCACAAACACAGGTAGCTTATCAGTGAAACATTAAACGACCAATTGAGTATTTAGTTGACTGCCATTGTGTCTCGACAATGACGTTTTCAGCTGAAAAGGTTGAAATAACCAACTCTATGGAAATAACGAACCGTATTTTTACTTTACTGGAGTATTACTTATTGATTTTTTATTATTATTACAAAACGTACATTAGCCTCTTCAGCTCTGTATACATTTCGGCCATTTGAAAATAGCGATGCGACGCACTGTGGGCTTGAATATCTGCTATTTTCAAAAGTAGAATTTTGTGAAAATCTGCAAATTGAGTGTTTTTCTACTCTTGGTAGTACATTGTTATACCAATACCGTGTATACTATTATTCTAGTACATTTTTTATTCCGGACTTTTACTTGTAACAGTATTTCTACATCGCATTGATACTTTTACTTAGGTAAAAAAATGAGTACTTTTTCCACCACTGGGGGGGCTAGCAAAAAGTCTCCACTGACGGTTTTAACGTCAGCTCAGCTAACACATTTCTGGGGGAGGGGAAATGTGAAGCCCTGCTAAGGTTCTTGTTGTTGTTATTATTATAAATTCATTCTCTCTCTCTCTCTCTTACCTGGCTGAAGTCCGAGCAGAAGGTTTGGCCACGGTCCACCTGCACGGCGTCGATGGTCGCCGACGAGCTGTTTTTAAACGATTTAAACAGACTCTGCAGTTGTTTCTCGAAGCCCTCCAGGTCGAGTGATGCACAGCCCCCTGCCGCCATACTGCTCGTGTAGCCGTGCGCGTAGCTGCTGCTGCTCAGCTGCTCGTTCCTGTTGTAGTTAGTACAATACACACACACACACACACACCCTCTGCTACGGAAGCCGCGTAGTGCGCAATGCGTCCCAAGATCAACAATAGAAGACAAGAGTCACTCATAACCGCCAGTGTTGCCAGATTTTGCGAGAGAAACAAGCAACCAGGTCTATGAAAACAAGCCCAAAAGAAGCGATTATGGCCACATGAGCGCTTTAAACATAGACTAGTAGTCAAGTACGTTGGGTATTTCAAAATAGCCGATCAACAAGCTCACATGCGACGCGTTGTGAGCTTGTAGATCGGCAATTTTCAAAAGAAAGTCTTAGAAAAAAGTGAAACATTCTGAATATTTGAATAAACATTTTAATACCACAAATCTAATTAAGCCTAATTTGCACAAATAAGCAACTACACTTTAGAAACAAGCCCAAAAAAAACGCAACCCGCAACTCAGTATTTACAAACAACTTTACAGAAAAATAAGGCCAAAGTGGCTAATAATAAACAGACATGGCAACACTCACTGATAACTGTCTATCTCGCTTCACTTCTTGTATCATTCTGTGTGACGTAGATGGTTGGTCGCTACCGCCCCTTTTAAGAGACCAGAAGTAGTAGGTCGTGAGCATGAGAAGTGAATGGGGGAGGGGGAGGGGGAGACAGGCAGACAGAGTCAACCCGGGGCGCGTGGGATGGGATATCTTCTTGAATGATGATCTATGCTGCGTCGAGAGAGCGAGGTGATTGGATGAAGCGTTCTGCTTTGACTTTTTTTTATGACGGTCGGCGATGGCATCTAGATGTTGCATTACTGCCGGCTACTGGATCCTTTTGTACAATTTCAACAACAAAACTGTATCTATGCCAGGGTATCTAATCCTTGATTAAATCAATGCAGTGGTTCTCAGACATTTTCATGTCATCAATGACCCCCAAATTGATATGTACTTGGCCGCGGACCCCCATCTGAAACGATTATGTGCCAGTGGTGGCAGTGACCCCACCCCCATATAAGAGGGGGGGGAAAATCAACATTTGTCTGACTTTTTCGAAAATAACTGATCTACAAGCAATGTGATGCGTTGAGCTTGTAGATCAGCTATTTTTGAATAGCCCCCAAAAATGTAATATATAAAGCTTAATTACTTAAGTGTCTGTTCTGGAACCTCTCAAGGAGCCATGGGGGTCACTGGACCCCACTTTGAAAACTTTGTCACATCACTTGTAGGTGTAAAAGAGTGGGTGAAATTTTGCAAGCTCTCACCAATGCAGCAACAGGAAGAGTTAGAATAGGGAAAAGTATTGAGAGGAAATAAACACAGAACACTGAACAAGTCAACAGGACCAGGAAGGCACAGTCAAATCAAATTATACAAAGTCCAATATACATATGAAGTGTCCAGCATGATTAAAAGTATAGCAAAGATGGCTCTAGTATCTCTGTAATCATGTGATACACATGTGTCATTCAGATTTTTCATATTCCATTCCGAATGTTCATGATTAGATTCCAAAGGTTGGGTAAAAAAAATCTAATCTACCACTAATTTGAATCACGCTTTGAAGGGCCTAACAAACACAGAGCCAAAAGCAATTTCACTTACACAAGGGTGCCAAAAATGTTACAAATGTCACTTCAAATTTGGTACAAACTAGATCATAACCGTCATTTCCGCCCACCGTCCACCCGGGCTATGGGCCTGTACAGATTAGTGGCAATGGAATGTTCACAATCAACTTTCTATCAGATAAAAAAAAACAGAGCTATAGAATGATATTGTGTGTGTGTGTGTGTGTGTGTGTGTGTGTGTGTGTGTGTGTGTGTGTGTGTGTGTGTGTGTGTGTGTGTGTGTTAGATCCCCGGACATGAAGCCTGTGTTGCGAATCTTGCGATGGTCAAAAAAAATAAACTAGACGTAGGTTTGTTGCGTACGTCACTTGATGTCCAAGTGACTTATCATTGAGGACCTTTTACGTCAATCAGACCATACGCCTGTTGCAAAAAAATATGTAGGCTGTATTCAGTGGCTTCAGAGTTCAGCTCTGGCATCCATGATAAGGGCTTGTTACTATGGTTTGGTAGTTCTCTCCCATTTGGTCCACGCATCTGGTCAGGGGGGAGGATTTGGGTCATCCAAGTTCCTTTTCTTTGTGCCCCTGAATGAGTACTTTGGCCCTGCTCAAGTAAAGGGAATGATCACACCCAAAGGCGGGGTCATAATACGTGGCCCAGTACTAATTGTGCAGAGTTGGAGATGACCCTTCCACAGTGTGGGGTGGTGGTGTAAACTTTAAGCATTCGTTTGGGCCATTCATCAATCAAACAAACATGTGCCTGCAGTGACCTTTGGATCCCATCTACAAGACAGCATAGAATATAGATCCCATAGAACAGTCAAATAGGTTCTAGACCAAGAGCAGACACTCAATAGGTCTTGGTCATTCCATGACAACAGCGCTCAGCACCAGAGCTCCGCCTCAGCCATCTTGGAGTGAAAGTGACTTCCGGTCACTTAAACAAATAAATACATTTAAATTAAATGCTGTTCAAAACTTTTCTTTCCTATTCTATTATCATACATTTAATTCCTCTACCAAACTAGTCTGTGTTGAATGGAAAAGTAGGCTATTATAAATAAGTATGCTATAACTATTTACTCTTTTGGATCACTGCATTATGCATGTGTGGGTACGTGTGCATGGTGTGTATGAGTGTCTTACATTAACATTCATTCACTATGTCAGTGTGTGCACGCGTGCACGACACGCTTGCATACGAAAAAGTAAATGACAAGATACTTCCTTGGTCTACCAGCAGTGTGCACAGGAAATTTGGCACTTGGTCAAGTATGTCAAGACAGACAAAGAAACAAACAGAAGGCTGTAGAAGGCTTGCCTTGCCACAACATAAAAACATTGACGTTATTATGTTGTGGATATTGTTATGTAAAATAAAATAGAAAATAAAAACATGCGTTCTTGTGGATAGGCTATCTCTTTAAAAAAAAAGAAACGTCAACATTATGTTGTGCTATGGATATATAATGTTACTTAAAACATTGACTGTCGATATTCTGTTGTAAAAATAAAATAACTAGAAAAAGTGTTACTCGGAGCACAAGTCTCCGCCAGGTCAGGTAGAGAGAGGCATTTCTTCCTGGGCCAAGTGGGAATCTCTGTGGAAGATTTCACGGAAATCGCATGCTTGCTGCGTTCATGATTTGAGGCATTTTGTTCAAAATGAACCAATCCTGCAAACTTTGGAAGCCAATTTTAGCCAATCAGGATGGAATATGGAAAATCAGACAGATCCGTGTTCATCACATGGCTATAGAGATACTGTGTACCGATTTGCGTGTTTTTTGGACAAAATCTGTAGGAGTAATAGCAAAAATGTGTTTTGCAAAAGTCGGCCTCATGGTGGCGCTATGACAGGCTGATCTGAAAAATGTGGGGCAGAGGTTCTGCTGTGGCATCCAGGGAGTGTGTGTGCGCAGTTTCACAGCGACTGGGCCAACTGTGGCGGAGATTAGCTGGTCGCAGACAGAAGGACCTGGGGTCCTACTGTATGAGTCATGGAAAGTGACACAGGCCATTTGTCACAAGCTGGACGTGTTTCAGACAAGATGCCTCAGACGAATACTAAGAATATTCTGGCCCATGACCGTCTCCAATGAAAACCTTTACCGGAGCACAGGCTTGACCCCACTGTCAAGTGTCATCAAGCTCAAAAGATGGATGTGGATAGGTCACGTGTGCAGAATGGACCCAAGTGCCATCCCAAGGGTAGCCATGAGATGGACACCACCAGGGAAGAGAAAAAGAGGCCGACCCAAAGAGACCTGGAGAAGATCTGTGGAGAAAGAGATGAAAGAACTTGGATGGACCTGGGGCCAAGTGCAGCACTGGGCAGTAAACAGACAGCATTGGCGTTCATTGGTGAAGACCTTATGTGCTATCCAGCACGAAGAGGTTTAAGTAAGTAAGTAAGACAGAAGGACGGACACACACACGGACGGACGGACAGGGGGCAAAACATACTCTCTCGCCATGCCTTTCGGCCTGGCGGAGACAATAATAATAACATTGACTATGTGGAGTTGTGGATACTCCGTAACATTTCTTTGTGAAACGGGGATAGACTCCCACGCTTTGGCTGATACTGACAGTAGGTAGCCTGCCTGGCTCCACCCCCTGAATCCTTTGCTTCGCATTCAGGGTCTGGTGACGCTGTCGAAGGCGGGTGTTTGTTTCTCGGTTGAAAATCTGTACGACGAATCGGGATCGGGATAATCCAGTATGAACCAATCGCGTTGGTTCATAGTGGAGTCCCACTTTGGCCACGCCCCCATCTCAGAAATCGGCTGCATTGAGAGGGCTTTCAGACTGAATAATCGAAATCGAAACGAAATGAAAATTCAGGCTGAGTGTCAGGCTAGACAGTAGGCTTAAGCCTCTCCAACCTACTACAATGTTTTCTTTTTTAAAAGGGTGATGGGCTTTCAAGTGAGGGTTGTCACAAAGATGTGCATACCTCCCCTCATATGCAGGACAAGGTGGAGGGTGAATTCTTTGTGGACGTTATATTCAGAGGTGTGGCCATCTTTTAGACCACTGGTTCTCAATGTCGGGTCAAGGGGATCACCAATGGTCCAACTCAAGGGTCCAGCTTCTGAGTTGTAAATCGAGGCTACATAGGAAGAGACAGTTCATATGAATGGCCTGTAGTCTTGCTGTTTCACCTCAGCTGGTAATTAAGCTCCATTCAAGTGGATGGGTTTTGCCAAACTTTACACTTGATTTTATTACCTTAATAAACATTGTCATAAATACTATATGCTTCCAGTCCCTAGTTTAAAGTCTTCTTTCAATCACCATGATATGCGTCTTGGTAAATTATGGTCCCAGTTATCTTAAAATTGATGATAAAGTAGGGTAGGTCTATGCTGTGGGAGGGGCGTGGCTACCTTGTGATGATTTGATTGACAAGCTACACAAACAATAGCATTCATTCCCCACCCCCACTCTGGTCCCAACCAATAGCATTAATTTCCGAGTGCATAGGATATAGAAAGATGGCGAATTTGAAGGCTTTGTTTACGGTCTGTAGAGTTTATGGGTGTAACGTTGTCCATACCTTTTACTGTCTATGGTCCAAATGGACCCTTATGGGTCTGTAACTAAACACTGAATATTCCATAGTGGAGATTGGGGTACCGGCGATTAAAAAACAAAAAACTAATGGGGGTCTGTGGCCTAATGCATATCAAACTGGGGAAATTCATAAGGTTGTGAATAACTGTCCTAGTCCACTGGTTTTCAACATCACGTCCGGGGACTACTAAGGGTCCGACTTCAAATCGACGCTTACGTGCCTGTAAGTCAGAGAGTGTACACTGAGGATTTTACAGTGTAGATGAGGGTCCCAGAGATTAAAACATTGTATCATAAGGGGGTCTGTGGCCTAAAGTACATCAAACTGGGGGTACTGGGTTGATAATCACTCTTCTAGTCTGCATACCTCTCCCCTCAGCTGCAGAACAAGATGGAGGGTGGATTCATTCCTGACATTATGGTCGGAGAGGGTGTGGCCATCTTCCAGTTGATTCCCAGCAAAGCTGAGCAAGCCTCTTGCCAGGGAGTGTTTTCACCAAGATCAGCTGTCTCTCTCCTCTCTCTAGAATCTAGAGAGAGGAGAGAATGACTACACTCTGAGAGTGTACAAATGGAACCTAATGGACCGTAAATTCAGGTCCCAAAATTAGAGGTCCATGGCCAAAGGCATATCAAACTGGGGGCCTTGAAACAAAAAAGATTGAGAATCACTAGTCTAGATTGTCGTCAAAGTCGATATATAATGTTTCGAATTGTAGTTTTTTAAAAACATTTTTTATTGTTGAGCCAGGTTAAATAGAGAAACTCTAAATGCATTGTTAGATTCCATCATTATGGGCTGTGCGCAGCCTTAAAAGGTCTTAATGATCACTCTAAAAAGGTCCAGGACTTGATACTCCTCATCTCTTTGAGGTACACTCTGAAGGTACCGTCCCTCATAGCGTGCAGACCCATCCATAGCTCATCATCTGTAGAGAAGGACACCAGGTCATCGTCTCTGTCCCTGTAGAACATCGCAAAGATAATCTGGTCTTTCAGGTTGGAGAAAACAGTAATAACTCTTCTCTTCAGCTCCTCGCAACATCTGACATGATCTTTCTCAACAATAAAGCGCCGAATCTCCCTTGGGGTCTTATCGTCTGGCCCCAGAAGGTAAGCTTTCACATTTATGTCCATGGTTCACTGTTTACTTTGTAAATAATTCTTACCTTTAATGAGCAGTAAGGTGTAACAGTCAAACATATAAAGACTGACCGAGCTCTGTCTGACATCACAGATAACACTAACGATGCCAATTTGCGCAGGTGTGTCCTGAATGTGGCATTGCATGGCCATTGTTGGCCCAGTGGGGAAAAAAAAGATTTATGTGGAATGGTTATTGTGAAAAATATACCAGTGAAAATTAACAAAAACAATGTCTGTTTAATTGAAAAGGTTACACGATATGGCTTTGTGGCAGCGGTGGCCTAGTGGTTAGAGGGGCGGCCTTGATACCGGAAGGTCCCTAGTTCGATTCCCCAATTCATCACATCAATCATGAATCACCCACCACTGAATAGCCCTTGAGCAAGGCTTCCATGCAGGGTCTGGCTGTAAATAAGTTCTGCACTTAGTCCAACACCCTGGGTAAACAACAAACTTTGCTTTTGCTTTGCTTTAACTGACATAAAAATTAAAAATAAATAAAACTGTGATTTTGTCACCCCTATATTTGCAACGTATCATACCAGCAACAACACAAAAAAGCAAATAGGTCTATGCCATACACATAAGCAACAACCAGCTACAACACATGAACGTCAATACTCAAATTCTAGTGCAAAGCTAGTGTGTGCAATGTTTAACAATATTAAAGAATGCATGTGTGTGTGTGTGTGTGTGTGTGTGTGTGTGTGTGTGTGTGTGTGTGTGTGTGTGTGTGTGTGTGTGTGTGTGTGTGTGTGTGTGTGTGTGTGTGTGTGTGTGTGTGTGTGTGTGTGTGTGTGTGTGTGTGTGTGTGTGTGTGTGTGTGTGTGTGTGGGGGGGGGGGGGGGGGGGGGGGTCTTGAAGTCTTGGGTTTAAATGGGTATCACTTTGATTCTCAGCTAATCTCCGGCACTGTTGGCTTGATCGCAGTGAAACTGTGCACACACATTGGCTGGATGCCAATTCAGAACCTCTGCCCCAAATCTTTCACATGGGCCTGTTATAGCGCCACCAGGAGGCTGCTTTTTGCAAAACACATTTTTTAACAGTACTCCTACATATTTTGTCCAAACAGCACGCAAATTGGTACACAGTATCTCTATAGTCATTAAACAAAACTGGTTGTTCAGATGTTTCATATTCCATCCTGATTGGCTAAGAATGGCTTCCAAAGTTTGCAGGAGTGCTCTGTTTTGAACAAAATGCCTCAAATCACGAACACAGCATGCAATTTCTGCACGCACATTCTCACTAGGCTGAGGAAGAAATGTCACTGGAAAATTTTCAAATCAGCCTCATGGTGGCGCTATAACAGGCCGATTTGTGTTTTTACCTATGACTGCACCAATCTGTGTAAAACTGTGTATGTGCGGCCAAGGAAAGGCCAAGGAAAAACCTTTGCCCTGCATTTTTCACATCTGCCCTTTATAGCGCCACCAGGAGGCCGACTTATGTAAAGCAAATGTTTTTATCCTTCAGATTTTATCCAAATTTCACGCAAATCGGTATTCACATGATCTCTATAGTCAGGTGATCAAGATGGATCTGTTAGATTTTTCAAGATTCAAGATTGCTTTATTTGTCATTTGTTTTCCATCTGCAAGCAGTGTTAGAAAAATAAACGAAATTATGTTTCTCCTAGTAAAACACAGCAGAATTCATAAAAGTCGACCTGAATAAATAAGTACTAAAAACTAGGAACATCTCATATTCCATCCTGATTGGAATTGGCTAAGATTGACATCCAAAGTTTGCAGGAGTGGCCTGTTTTGAACAGAATGCCGCAAATCATGAACGCAGCGTCCGATTGTGGTGAAACTTTGCACGCACATTCGCACTATGTTGAGGAACAAATGCCACCCTTTCAACATTGGCCTTTATAGCACCACCAGGAGGCTGATTTTTGCACAAAATAAATATATTACTCCTACAAATGTTGTCCAAACATCACGCAAATCGGTACATATATTATCTCTTTAGTCAAGTGATCAAGATGGATCCGTCCGATCCGTCCGATTGTTCACATTCCAGCCTGATTAGCGAATTCCGAACATTGTTGGCGCACACTAACCTACCTGACTTGGCGGAGACCTGTGCTCCGAGGAGCACTTTTTCTAGTTAACCATCTAATGCACTCTGACACCTTGTGACAACCATGTTTTTTTTTACTTTTTACATTTTTTTATTATCATCTAGAAACCAATTATGTTTTATCTCTATGATACTCATCAAGGCCTTTTGCCTTTTTGTATTTGTTAACTTGTTTCAAACCATGAATGTAAACCATGTTTGCTTGTTTATTCATCCTTTGTAATGAGAAGTAAAATGAAGGAATTTACAGTGTTGAGAACGTGTAGCTTTTATTGAATAATTTTTTTTTTATTGAACAATAAAAAAGTCTCTCTCTGTGAGACAGCCATCCCCATTTGACCACTTGACACATCTTCTAAGAATATATAACAGAAACAACACCAACATGAAAAATGACTCTGAACCATACAAATTAAAAAATCTCTCATCAGTGTCTTTGGTGTCTTCCACAAAATGTCTTGTGTAAGAGCATGAGCAAATGAGCATGAGTTCATGTTATGTTATTTTGACAACACAATTGGAAAACATTGAAATTGAGGAAAGGGCGGAGTTCGATCATGGGTTTAGCCTTCTGACCGTCCACTTTTAATTGTTCCATTTACATTTGTATTAGTTTGTTGCCCCAAATCTTCAACTTCCATCGGATGCAAGTATAACAACATAGGGCTTAAGTGGTTAATGTATGTCTATTAATCTGAATCTGCATAGTAGCCAACCAATGTTGTCAAAATGTAGTGGAGTAAGTAGGATATTTACATGAGATGTAGCCTAGCTAGTACAGTAGAAGTATAAAATATTGAAGAATGGACATACTCAAGTCAAGTAAAAGTACCTGTGTAGTACTTGAGTAAATGTACTTGGTTACTTTCCACCACTGCTTTTCGTTATACCGCCTGAGCTCCACTGCAGGTCGGAAGTGCATGTAAGACTGCGACATGTTCCAACTAAATTCAAATTCAGCGCTGGTAAAAAATATACATCACTGAAATGTGACTGCTTTCCTTTCAGTTAGAATTTCAGGTAACCCATTGGAGTGGCAAAATATTAAATTAACAAAGAAATAATGTTGATAGAGACATATTCATATGGAAACATATTTTAGTTGGAATCAATATCATTTACGCCTAAGATGGCGCACCTCCAAATGTACTGTAGGCAAAATAGCCTGCTGAATCTCGCCCATGACAAAACTAAAGAATAAAACTAAAAAACTAAAACTGAGTATTTTCACAAAATACATACTAAGCTAGACCAGCAAAGCTATATTACTCATTACCTGATATTGATACATGTATCAATGTTACATAAACCGAGCCCGGCATATACCGGCATATACCGGCATATACTATAGAGGGAGATGGCAGCGCTCGTGCTCGATCCGTTACATTATGTGTAAATATGTAGATACCTTTGCTTTTTATTTTACTTTCTTTTCCCCTTTGCTCCCCCTGCAGCCCCCCCCCCCCCTTTCTTTCTCTTTCTGGAAACAACAAAAACTAATTTCACCTCTGTTTTACACCTGTAAACCTGTGATTTGCACACAAACATAAAGTCAAAATTAAATAAAAATAAAGAATAAGGAAAAAGCAACAGCTTTTACAGCTTTACTGCAGCAGCAGTAGGCCCTTAACCCCTGATCCTCACAACCAACCAAATGAGGTGTCAATTCGCCACGACCAACGTGCAAAGGCAGTGGGTGCAGACATCAACCCCTGTGCTGAAAGTGTGCGCTGAGCATCTAGCTTCCCCACTCCGGGCCCTCTTCAATCTCTCCCTGAGGCCTGAGGCTGAAGAGGGTGCCTTGTAATACCCAAGAAGGGATATCTTACAGTGTCCCCAGGGTCCAGGTGGACCCTGGGGACACTGTAAGAATCATGTTCTTTGACTTCTCCAGTGCCTTCAACACCATCCAACCACACCTGCTAGCTGAGAAGCTCTCTGCGATGCAGGTGGACCACAGCCTGGTGTGGTCAAATCAATTGTTTGACCAAAGACGTCATGAAGTCATGTCTCTAGAAAGGATCAAATTAATAAGGCACATTTGGAAGGATCAATGGTTTCTTTGAGGACCTATCCAGGGCAGGAAACATGTTAAAAAAAAGTCCCCTCCTAGATGAGAATTTATTTTGGGGATAGCGGATAAGTGGGAAGAAATGAAACTGGTATCATTCACATGGTCGGGGGGGAGGGGGGGGTTATCCACTAGTGTTAGCCATTCAAAGACTCAATCTTAAACCTCCCGATTTGTGCACAGACGATACGAAAATTATGTTTTCATATTTATTGATGATTACATCACTGCTGTCCGAATGAGATGCCAGGGGTGGCACGCGACCCAGAGACAATTCAGACGTTCAGTGAATGAGAGGACGTTTGACACGGCAACCACATATATCGACATCTGAGGATTGGTGATAAACGGACAGGCTTATCAATCAAAAACAATTAAAACATGATTGTCCTATTTCAACCTGGATCAAGAAAACAAACAGAAAACAAAAAACATCCTAGGAGTGGGATGCAACCAAACAAACACAGAAACAAAAACTAATGGTATGATTTAAAGAAAACCTTTCGTGGCAATAGACCGTATTTAATTTGCCTGTAATCATTTTAAAACAATATTGTAGTAGTAATAATAATAATAAAAAGGCCAGCTCAGTAGATAAACCAATTATTATTCAAAGAGACTATCAACTAAGACTTGGAGCTCGGAGACCAAATATTGAAAAAAGGAAAAAAAACTCCTTAATATCTGATCTGAAATCCTGGGGTTGTTCCTGCTAAAGCGTCCCTCCAAGTCCTCGCACTTCTATTAACTTGCAGGTCAGTGGAAAGTGAATTAACCTCACTTTCCAACGTAGTGGTGGAATCTGATGCTGACGTGGCTGCAGTTTCAAGGTTTTGCATATTGGCAGAGTGCGACTCACTGGTTGTTGTCAGTGTGTTGATTACAGGGTGAATCTCATCCTGTAAACGAGTTAATTCCTCTCGAATCAGCGGAGTCAATACGGAGTCAATTGTAGTACAAACTTCTGTTCCTGAGCACATATTTCAGATTTTACCTCTGATTTGACAAAGGCAAACTCCACCCACAATAGTTCTATGACCCCAATGATATTAGCGTCAGAGCCCTGCACGTGTTCCTTGTGTTTATATCAGTGTGTGGGCTGGGCCATTCCGGCTCCCTGCTCAGGCACACCTGTTTACGGTCACCTCATCATGACCCTCAGTTCATCAGCTCATCACCTCTCAGTATATTAACCCTGTTTCTCCTTCCACTCATAGTCAAATCGTTGTTATAGACTGTGGCAGTATCACGCTTCTTGTCAGATGGTTCATTCCTACAGTCTAGTCTGTTACCAGTGTAACCCTAACCCTATAACCCTCTGCCTTATATCCATTGATCACCTACGGTACCAGTTCCTCTGCCCACCTTCTGTCTGCCTGCTTGTCCACCTACATCCCTGCCTTGCTTGCCTGCCTGCCAGCCAGCTAGTCTCACCTCCGCTGCTACTCGCTTGCCAGTCACGCTGTCTGGTTCCCCACCATCCCTGAGTCATGTCTACGTTTAGGTTCACCTATTTGTTGATGGTGACAATATGACTTACACAACAACCCTGTGTTGGCCATCTGGCCTGGCGGAATTATGCTCAATCGTGGAACACCCCTTTCTACTTTAGTTTTTGACTTCTATTTTCTATTATTTTGAAGTAATGCAGGGCATGCTATTTACAGAGACTATGTTGTGGATATTCTGTTATAAAAAAGAATTGCAGAAACATTTATATCACAGTGTGTTGTGGAAATTCGGTTATAAAAAAAAAGAAAAGAAAAACATTGACATGTTGAGTTGTGGTGGATATACCAAAAAAAATATTCAGTTAAAAAAATACAAAAAACATTGATATTATGTTGTGGATAGTCAGTTACAAAAATAAAACAACATTATATTGATGCTGTGGATATTCTGTTGTTTAAAAAAACAGGGTGATGTCTTGCGAGAGGCCTTTCACAAAGATCGTATGAATCCCCTCAGATGATGCAGGACAAGGTGGAGGTTGGAATCCTTCTGGACATTATAGCTGGAGAGGGTGTGGTCATCTTCCCAGTCTTTTTCACAGATCGGCCTCTTGCCAGTGAGGGTTTTAACCAAGATCTGCTGTCTCTCTAGGTTGTCCTCGAAGTCAACATCATACGATGTGTAGAATTGTAGGTATTCTTTATTGTTGAAAAAGGTTAAATGCTCACCTCATTCTCCTAGATAACATTATGTACAAGCTGTGCACAGCCTTAAAAGGTCTTTATTAGTCTTGGAAAGTCCAGGACTTGATACTTCTCATCTCTTTGAGGTACAGTCTAAAGGTTTGGTCGGTCATGGTGTGCAGTCCCATCCACAGCTCGTCGTCTGTAGAGAAGGACACCAAGTCCCCGTCTCTGTCCCTGTAGAACATCGCAAAGACAATCTGGTCTTTCAGGTTGGAGAAAACCTGAATAACTCTCCTCTTCAGTTCCTCGCAACATCTGACGTTATCCTTCTCAACAATAAAGGCCCGAATCTCCCTTGGGCCCTCGTCTGTCCCCAGGAGATAAGCTTTCACATGTATGTCCATGATATCTTTCTTACACTTGCCTGTAAATAGCTACTCTTGTCTGTAAAAAACCACTCTCTTTGTCGCACGTAAGAAATTGTCCTCTGCTTTGTCCGGGTGTTGTATCTTATATAGGCTGACTGAGCTCTGGTCTGACGTCACACAACACCAACTAGTGCCTAATATTGACGATTTGTGCAGATGTGACCTCCTGAATATGGCATTGTATACCCATGGCTTGCATGTGCGTAAGGGTACAGTCAGCAGGGGAGTGAGCCAATGCATACCAAGGTGGCATATTTCATTCTATTGGCTAACCCTCTTTTATCGCAACAGTTCACAAATCTTGCTGCTGTGTTTCCACATTGTTGTATTTATCCCAGTAGGGTTTTTTTTACCAGCTGCTTGCATAGAGCTGGTCTAAGAAGAGACTGACCTACTAGTCATCCTCGACATATTCGCAACATGTTTTCAATCATTGGCTGTCCTGGCTGTCCTTCACTCCTTTAAGCCAATGGGGACACTTCCCCGTTTTGCCTGTCCTTTAAGCCGGGAGGCATGCGTTAATCCGACAGACCTTTTCTCCGACTATGTGGCATCCGCGTGCGGTTAGGGTTAGGGTGCGGGTTTGGTTCGGGTTTAGTATTGGCAACGTCGGAGCGCTGCGCTGTCGGAGGAATGCGCTGTCGGACTAACGTACTGCACCCCTTTAAGCCAATGGGGAGACGGGCCGTCCTCTCATGCATTGGGATCATACGCCCTCCCCTGTCTAGCACAGGGAACACAGCTGAGCTAACCTAAGCCCACACCGCTTCCATCAGCGACGCGTTGTGGTCTTGCAGATCGACTGGGGCGGGGCTAACAGCTCCGCTCCCTCAATATCTGCATGTCGCACACGGACAGAGAGAAGGAGAGAGAGGAGCTCCTCTACAAGACGGACTATGTTACTAAACAACTTTCGCTGTTGTCATAATTATTCAAGTTTCTTAAATGTAACTTTCAAGTGAAGTTTATGGGGGGAAACTTTATGGACTGCTGGAGCAACGTGGTGAGTCTCAGCGTGGCCAGTCTGACTCTGACACACACACACACACACACACACACACACACACACACACACACACACACACACACACACACACACACACACACACACACACACACACACACACACTCAGGCGCGCTGAGTGTGCACAACACAGACACATTGGGTGGTATGGCAGCGACTATACGTTCTTAACTTTCTGTGTGCAGAGCATGCACTCAAACTTTATTGTTGATCATGCGTGACATGAAAGCATTTGTTTTCGCATTAGTAGGTCAGGAAATAAATACATAAATTACAATAAATAAATAGAAATATATATATTTTTGAAAATCATTTTTAAACCTACATTCAAATGTCAATTTTAGCATTCGAATGTCATTCGTCTAATGTTATTCATCTAAAGTTTGCAGGAGTGGCTCATTTTGAACAAAATGCCTCAAATCATCAACGCAGCGTCTGATTGCCGTGAAACTCAGCACATTCCCACTTGGCCGAGGAAGAAATGCTGTTATAGCCCACCAGGAGGCCGATTTTTGCAAACCAAATGTTTTGGTATCACTCCCACAGATTTTGTCCAAATATCAGGCAAATCGGTACACACTATCTCTGTATTCATGTGATCAAGACCGATCTGTCTCTCTGTGACTCTCTGAGACATATCTCCAAGGCCTAACCAAAAGGCCACTGAGCTGGTCTTTTGGTTAGAGCATAGCTGATCTACAAGCCCCAAACTCATCAAGTTCATAACTCATCATGCTGTGACACGTTGTGAACAGATAATCTATGTTCAATGCACGACACCGGCACACAACTATTCAGGTTCACACTGCAATCTACATGATCATTGATCAAAGAAAGCTTTTCTGTTTTGCAGTCCAGATGTCAGTAGTTGAAGAGACATAGTTAATGTCTTTAAATGCTTTCTTCGGCTCAACTTCCATTGAAGCTATCTTGTTTGATCTTGGCATGGCCAGACTAATTCTTCTGGTTTCCAGGCTAATCTTGTTTAGATATACTGCGCTTGCAAATTTGTGTTTTACCTGGGGGTCATATGTGGAATAGACAGTAAAATCCTTAGCGCTAAGTTAACCCATTTAGACCAGGAACCCCAATTCGTTGTTATACCTTTCAATCCGGGCGGGAACCCCTTTTTGTAACATTAGCTGTTGCTATATATATAGTATGTTGCTATATATATATAGCAACATATATATTGTATATATATATATATATATATATATATATATATATATATATATATATATAACTTTTTTTCAGAGAACTTAGGTCAGGATTTAGAAGGCGTTTTTAGAATCGGCCTGAGGTCTAAATGGGTTAACAATGTAGGCTGCAGAGCAAAACTGCTAGTAGTGCTCATTACAATGCACATTCAATTTTGTAGTAGGGTCTAACGAAAAGTAATGTAACAACTAGTGTAACTTACTGTTGGCAGGGAGTAATAAGTAAAGATAATTTTTGAAAAGAGCAACAAGTGGAGTAATATATTACTTTTTCTGAGTAATGAGCCCATCACTGGTGAATGTACCCTCATGCTTAATTTGTACTCTGATTTGCAACAGTGTCTTGTTGCAAAAATAGCCACAATGCATCAGTGTAAGTCAGGCTTAACAACACTGATTTGTGTAGCAGTGTATTGAATTTGGAGTTGTAAGCCCACAGCTTGCTGGTTGGCAGGGAACATTAATGGAGTCTCACTTCAATCTTACCTTCTTGTTTATTGATAGTATAGTCGAGAATGACAGGAAACAGGGAGAGAGAGATAGGGAGTGACACGCAGCAAAGGCCGTTGTGAATGGGGCGCGAACCCGCAACACGCCGTTAGACATCAGAGCCTATGTGGTTTGCGCCTGGACCGTTAGGCCAGCGGGCACCCAAGTAGAACTGTTCTGTGCTAAAAGCAAAGTAACAAAGTCAATCAAATCAAATCAAATCAAAATGTATTGATAAAGCACATTTAACTATTATTATTATTATTATTATTGTTATTGTTATTATTACCATTATTATTATTATTACCCCTATTATTATTATTATTATTACTTTTTTACTCCAAAGCATGTCCCGAAAGAATTTACGTTAGTGTGAGGTTAGGGTTAGGCATAGTTTTTTGAGAGGTTAAGGTTAGGTTTAGTCATAGTTTTTGTGAGGTTATGGTTAGGTTTAGGCATATTGCAAATAAGGACGTTGGACACAAGGAATAACAATAATCAGGGGGCCAATACAGAAAAGTGCTTCAGAAATGACTTAAAAAGCTGCTTAAAAGGGTAAAAGCTGACAACCTATTTTTTTTGGTTAGAAGGGACCCATAGAAGTTTGAGGATGGTTATCATGTTGAATTTCTTTTCTGGTGACTTTTAGAAGCTACTATTATGCTATATAATGAGCTATTAAAATGCGCATTTCATGCTATAGTCAAATAATCAGATTAAACATCAAATGCATTAGGTTAATTCTTTCTTTGAAATATATTTTTTGTATTTTATATTAAAGGACATAGATAAAAGAACAATATGGAAAGTTATTTTGAATGTTATTGCAATAGATTCGCAAATATTATGGTAAAAGATACATTTGAACTTCTTAAGTGGCGTTTTTGTCCAAATGCTTACTCTGTTTTGTTTCGAGTATACAAATTACACAATGCAAAACATACATCACACCAAAATGGATAACATACAGCAGGTCTAGGACAAGACTGAAAATAAGAACATTTACAACATTTTCAATGTGTCGTGCTAGACAATAAAACAACACAAACTGAATAACACTCAATGCTGATGTGGCTAACTGCACCGTCCTGGTTATTATCTTAAAAGTAATGGAAATATGATGTGAAATCAGTAAATAAGAAGCACTCTGCAGTCTGATATGGTCAAATTATTTGAAAACAAAAATGCAATGTATGTAATAACAGTAAAATGTATGTAATAACAATGTCGGTGTACTTAAGAGAACTCTGTGAGTTTCACTAGTGAGGCACTACTCCTGAGCAAGGTCTATTTCTTCATTGTCAGTTTCTTCATTGTCAAGTTGAATTTTTGCACCAAGCTGCACGGGCACATCCACATGCTCCACTGCTGTACCTCTTTTACCACAGAGACAATGCCTGGTACTTCACTGGTTTACACTTTCCTTGCATCCCCAAACTGTAATTTCCAAGCATCTGGCCTGTAGAGGTTCTTCGGTTGAAAGCTGGGGGACCAACCTGCCTTCTACCATGTGCCAACCACAATTTACTGGTGAGGGCAGCTGTGGATGGGTCACTAGTGACTGTTTCCAAACCCTTGTTTGATATTGGGCCCTTATGATGTGCAGAGTCAAGGCATCACTTGTTCTCACATTGGAAGAACTGAACTCTGTCTCCTTTGAACCTTCTTGTATTATGGTAGCTAACTCAGCATTGTTGGTAGGTCTGAGCATTGCATTGGTTGCGGCAAGTGACAGGGGGACTGCACATAGTTCCTTTTGTAGAAGCTCATCCATGTTGACCTCCCTGCCACTCTCAAAGGAGACAATGATAAAGTGTCCCTGTCTGGCTTCACACACTTGTTTCTGAGTTTTTCAAGCTTGACATCTGTACTGTAGAGGCTTGAGAAAGTTTTTGGTTTTCTCTCGGTGAGGCTGACGTGGAAGTCTGTGTTCTTTGTGACCAGTTGGTTTTGAACAAACTCAGTGATCATTTGCTTTCTAGACTCTGCAGTATTTCCAAGGTCCTTCAGTATATCTTCTGAAGCAACATCACCAGTTGTCAGAGACACTAGATCATACACATTCTCTTGTTGGAAGACATGGTATCTCTGGAACTGTTCAACAAGTACAAGTACAAGTACAAGTAAATAGTATCTATTTTGATTATTGATGGAAGACAGTCTTTGTGGATGTCTTCATCATCCTTATGTGTCAGTCCAAACAATGATCTGGTATCCTCTCCCAAGATTGCATATTCATTGTAGGTGATGGACCAACGGTTTCTAACCAGTAACCTTTCCAGTTCCAGTTTTGTTGATATGCTCAAGGCAAAGGTCAAAAGGAATTTAATTAAGCTGTGTTTGGCTACACAATCACCATCTAGAAAGCCCTGGTAGACCTCTGGTGCAGTCTGTGCCAGATGTTCCATGTCTGCTATGAATACAGCACCCCATCTTGTATAATGGGTGTAATCAAAAGCAGCAAACCAGGGCATCATTCTCTTGAAATAATATTCATCAATACTCTAGCCAGCATCAATATTAGCTTTGCTACTTGCATTTTTATTACATTAGCAGTAAATTACATTAGCAAATTCGCTTTTAGTAGTACATTTAAAATAACTAGTCAGTATGTGGAAAAAGTCAGATTTGACCAGTTTTAAGTATATAATGATAAAATGACCAGAGTCTAACAACCAGGCTAGAACACATGACAAGTGGTTAAAATGAATACTGGATAGGTTGTCTGATTTTACCCAGAGGTGTTATCTTAGGTGACAATATCAGCTTTGGCCCCCTGACTACAAAGAACTGCCAATCAGAGCGGGCCTCGGCAGAATGAAGGTGTAGAAATAATTAAAGCGTCCATGGCCCCTTACCCCGATTTCCCTTCCTTAACCCCTTATCTCTGATTCCATGCCCCAGTCTCCCTACTCTGGACGTCAGACGCCCACCCAGCCCCCACCCTACTTGTTATTCCTGGTCTATGTTGCGGGATGGCAGGCTATGGATAGCAGGAAACAGTGTTTCCTGTCACGTTTAGCCATTACTTGTCTCATACACCCTGTGCTTATTGCTTGTGTTCTGTTAGTACCCGCCAGTCCTGTGTTAATTGTCTATGTCCGTCTATGTCCGTCTGTCCGTCTGTCCGTCCGTCCATGTGCCCGTCCGTCTGTGAACAGCTAATCTCCAGCACCGTTGGCCTGATTGACGTGAAACTGAAATTTTAAAACATATTTCAAATATTTCAAATCAGCCTCATGGTGGCGCTATAACAGGCCGATTCACGTTTTTACCTGTAACTGGACCGATCGGTGTGAAACTTTGCACGCACACTCCCTAGTGGCCAAGAAAAACCTCTGCCCTGCATTTTTCACACCAGCCTTTTATAGCGCCACCAGCAGGCCGATTTTTGCAAAACAAATTGTTTGATATTTCTCATACAGATTTTGCATCACGCAAATTGGTACACATTATCTCTATAGTCATGTGATCAAAACTGATCTGTCTGATAAGATTGGCATCAAAAATGTGTAGGAGTGGTTCGCTTTGAACAAAATGCCTCAAATCATGCACGCAGCGTCCGATTGCCATGGAAGGCTGAGGAAGAAATGCCACCCTTTTAACCATTGGCCTATTATACGCCACCAACAGCCAGATTTTTGCAAAAAAAAAAATTTCATATTACTCCTACACATTTTGTCCAAACATCACGCAAATCGGTACACATTTTGTCTAGTCATGTGATCAAGACGAACCTCCTGTATCAGATGTTTCATAATAATAATAATAATAATCCTGATTATAATAAATAATAATTCTGATTGTAATAATAATAATCCTGATTATTGTTATTATAAATTTTCGTCCGTCCTTTCAGCAGCGGGACAAGGGCTCAATTGGGTGGCCTGCTGCCCGCGTTACCCAGTGCTGGCTACACTTCTGTATTGTGTTCATCTGTATTCAGTACACAACACAAACAAAAAAGTACCCAAAAAAAGCATTACGTGTTACAGCTTCTGCAAGTTCTGTGATAATGTACCTCCGAGTGTTTAAGTCTATAAGGAAGTGCTTTTCAAGACTGCAATATTAATGGCCAAGAGAAGGTGTCGCTACCCCCACCCCCCCCCCCCCAATAAATTGCACGAAAATGATAAAGTAGGGTATGCTTTTAGGGCTTCTACTGGCTCTACTGATTGAAGACCCTGCACTTTCAGCCAATAGCATTCGTTTTCCGGTTGCTTTTCGAACCAGAGATTCCAGGATGGTGGATTTGAAGAAACCAATGGGTCACGTGACGGCTCCCTTCGTCCATATTTTTCAGTCTATGGTTTCGAGTAAAAGTGTTTGGTCAGCTGACTCTGCCTTGAATTCTGCATTTGGGTCCTACATTCATTCATAGATTCACAGGTAATGAATAATACCACAGGGTTAGCCCAACAAATTGAACATTTCAGAGAAAACACATAAAATAAAACATTCAAAATAAGAAAACTGACCCAGCATATAAAAGTCAGTAACTACAGAAATGGTTGCAAATCCAAAGTCCTTCTATGGACAATGTGTCCAAGTTGAACAAAATGCTCCTTGCACTTGCTCCTTTCATTAGTAAATGCACCTTCACCCCGCCCTAAAAAATAAATGCACCAACAGATTGGTGTACATATTGCTGACTGGTTGAGAAGGATGTCTCCCTCCTCCTAGGCAAAAAAGAAAGACCTAACCTAAGCAGAGATCAGATGATGGAACTGAATTCTATCAAAAAGGTGTTTATCCAGAGTGCAGACAATGGTGGAGCCATTGGCCCAGAAGAAACTGGGCCATATTTGACATTTAACGAATTAAGGAAAACAAAAAGTAGGCTATATATAGATCTCTGCTCTGACAAATCCCGAAACCTTAACACACGTTTATGACTGTAGACTGTTGACTGCACGGGTCCAAACATTTGGATCACTTCTGAAACAGACCTGTGGCTTTATCACCCAAACCCGTTTTGCATATTGTTTCTTCTTAACAGTGACCCGATCCGAAAATATTACTGTAATACCCATTCAACGTGCACACGACAAACAGAAAATAAACACTATACACACCCTATACTATAGTATAGTGTAGTTCTCTGCATTAGAAAAGTAGAAATGCATGTCCTCTACCTTAGTGGGACCGCTGGCACTGAGAGGAGGAGGCTAGATGCAATGCAAGTCTGGCAGACCACAAGGTGTGACCTGCCTGGTTCTGTACTTCAGCTTGATGATCTTCATGTGTGGTAAAGGCATCAGAGGGAAAAGCACAGTTAGGTGGATATTCTGTTATTTGAAAAATAAAAACCATTGACATTATGTTGTTTCATGGATATTCTGTTAAAAAAAAAACATCGACATTATGTTCTTGATATCATTATTCTTTAAAAAAGGGAAAAAAGACAGAAAAAAACATTATGTTATATTATGATATTCAGGGTGATGGTCTTGCCAGTTAGTGTTTTCACAATGATCTGCATGCCTCCCCTCAGATATAGGACAAGGCAGGGGGGTGGATTCTTTCTGGAACACAATAGTCTGAAAGGGTGTGGCCATCTTCCAGTCTTCATGCCTCCCCTCAGATGCAGGACAAGGCGGGGAGTGGAATCTTCCAGTTGCTTGCCAGCAAAGATCAGCGACTGGTGGTCGGAGGAATGCTTTCTTGTCTTGCATTCTCAATGATGTCCCTTGAGAGGTAAATGCAGAGTTTTCAACTCATTCTATTAGATACCATTAGTACAGGCTGTCTGCTAGGCCTTAGAGGTCTTTATTACTCTTGGAAAGTCCAGGGGCTTAATACTTATCATCTTCTTGAGGTGCAGAATGTATTCTGATAGATTCCCCTAATATAGGTTGCCTGCAAGGCCTTAAAGGTCTTTACTCAAAGAAGGTCCAGGACTTAATACTTCTCATCTCCTTGAGGTACATTCTAAAGACTTGGTCAGGCATAGTGTGCAGTCCCATCCACAGCTCTTCATCTGAAGAGAAGGACACCAGGTCCCCATCTCTATCCTTATAAAACATTGCAAAGATGATCTGATCCTTCAGGTTGGAGAAAACATTAATACATGTTCTTCTCATGTACTCAAAACATCTGACATCATCTTTCTCAACAACAAAGCACCGAATCTCCCTTACCGTACCGTCCGCCCCCTGAAGATAGGCTTTCACTTGTATGTCCATGATATTGTACTATATACCACTTATCTAGTTGCTCGATTAGAAGGTGAGCGCTGTGTTGTGCCTTATATAGGCCCACCAAGCTCTGGTCTGACGTCATACAACATGCACGTGGCCGGCCAACGCGCTGCAACCGGAAGTCCGACCTCTTCACTCACGCAGACTTAGAAGTAGACATGTCTGTTTTTGCGAATGTGTGACCTATCATAAAATGGTGTCATACTGCAAAAATAGCCTCTCTACAAGCTCACAATGCATCAGTATAAATCAGGCGTAACACCGATTTGTGCAGGTGTGTATACCCACAGCTTGCTAGCCCCAGCGTGTACAATTAATGGAGTTTTGCGTACATACATGTATGAACTGAACTGCACAGGAGCCTTTAACCTCCAGACACCGTGCAGTCTTTAAACCCAGCTATGAGCTCTGATTTTGGGGATGCCGACCATGACCCGCCACCAACACTGCATGCTGTCTCTGGGTTGCTCTGAGGTTCCAAATTCAGACATAACTGTAGATTCTACAGCAACATCTCCAAAGACATGTCCCTCTACAGTGCATGCCTTGGGAGATATCACTCTACATGAAAAGATCCCTGCGGTCCCAAACAATTCTTTCACATCTTACATGCTTGGAGGCCAATAGCTGTGTGGGTAGAGAGGTCACCTGGGAAACAAAAGGTTCCCAGTTCGCGTTCTGGGAAAAATCAAACAGCTCCTTCTTGATCACATGAGTATAGAGATAATGTGTACCGATTTGCGTGGAATTTGGATAAAATCTGAAGGAGTAATATAAAACAATGGTCGGCCTCCTGGTGGCGCTATAAAAGGCAGATGTGGAAAATGCAGGGCAAAGGTTTTTCCTTGGCCTCTAGGGAGTGCGCATACAAAGTTGTACAATGAGGCTGATTTGAAAAAAAATCTAAAAGTGCCATTTCTTCCTGCATTTTGTTAAAAAGAGAGCACTCCTGCAAACTTTGGAAGCTAAGCTTAGCCAATCTGGATGGAATATGAAAAATCTGAAAGGCCCGTTGATAAGTTAGGAAATTATATGCAATAATTTACCAACCTATCGATCGGAAACCATGATCTGGCAAAATATTTAAATGATTTATAAAAAGGTATGTGTAAAAAGAAGCCACAACACGACTTGTTATAATAGGCTATTATATTTCATTAACTTTGGCACAAAATGGAAAAGATTAGAGGCTGTACAAACAGTTAGATCGAAAGCGACCGTTCGTCTGTAATAAAAATTATCTTCTGCCTTCAATAGTACCGTTCATGATATCAAAGGGTTTGTTTAGCGTCTCACAACCACAATCTGTTTGGTGTATCTTGGTGTATGTACATTGTGTGAGTGTCTTATAAGCCCGTGCGGGCTGGGCATCATGTGGTGCAGGACACTATAATAAAAATCTATCTATCTATCTATCTATCTATCACAACCAAGGGGAGTTGAATTGTTATCAGTAAGGAGCCATGATGATGACCTTCGTCTGGGTTTCTTCAAGACCATCTACAGTACCATGGTCTGGTAGTGTTTGCTTGAAGACCTAGCCGCAGCAAAGGTCTTCAAGCAAACACTACCAGAAAAACCAGGTGCTTGGCCAGACGAATTAACAACATTTCAACTCAGCTATCGTATACTATATAAATAAAGGAAAGTTCGAGGACACACTGTGGTTGTGTCAAACTGTTTCAAACTGGGGTGCCAGTGGCCTAGTGGTTCAGATGCTTGCAGGCTCTAAAGGAGCCTGACAGTGAGTTGCGTGTTTGATTCCCAAGCCTGACAGCCTTAACTGCGTGTCCCCCTGTTTCCTGTCACACTCTACTGTACTAAGCCCAAAACATATATTATTTTGTCAAACCAGAAACAAGATTGTGTCAAAAGTCATGTCTAACCTAGACACAGGACACCTCAATTGTGTAAGTTATATATCGTATCAACATACTCTACCAAATATATTGGACAAAATAAAAATGTATTCAAAACAACATAATACAGCTTTGAGTATACATACATACATACACACACGCACGCACACGCACACACACACACACACACACACACACACACACACACACACACACACACACACACACACACACACACACACACATTAGGGGTTTAACAATACCAAACTGGAACTGACTACCAAACCGAACTGTCTGCCTGTACCGAATGAACCGAATTTTGTTTTTGTTTCTTATGCAGAACTAAAATACAGAGTTTCCACACCAACATATTAAGCTGGTGCACCATAACCATTCACAATAACATCACTCCATGTTCAGTGGGGGAAGAGCATGTTTTTCTAGTGAACAGTGAAATAGCTTCTACAGTGCTTTTCTTTACCCACTTTGAACGGAATGTGCAATGAAAAAGTTCATATTGGTCAGATTTTTAAATAGCCTATTTACAGTATGTAGGGTTAAACAGATTTTGATGCTATATTTTGCATTAACATTTTGCTGGGGACCCCTTGGAAACTATTTTGAGAACCAAGTTTTAATAAATTACAAATTTCTGTTTGTATTGAACGTGACAAAATATCGAACCGTGAATTTTGTGAGCCGTTGCACCCCTAATATATGTGTGTGTGTGTGTGTGTGTGTGTGTGTGTGTGTGTATATATAACCAGGTGTGCCCAACATTTTTTGAACCAATATCTTTTAAATATGCCAACCAGCTGAGATCTACCCGCCCTATAATATTACAGTAGTACCCATTAAATATGCACATGGCAAACAGAAAGTAATATAAGCATTATACAGTATTGTTCTCTGAATTAGAAAAGCAGAAATGCATGTCATCCTTTACCTTTGTGGGACCACTGGCACTGAGAAGAGGAGGCTAGGTTGTACCCTGGGTACAACCTGGTTGCAGCTGGTTGCAAGCCTTAGGCAGGCCACAAGGTCCTCTTTCATTGTGGTTCTGTAGCCTACTTCAACTTTATGATCTTCATGTGAGAAAGAGATTTCCACAGGTAGGTTGATCCAAAACGTAATATGTGGTCTGCCAGATAAGTTCATGGCTCTTGAGGCTAGGGTACTTTTCCTGCAGCAGTAGCACCTAGAACTTTCAAGTCTCACTTCATTGCCCTGGATTTAATCTCATTGTCATTTCATGTCTGAGGAGCTCATTATTATCTCATTATCCCCAGCAGGGCTGTCCAGGTGAAACAGTGAAGCCAATTTGGAGGCAATAGCATCCACATCAATACTTAAAATCCTATAGCTAGTTAAAAGGTTGCAAAGTCCCAAAGCGCTTCTGACAAGATGTTCTGAACTTGTTCCTCATAGCTTGCATAATCATGCTTAGCCTGACACTGAAGTTCCGCTTGCATGTGAGGAAAGTTCTGCAGGTCACTGCGTTGCAGCTACTTGTCAACTGTTTGAGTTTGCTTTTAAATACTTTTATTGAGTTCATTACATTACATGATCATGTTCATTACATATTTATTTATTATCCTTTCCCGGCAGCTCTACATTCAACTCATTCAGCATGTCAGTGAGATCAGTTAGGAATGGCAAATCCAAATGCAACTCTGGGCCTTTGGGCTTGTGACTAAATTACCACTATTTGTTCTTAGCTAGATGGCTACCTCTTGCAGAGCCATGTTGTTAAAAAAAAGAAGTTGCAGAAGTATTGACATCATATTGTGTTGTGGATATTATACAATAAAGAAGGACTGCATAAACATTGACATCATGTGTTGTGGATATTCAGTTAGAAGAAATGTACATTGACATTGTGGTGTTGTGTATATTCTCATAAAAAATAACATTGACATCGTTGTGTTGTGTATCATCATAAAAAAAACGAAACATTGATATCTGTGTTGTTTGATGTTATTAAAAAATAAATAAATAAGATATTATGGTTGCATTGTGGATATTCTGTCATTTGAAAAAACAAGTGTTCTGGATATTATGTTATAAAAAAAAAAAATCAACATTCTTGTTAATATTCCGTTCCGAAAAGATGAGGTATAACTTCAGCATGACTTCATGTGGATCTCAGACTTCAGGAGGCAGGTGGTCTATGAAGTCAGTCATCTATAACGTCAGTCTGCATATTCAGGTAAGGTTTCAGCCCGATTCGCCCGCCATTGACTTACAGTATAGAATTAGTTGTAAAAAGTAAACTAATATTCACAAAATATTCAAAAAATGCAGGTATTTCCTTGGCCTACCGTGCAGGTGCTTATCAGTCCAGCGGTTTGCGAGATTGGCCTAAGACAGTCTCAGAGAATCACAGACAGACTCACAGGCACTCTTCTAGACCGCTTGCCGCCTCGGAGCCACGCTGTAAAAACTTCCATGGCGATGGTCGTGCCAGTGAAGGCTTTCACAAAGATCTGCATGGCTCCCCTCAGATGATGCAGGGGGACAAGGTGGAGGGTGGATCCTTCTCTGGACAGCATTGTTGCAGAGGCTGTTGCCATCTTCCAGTCTGCATGCCTCTCCCCTCAGATTATGCAGGACAAGGTGGAAGGTTACTTTATTCTGGACGTTATAGTTGGAGAGGATGCGGCCATCTTCCAGTTTTGCTCGACAGCAAAGATCAGCCTCTGCTTGTAATTTTGGCTGACTTTCTCGATGGTGTTACCTGGCGCAACCTCCATGGCGATGGCCTTGCCAATGAGGGTTTTCACAAAGGTCTGCAGTGTTCACAGTTGATGTCTTCACTACTACCGTCTCTCGCTCTAAGTCGTCCTTGAAGTCTGCATCATACCCAATGACTATAATTGTAGTATCAGTCTTTTTTGATTGTCGAGACAGTTTGAATGGAGAGAAACCTTCACCCCTTTCTATATCACGCTGCACGTTAAAAGGTCAACTTTCCATAATAGTGTGTTCCTCTGCATTCAAGGGTATTGAGATGAGTAAGTCCAGGACTTAATACTTCTCAGTTCTTTGAGGTACACTCTAAAGGTTGGGTCCAGCATAGAGTGTAGTCCCATCTTCAGCTCGTCGTCTGTAGAGAAGGAGACCAGTTCACGATCTTTATCCTTGTAGAACATTGCGAAGATGATACATGATTTCAGGTTGGAGAAAACGTCAATAATTCTTTCCTTCAGGTCCTCATACCTTCCGACTTGATCTTTCTCAACAGTGAAGGATCGAATCTCCCTTGGGGTATTGTCAGGCCCCATAAGAAAAGCCTTCACATGTACGTCCATGATATCTTGCTTTTCTTTACTTGAGTCAAGACGGTATCCAAACTTTCCCCAAAGTAGGAAATGGTACACAGTAGATGCCCAGCACAACATTATATATGCCGACCGAGCTCTGGTCTGACATCACACCAACACAAACCATTGCCTAAAGTGGCCGATTTTCGCAGGTGTGTCCTGAATTTGGCATTGTATTATTGCTCCACGGCTTGCTGCTGGCCGGTGGGGAAAAATGGAGTTTCACATAACTAAATTTTGTGTGTCAGTGTCTGTCTGTGTGTGTGTGTGTGTGTGTGTGTGTGTGTGTGTGTGTGTGTGTGTGTGTGTGTGTGTGTGTGTGTGTGTGTGTGTGTGTGTGTGTGTGTGTGTGTGTGTGTGTGTGTGTGTGCGCACGCACACCGAACCTGTGAAGGACCGCCTGGGGTCACAAAGGTGAGATCACATTTCACTGAAGCTGGGTCAAAGCCTTTTGGGCTCCTTTCGGCTCCAGAGACATGGCTGACCAGATGTTGATTTTAATCATGTACCAATTCATTGATCATCAAGTCATCTGATACTACACCTGCAACATTATAGCATCATGTCCAGGGGGTGTACTGTACATCAAGCTGCCTCAGTCATGCTACAGAAACCATGAGACATGGCTCAGGAACAGTTCAGAGGGAAGTCTGCCGAACAGATGAGGACTGGGGAGTGCTGGGGAGTACCAGACAAACTGGCAAACAGGCAGACGTTTGTCTGCTAGACAAGGCAGTCAGCAGGCTAGTTGATGGACCAACTGAGCCCCTCGCTGAAGAGTGGTGAATATTCCAGAGATGGACTGGGGAGCCTGAGAGCTAGCAGTCTGGGAAATCAGAGGTCTAGCAATGTGGGGAACAGGAGGGCTGACAGAGAAACAAGGGTGCTAGTGAGCAGGGAAACAGGGGAAGAAAGAGGGCTAGGGACAGGGCTGCTAGAATAGAATATAGAATAGAATAGATTTTCTAAATTCAAATCACAAAAAAGCCAAAGCTTGTTTCTATTGTGGTCCACTCAAACAATTAAAACCCCAAAACAAAGACAGAACAACAGTGAAAACAGGAAAAAAAATAGAATAAATAAAACAACAACAGGGGGGCTGTGTAATAAAAAGCTTTTGTTTTTTTACCCTTGGGCGTTTTGAATTTGGGGGGTACGAGGTCATAGGAACTCTCCCTGGTGGAGTACCTACAGTATGAACATCTCTTACGCTGGATAAGTAGTTGATAAAGTTCTTGGGAACCATACAAAACAAGACACAATGATAGGTTGGAGACTCTCTCTTCCACTTTGAGCTGTCCTAGTCTACTGAAGTGAACATCAGTTAAATGAGTCCTAGGTTTCAAATTAAGAAGCAATCTTACCATGACGTGCTAGCGTAGTCAAAGTGGCACCGGCTATAGAGTCCTCACTGCAGTGCATTTATGTTAATGAACGAGCATATCCAGCCCAAGCATCTTGTTCTTTGATTGACTTTGAGATCACGTTTAATGACATTTTTCACCTGTAAGTTTGTTATCCAAAATACACCCCAAATAAGTGACCTCCTTGCTTGTGACTACATTGTCTCCAACTCTAATCGTGAAGCCCGAGGACTTATTGAGGTTGGTACTTGACCCAAACAGAATAGATTCTGTTTTTACCAGGTACAATGACAATTTGTTATTAGAAAGAAATTAACAGCCCCGGGATACTTCCTTGGGGAACCCCACAGTTCACTGGGAGGGATGAGGACAGGGCTCCATTGACTTCCATTGGCCTAGACCACCTGTGCTCTTCCCTCCTGGTAAGAGTTAAGGGTGTTACAGGGCTAGGAATAGGAAAAGTAAGGAAGCTATATACTGTAGGAACAGTGCTGGGGGGGCTGTGGGTCGGCGGCAGAGACTGCCAACTGGGATGATGGTAGTTTGCGTAGCCAGACAACTATTCCACAATCTCTGAATGCTACATTCAGTCTGTCTGGAACTATTGATTTAGATCTATTAGTCTATTTATCTATCTATTTAGACTATGGTGGTGGTGACACAATCTTAAGTGGACATGAAGATTGGGACTCAAGAGAACATAAACGTGGGGACCGGGGTACAGGTGGACGGCAGATGGCAGTTCAGAGAGTTCAGATGGGGCATCAGCATTAACAGCCTGTGGTGCCCAGATTTAAAAAAAAATCACACCCTGTGTGAAGGAAGCGGTGCCTTTGAGGAGTTTATTTAATTGGGCTATATATGAACTAGAGAAACAATGTTAAGTGTGTGTGTGTGTGTGTGTGTGTGTGTGTGTGTGTGTGTGAGAGAGGTTGTTGACTTAAGCAAGGGGGGGGGCTGGTGGGCCATTGTTCTTCACTTGAGGTCAGCATGTGGTCTCCTGAGGTCATAAAGGCAGAGTGTGTGTGTTTGTGTGTGTGTGCAGCTGTGAGGTCATGAGGTCGCGCTCATTTCTCGTGCTCGGACATAACACCCAGACACGGTCAAACGTAGAGCGGCTGGCACCGCTAAAAAGAATAGGTGCCTTTCAGCACCATGGAAAGAAACGCTCTCACAAAACACACACACACACACACACACACACACACACACACACACACACACAATTTGATAATCTGGTGTACCAAACATGTCTCAGTTGGTTTTAAGTATTTTTCTCAATAATCCATTTCTGCTGGATATGTTTTTGTATTGTGCATAATTATGCAATTGGATAATTTGCACATCTGAATAAATTAGCGGACATAACAAGTAGGTCATCCAACTTATGTTTTGGTGGTGAATGAATATTTCATCTCATTCAGATGTAAGGATATTTGCAGTGTAGCCATTGGGTATGATTATGGTGGTTAATTAGCATAAAGCATGCATTATGTAAAAACTCTAAGCAGACACATTTTCTGTTCTATGTTTATTCCTGTATAACTGGTCACTTCAGGGGCAATACATACCACAATAAACTGATATTATTGTCCATGTAATAAGCTAATATGGCCATAAAAGATATTTTTTTATGACATTAATAATAACAAATAATAATAAAAAAGTAGACGCCCTTGTGCACCATTATATAATTATGAAAGCGATGCTCTCACATAATTGTCTAGGAGCTTTGGCTTTTTAATAGCCCTACACTCTCTATCCCTGGTGTAGGCAGCAAAAATCAAGACAGATTAATTTTCAACCTCCAGGGGATGTAGCCGTGGGGGGGGGGGGGGGGGGGGGGGTTGCTCCGTGAGCATGTGGCCTACTGAGGTACCGGGTGGGAATGTTCTGTGAAGAAAGCAGGGTCTTGGTACTCGAAAACCCCCCGACACTGGACAAAGGGTCTTGACTGTTAACGGGGCCCTGGGTGGGGACACTTGTGCAAGAAGGGTGTTCACTGGTTCCATTATTGTCTTACTCCAAACAGGTGGCATCTCAAAAAGAAAACCTCTCCCTGCAGGGTCCAATGTGATCACATCATTCTGTCATGAGTTTGTAATGCATGTTTGGAGTGGAACACCAAAAAAACATACATAGCATACGTACGGGGAAATGCTGTGCTATATGGACCATGCCGTAAAACATTGAAATTACCGTATATTCTGTTTAAACCAAACCTTAATATAGTTCACTGTACAATAGTGAAAATAGCTACAAGGTCACGTGTCACGGCGCGTTGTGAACTTGTAGAACTGCTCTTTTTGCCAAATGTTCACTTATTTTCGCCTATCATGACATGCACAGAATCTGGATGCTAAGGATGTGGTGAAAAAAAAGAGGGAAAAAAGTGGGAAAAAATAGGTGCAAAAACTAAAATAAAAAAACTTTGATGTTATGTTGTCATGGATATTCTTTTATAAAACAAAAACAAAAAAACATTGAGATTATGCTGCATTGTGGATATTTTTTCATCAACAAAAAAATACTGTTGTAGTGTATATTAAAAAAATAATTGGAGAAACATTAACATTATGTTGTGTTGTTGTGAATATTATGTTATTAAAACATTGATTGGTGTGGGCATACATACAATAATAATGGTCTAGGGGAATGGTTCTCAAAGTGGGGGGACCAGGGACCGTCAGGGCTTCTTGAGGGGGTTCCAAGTGGACCCTTACAGGTCTGTAACCCTTGAGAGTGTACAAACGGAACCAAATGGATCCCTACGGCTCCATTTGGTTTCATTTGTACACTCTCAAGAGTTATGGGGGTCTTTGAAATTAAAAGTTTGAGAACCACTGATCTACAGTAGGGTCTGTGTATGTTTCTCTCCTGTTGAGGCCTTCACTTTCAGTGCCAGAGGTGGAGTCCACTTGATTGGATTGAATTTAGCAGGTTCATTGGCTTCATTTTTTAAAAGAATCCAGCAAGGGTTTTTGGCTGCCTCCATGGTGTCTGACGTCTCGGTTCTACCTCCAGGGGGATGGCCTTCGCAGTCAAGGGTTTTCACAAAGGTCTGCATGCTTCCCCTCAGATGATGCAGAAGGTGGAGGGAGGGTGGATTCTCTCTGGACGTTATTGTCGGAGAGGATGCGTCTTCCAGTTGCTTGTCAGAAAAGGTCATATCCTCTGCTGGTCAGGGGGGAACATTTGACATTATCAAAGGTGTTCACTTGGCTCAACCTTCACTTTGAGGTTGGTTGGGGGGTTTTCACAAAAAGATCTTGCATGTTTTCACGGTTAATGTCTCAATGATTAATAAGTCGTCCTCAAAGTTGACGTCTAAAGGTGTTCAAATCATTTTGTTTGTCTTAAATATCTGATATAATGTCTGACCTCTTTGATGTACACTCTAAAGGTTGGGTCCCTCATAGCCCTGTATCCCATAGTCAGCTCCTCGCTTGAACAGAAGTGGATTAGGTCCCCATCCTTGTCCTTGTAGAACATCGCAAATTCCATACCCTTCAGGATGGAGAATTTATCAGCAACCTTTGCGAGCAGAAACTCGTAATTTGTGGCTACATCGCACTCTATCATAAAAGACCGAATCTCCCGTGGGACCGCGCTATTTCCCAGAAAATAACCTTTCACTTTAATATCCATGATTTCACTTGGCTCAGGGCACGCTCCTGCTGCATTGCACTGTAATAACTTGCATACAGTAGAGCACAACATGTTATGTAGGCCGACCAAGCTGTGGTCTGACGTCACACAAATCAAAAACGTTTGCAAACAACACCGATTTGCGCAGGCATGTCCTGGATTTGGCAATGAATGGAGTTTCACATAATCTTACCTCCTTGTTGACTACATTTGACTACTTGAACCCCAGCATCCACGTTCTGGGGGGGGAATAATAGTCCAAAATAGCAAATGCACAAGCTCACAACGCAAGCTTGTACATTGGCAGGTACACAGACGGGTACAACGCGTAATCTGAGAAAGTCTAGCCTGAACCAAGGACAAAGAAGGGCGCAACAGTTTAACCCTGGACTTTAACTCAGAAAGTGAACACATTTATACACTCCCATGTCTACACACTCAAGCTGATCTCAGCAAAAGTTGAAAGGAAATCCGGTGTAAAGGTCATTTATTTTCACTGTTCAGGGACGTTGTAAACAATTTGCACTGCAATGCTACATTCTTCATCGCTTATGCTTTGTGTCCGGGTAGCTCAGTCGTTAGGGCTCTCACCATTGGACCACAAGGCCACAAGGTCATGGGTTCAATGCCGGGCATCGTCAACTCAGCGTATGAGTAGCGCGGCTTGGGTGCGGCAAGTCGTACATTAAGTACTGGGAGCTGTTGGTAGGTGTGGCGCTCAACCTCAGCAATCCAACTCCCAGGGGTCTACCGCACTGTAACGCAGAAAAACTCCTGCGTTATCGGCTGATACCGACAATAAACTCATTCGAAGGAATGCTGTCAGTGCTGTCTTTTAACACGACGCCATCAAGTTGTATTAATTTTGTTGACTTAAATGCATTCCTTGTAATAAATTGTTAATTTTGCATAAAATACAATCTTGTAGAAAAATGTACTTGTTAATACAAGTGTAAAGCAAAACAAGTTACATATTTTTAATGCCACCTACCTGTACAGTAGGACCATTTCATTAGTGAGCATTGAGCAATTATTTAATTTAACACTAAATACAGGGCACAATGTAATATCAAGATGCCTATATTCCTGAGTAATAAGGGTGTAACCTGAAATTAAGTAGTGTTAACAACTGTTTTACTGGTAAACACATCAATAGATCTGCAAGGAAAATGCCACTGAAATTATTAGTTATACTAAGTGATGAGTTATAATCTTACTTATACTTATACTGTATAACAGATGAGTGGCTGAGCTGCGTTCCTGAGCTGTTGTAAAATGCTCTATAAAACACATATTATATCAATATTACTGCTATAAACAAATTGCTTAAAAATGTCAGGTTATGTCGTGAATTTAGATTTACAGTTTCTTATCAAATCTTAGGCAAGAAATAGGCCATAATATCAATAATATTGACATTAAATGGCTAGTTTTAAAGTTTGTTAAAGCAGACATTTTATGCTGTTTTACAAAAATATATTGTATTTGCTGAGGTCCTTACGTGTTATAAAATATTTTTTTAGCTTAAAACACTCTGATAATTCTTATGGAAGGCATATAAATATCTGATAAAATGAATATCAAATATCTAAATATTGAATTAAGCAACTTAATAACCGTCTGGGGTGCACACAAAAGACAAAAAGGGCAGCTCACGTATACACATAGCGCACGGATGGATATCCATCCATCTTCAACCGCTTATCGGGTCGCTAGTCGGGTCGTGGTGGCAACAGTTTCAGCAGAGAGCTGAATGTAAATCCCCCCATCTGGTCCTTGGTCTGCCCCGGGGTCTCTTCCCAGTGGGACATGCAGCGAGGACCAATCTAGGAAGACCCTCGGGAGGCATCCGTACTAGATGCCCGAACCACCTAAGCTGGCTCCTTTCCAAGCGAAGGAGCAGCGTCTCTACTCCAAGTCTCTCTCGGGTGACCAAACTTCTCACCTCATCTAAGCCACCCGTCTGAGAAAGCTCATTTTAGGCCGCTTGTACCCGCGAACTTATTCTTTCGGTCATGACCCACACTTCATGACCATGGGATGGATATGCTATGTGTAAATATGAACACATCTTCATTCTTAATCACCCCCCACCCCTCTTTGTCTTTCTCCTTCTGGAAACAACAAAAACGATGGAGCTTGCACTAAAACACCCACAGTTTTACACCTGTAAACCTGTGATGTGACAACGAAGATGATTCTGATCCTGAAAAGCCAGAGTAGACATTAAAATTACACCAGAAGTGTTTTAAAGTGATTTACCCCTTTAAGACCTAAACTGTCCTAGTTTCTTGGTGAAATTCAGTGTTACTCTTCCTCGAGAACTTTGACAGTGCATTGACTACGTAATTGCAGCGCACCCGGTTGCATGCTGTTTCACCTTTCTACCCTCAATGTCCTGTCTCACTACACTTTCCAATCTAAATAAAGCCAACAATCTGCAACAAAAATATATTCGAGACATGACAAGATTGTATTTTAAAAACCTGAGATTTCAATCTCATCACATGTAGTTATCCTGAGGTTGGTAGTAACAAACTCTTCAGTTTGAGATTAAGTGTAAACATGTTGGACACGTTAGCTGATCATGTAACCTTTGTGTTACATGATCAGGTGGCAGCGGTGGCCTAGTGGTTAGAGGGGCGGCCTTGATGCCGGAAGGTCCCTACTTCGATTCCCCAATTCATCACATCAATCATGAATCACCGCTGAATAGCCCTTGAGCAAGGCTTCCATGCAGGGTCCGGCTGGAAACAAGCTTCGTGCTTAGTCCGACACCCTGGGTAAACAACAAACTTTGCTTTGCTTTGCTTTGCTTTGCTTTTGCTTTGCTTTGTGTAACCTTCACCAACAAACACAAAGGCTTTCGATTTCAATACGGTTAGTTAGTGAACCGAATTTTCGCTGTGCCTTACTCACAAGAGTTTGACCACAGGATCATTTGCGTTTCGTCGTCTAGCACATGTTTTACTCAAGTACAAAAAAATCAACTCACGCAAATTTGCATCTATTTGGGCGTTATAACTTCAAATCAATATCACGGTTATTTTTAACTTTTGGCTCGATTTCGATTAATGAGCGATTCGTTTTTTAAACAGTGAAAATAGCAGATCTACAAGCTCACAATGCGTCGCATTGTTGATCGCTTTGCAATTTTGGTACGCCAACATTGTACAAAAAAGTATAACACAGATATGTAAGTGGTTAATCAGACTAATCGATTTAGTTGATTACAAAAAAGATCCATTCGTGTTGATTTGTTGATATATAATACAGTATAAGAAATTTTAAACAATTGCTCGATTATTCAATTAACCTACATGAGCAAGATTGTCGGTCTATAATCGGTTCTAAATGTCGGTTTTGATAGCACAGCAGCCATATTGGAAAGTGTAGCACAGTAGTTCTCAAACGTTTTAATTTCAAACCCACTGGTGTAGCAGAGTGTTTCCAGTGAGCCAACATGCACAATATCAGCACCCTGACTCTTTTTGACCCCTGGAACAGAGCCTTAATTAGTATAATAATAATTGGTAACACCTGTGAAGGAAGAAAGGAAGAGGCCCAATGTCTTTCCAATAGGGCTGCTGTGCATAGAGCCTATAAACCAATTATTTGTTAACCAATATTGAGACTGGACGCACAGGTGATTGTTTCATGCAATCAATTCCCAACATATTGTTTCGGGTGCGCTGGTTTCAGTTCATTCAACCTCCTCTTGTGTGTTGGCTAGTGAGGCGCATCCTAGCAAGACATGACAGAATGGGTTTCATTTGGTGCCGGCCTACTGGTTTTTATCAGTGTGACGTTGTCTGTTAAGGGGTCTATTGCTCAGCCCTACTTCCAGGTTCCTAGTCATCTAGCTGGCAGAGACAGGCCACTCCTCGGTTGATCCAGTGTTTCTGTGGCCTGTCCGAGGGCAGCTCAATGGACAGGACATAGTTGGTAGAGTGACCCGTGGTGGACAGGGTGCCTCGGCGGGCGCTGGTTTTGTAAACTGGGCACACGTACGTGTTCTGGTGCTTGAACTTGGACACGTCTCCAGGTTTGAGCCAGATGATGGGCATAGCGTGAAAGAGGATCTTGGGGAGAGACTCTCCGATGACCATCTTCTCTCTGTCCCAGCGTGCGCCCTCCATGAACAGGCCCCTGATATAGGCCCCGTCCTCAGGTTTCTCATTCATATGGGTTTCTTGTTTGGTCACCTGCAGCAATTCAATATGGGATAAATGTTGCACAAATGTATAAGTTGTCGAAAACACAGAGAAAATGGGGAGTCACACAGCAGTGGTTCTCAAAAATGTTCATGTGAAGGACCCTCAAATTGATATATATTTGGACGCAGACGGCAGACCAAATACACATCGTCATCTAAGAAGATGCTGTGCCAGGGACCCCCATAAAAGAAGATTTGTGTTAAAAATGTTGATCAAAAAGCTTGCAACGTGTTGTGACTGTGAGTTTGTAGATCAGCTATTTTTGAATAGCTTAATAAGGATAAACTGATTCTGATGCTATATTCGATTTTTTTGCTGGGGACCCCCTGGACCCCTGAGGGTACCAGGGCCCCACTTTGAGAACCAGTGACATACAGTATATTACTTGCCTCAAACTCAAAGCTAATGTAGTCTATGGGGACGGTGTACTTCCTGGCAAAATTCTGAGACACTCCGGTAAGAAAGGACTGGGTGAAGTAGAAGCCAGATACCCAGAAGACTGCAGGTGGGCCATTGTTTATCCATTCCTGTCAAAACATACAAAGCACATACAGTATTTAAACCAGTGCAAGTGGTTCTCAAATGTTTTCATGTCAAGTACCCCCATGACATATGTATAGCAATGATTACTACCAGAATACAGAGCTATTTAACACTTGAAACAAGCCCCACTCCCACCCCCTTCAAATAGACATCAAAAGTGGCCACACAACTAAGTTAAATTATTACTTTCATTACTCTTGCACGTAAACAGATACTATACAGTATGTTCTACCAAGTTCAGCCAGGTCAGTAACATTATTTTTACCTGTAGGAATTGCAGCCTGGCTAGGAGATCAGCCACGTAGCTCCCCAGTGGCTTGAGGGAGGGGTAGGACTTGGCTGCCCACATAGCGGGCACCTTGCCCACCAGCATACTGCTATAGACGTTCTCAAGTTCAGATGACATCACCACCTGACCCTTCAGAGCCTTGCGCATGTTCACCAGACTGAAGCGCACCACCTGAGTGAGCCTGCAAGCGAGGGCAGACAAAAACCTCACTGTAAACAAACTACCCCGGTGATTTTGTCAGGTTTGTGACTGTGTAGTTTATGATATTGAGTTACATTTCATAATGTCTGTGTTTGGAGAAAAAATATATTCTTTGGCTAAATTGGTAATTTTCCACCGTCAGTTGATGCTTCATATCCATTATGAGTAAAATCGCCAGGGGGATTTGTTTATTTCTGGAACACAGTTACATGACGTGATCTAGCATTTGCCTATGGGGATTCCAATATAAAAATAACGCTGTGATCCAGGGGGAAAGCTATTCAAAAAATAAAATAAAGGTTACAGTGCCGCTTAAAGAATAATAACCCTGGGTTGAAACCTTGTCACTACCTGTTGAAGCGAATGAGCTCCTGCCTCAGGACGGTGTTCATGGATTCCTCGTATATCACTGGGTATTTTTCCATCACCATCTGCAGGTCAAAACCCACCGGCAGCTTGGACAGGATGTCCTCTGAGAGCTCATCCACCACTTCCTTTAAGACACAAAATGATTTATTCCTAATGCTCTATATGACAACGATTCCCAACCTCTGGGCCAGGGTATTGCAAGTGGGCCCCCAAATAGTTGGCACAACACTACGATCTTTAGGATAATGTACATTACAAAAACATTTTTTTTTAAAGAAAATGTCATGAAAAGGGGGCTTACATAGTGATACTGATAAGAACTTAAAGTATACAACGTTAGCTCCATTGATCCAAGCTGGAACACAATCGATTGATTGATTGATTGATTGATTATTAAAATGAAAATGCACACGGCCCACCCATCTAACCACTTGCCATGTCAGTGGTCAGATGGGTGGGTGAACGCTTTCAAGATTTTCAAGTAGGAAGGACAACCTGTTAATCTGCCTTTAAAAATGTAATAGAACTGAGGTAAAACAACAAGAAATGACCAAAGTCATAATAAAGCCGCATGCGGCAGGCTTGTTTTGCCCCAATCTTTTCATAGACCTGATTACTTGTTTTTTGGATTACTTGTTTCTCTCGCCTAACCTGGCAACATTAGCGTCACAGAATCTGCGAGGCTAAACGCTCTAATGTGTTTTATATAAGTGGTGGCAACATTTTGTGACACCACACGGGTCTTCCCAACAATAGCTAAGATTGAAGTCAGTGTGAACATGGCCAAATAATAACTAATACCCAAACTAGGTCTAATGAAGCACGCTAGCATTTAGGCTAACCCTCCTGCCTGAGGCTCTCTTCCTCTCTCTCTCTCTCTCTGCTGCAAAGAAGGAGAGGCGGGTGCTGCAAAGGGCCGTCTCCCCATTGGCTTAAACGGGGGGAAGTGTGAAGGACAGCCAATGACAAATAGGTGTCAAAGGAGGAGAGGCGGGTGCTGCAAAGGACCGTCTCCCCATTGGCGGGAAGTGTGAAGGACAGCCAGGACAGCCAATGACACTTAGGTGTCACTTGGGTGTCGGACTAGGACTAGTGCTGTCTGTAGAGCCGCCAGCTTTCAGCATGCGGCTAAAAAATAGCATCTTATGAACAGGTATATAGAGTAGCAACACAGCATTCCTTCAAGTATATGGGGCACCTTCCTTGATTTGTGTGAAGGAAATAATCAGGACTGAGGCACAAAAGAATGTCTGGAATTTATAACGTGTATATTGGTGATGTATTTTTATTTATAATATCTGATTGTCCCACATACAGGCTATAGCGTCCAAATAGAGAATGTACCCCCATTTGAAGAATGCTTGTATCCATGTTGAGAGTGAATGACAGGAAGGTGTTTTACACTTTCAAGAAGAGACCATGAGCTCCTATACTATGAAAGAGTTTGTTTAACTCTGAAAGGGAGTATGACTGTCTGTCTCCAGGTGCAAGGTTCTTCTTTCCTTCTTTAGTTTTTACTTTTTAATGAACTAAATGTCCTCTAGGTGCAACATTCAAGGATGTGGTCTGCACGAATTGATTACACAAGCTTTTCTATCTGCACCTGTTACATTTGATTACACACAATTCTATCAGTATGCAGTTATGTCACAAACCTTAATGTATTAACCTTTATAGCAATAAATACATTTATTATTGTATATAAAATGGTCTGTGGCAAGTTCCAGTTCTTAAATTAGCCATAGATTATGTTCTGGGCCTCCTCCTCCTCCTCCTCCAGAGGCCTCCCCCAAACCTCCTCCAGCGATGATATGCAAAGTGAAAAACATGTTTTCTAGCCTTGAGACCGTTAGATAGATTAGATGCTAACCTGAGGGGATTTAGCCCCGCCTGTAGACTGTCTAGGCAAAGTCAACAGCACTCCATCCAGGAGCTGATTGGTCTCGTGAGTCTCTTTAGTGATGTCAGCGTTGCTATGAAGCCCAAACACACTGGGGTCGGCGCTGATTGGTAGATTGCGTATGTAATCAACATAGGTCTGGAATAAACAAAAACAACAAAGAAAAACAATGGAAGATATTAAAGTAATATATCAGATCTTATCAGATACTGTAGGCCGGGTGTCTATGTAGTCACAAAGTTTACATGTTGTCAACAGTGTCAACAGTGGTGGACAATAATAACGAAGTACATTTACTCGTTGTACTGTACTCAAGTACTGAACTTAAGTAAAAAAAAAAAAAAAAAAAAGTAGTATCTGTACTTGCTGCATTTATGGATACTTACAGTACATACTTTGAAACTACTGAAATATGATAACGGTGCACATGTTATGTATGCAGCAGCAACTGGGGCCTTGATCATACCTGGTAGGGGCCGTGAGGAAGGACATAATATATGTCTTCCTCACTCAGGCAGTAACGCTGCTGTTCAATCAGGTCCTGACTGTAGAAGATTGACAGCAGGGACAACAGCAGACGCCTGTCCTTGTCATCTGTTACCCTGCCACCATAGTTGCACTCACCTAAGATAGGAGAGTTGAGGAGAGTGCACAAGGCACACCAGAGCAGGTGACCAAAGGTCAGGTCAAAATCTCAAGATACACCTGAGATTATGAATAGGTAATTGAATTATACTCTAATTTCACTGTGTCGTATGTTGTTTGTCAAAATTGGGTTATTGTTGCTTTTTAAAGAGCGTGACTTGAAAATTCTACCCGAAAATAGTCCCTGGAGAAAGGAACAAAATTCAAATGTCCATGACTTCTAACTGGTGCAGTGAGGTTTAGCCAACATTGACTTAATTGTTCAGGTATGTCCTGTAACATTTGAATGAATGATAAATATGACAAAATCAGCAGACGATGCCAACGGCAGATACATTTTCAAGCTATCCACAGCCCGCCTATGATACCCAGAGCAAGTAGTCAGAAATGGTATAGTCCTCCTGTAGTGAGCATTAATAAGGACCAAGATATGGAGATCAGGTTGAAAAAAGGTCAAGTGTTCCATTAATCCCATGAACCCGAGTGTCCCTATTCTGAGCATGTGATAATAGGCGAATATTCAGCAAATATAGTCATATATTCAAATTCAAGATCGCACAGTGACGGGTTGCCAGCTTCTAGACCGGGCTATTTTCGGCAAAGAGGTTTGGTGTAGAGAGAAAAAAGGAGGGGGCCAAGTATAGAGCCCCGGGGGACCCGGTCAAAAACTATGCATGGTTTAAGTGGTTAAGAAATGGTCTTACCGGTCAGGTAAGTAAGGGCCTCCAGTGGAACGTCATCATACTCATCCAGGAACATCAGAATCTGCCTCATACTGATCCTCAGGTCAGACTCATTAAACTCATAGGGGATATTCCAACCTACACACAAAACAGAAATCACATCGGTACGGTGTGACTCTGTACAAGTCTAGCCGTATCAGAGGGTCTTTCTGTCTTTCTGTCTGTCTGTCTGTCTGTCTGTCTGTCTGTCCGTCCGTGTTGTGTGTCCGTCTGTGTATCCGGAGCTAATCTCGCAAACCGCTAGCCAGACAGAGCGTGCCAAATTTCTTGTGCACACTGTCAGTAGGTCAAAGGAGTATCTCGTACTGTATGTTTTATACATCATAGATATATGTCATAGATGACGGAGGTCACATGCTGGCCACATGAAGTCCAAGATCCACATTGGAGCCACTGGATCCCACGTGGATCACAAGATCCACACAATAAATGAAAAAAATAAATGAAGGGATTTTTTTTCAAAACATAAAAGTGAAAATAGTTATGGGACATTTAACTGTCCCAAATGTCAACTAGCATAAGGTTTCATTTTACATGGACACAAAAAGGAGAGGATTTATACAGCATTGGTTCACAAGGTGGGGTCATTGAGGGGTTCCAGGGGATACGCAGCTAAATGATTGGACCAAATGGACCCTTATTGGGTCTGTAACTCAGAGAGCGTACAAATGGAGACAAATAGAAGGAAAAAAGGGTCCATTTGGTAACATTTGTTCACTATCAGAATTTAAATTACTCTGAGGATTTTACAGTGTAGAATGGGGTCCCAGAGATTATTATTTTTAATCAAATGGGGCTTAAGCTGGGGACCCCCCCCCCCCTCCCTACAACCCCAGGGTCTACAACCCCAGGGACCCCAGACCCCACCTTGAGAACATGTGGTCCACAGTACATCTGCCTCACCCAGAGGTCCAAAGTTCCTCCTCTCCTGTACCAGAGCGTGGAAGAAGGTGAGCCCAAACAGCAGCTTCTGCCATGTGACTTGTTTCTTTGAGCTGCAGAAGAAGGCCGGGTCGGAGATGGGGTCGCTCACATAGGAGCGCAGCAGGTTGGCTCTCATTCCTCTGGGAGGCTCGTTGGTCATCTTCACTCCATTCTGCAGGATACTGACTGGGAACTTGTCCGATGGATAACTGGTCAGCCACAATCTGAGAAGAGGCCATTATTTCAGTGGTTCGCAACCTTCTCTGGACCGGAGATTGAGATTGAAAATCTGCGGGCCCACCCATGTGACGACTAAACGCGGCAGCAAGTGTTAAGTGGTCAGAAGGGTGGGCTTGCGTGCATTTTCAGAGCATGTTTATTTTAATGTTCAATCAATCAATTGTGTTCCGGCTTGGATCAGTGGAACTATCGTAGAATACTTTAAGTTCCTATTTATCGGTATCACAATTACATTTTTCAAAGTTTTAAAGAAAAAATACCATGACATTTTTTTTTACAAATTAAAATATGAATGTTATATTATTAATAAAATCTTAATGTTTTTCCAATTCTTTGGGGGCCCAATTGCAAAACCCTGACAGCCTACAGGTTAGGAATCGCTGCATCATATATCGTTTCACTTTTGTCATATGTATGTGTTCTGGTTATTCAGTAATTCATTCTTCCTTAACCGGCACTGACCTGAAGCTGGGATGGGTGTTCTCTGGAGTGATTGTCTCCTCACAGATCCTCTCTAGTGTGGGCATCCAGCTGGTGGCCAGGTGGCAGTTTTGTAGTAACACCCAGGTGCCCTTTTTGAGGCCGCTCTCTATCATGCGGGCCGCTATGGGCCCCTGGTCCTGCCCAAGGGAGATGGTCTGGATCTTACTGCCACCCATATCCAGGTCATCAGCAAACTTCAACAGGCCTGAAGGAACAATTAGTTCATTCTGTGTGTGACTTTTGGGCAATTTTGCAAGAGCAAATCATCGCTGTCAGGTGGAAACCTTGTACAGTATGTCCAAAAAACGTTCCTTTTTATTATTATTTAGGAAAAGGTTAAATTGTGAAAAATGGCACTATTTTGTAACACTCTTGTATGATGAAGTAGGGCATCAATTTACAAAAAAACACAGCAAGTTTAAGTTTGGACTGTGGACAAGGTTTCTGCCCGGCAGCAACCAAATGCGTCAAAGTCTTTATTGTATGATGCATTAAGATAGACGTTTAGTGTGACAAATCACCTGCTGTTGGATCAGATCCCGGCGACAGCACAAAGATCAGAGGAGAGCAGCAGTTGGAGTCATTATAACTTCCCGCCAGGTCAAAGGTGGGTGGCTCGATGTAGGCACGCCCCATGTTGTCTGCTATGAATTCCTGCACTGCCGGCACCAGCTTGTCTGGCCTGAAGCACCTCAGCACCACCAACCGGTCCATCCCCACCAACGTCCTCCACTGGTCTGGCAGTTGCTTCTCGTGGGGCTTTCCCGAATCGTAGATCTTTTTCCATGTGGAGATGTTGTCTCGGACGTGTCCGAAGAGCCCACCCAGGTTGGTGAGGTTGGAGGCCCTGACGATCTCTGACCAGGATTTGTCAGAGAGCCACTCCGGGGCAGGGTTGGGGTGAGGGTTATCCAAAGCGATGCCACCGGTGAGCAGAAAGCGCCAAACCTGGTCGTCCACCTGGCCCTTGCCTTGCATGATGCCAACAGTTAGCAGCAGGGAAAAGAGCACCTTGTCCTTCTCAAAGAGCGAGCGGCAGATGTTGTTGTAGATGCTGAGGGTGAAGTGCTCGACAACGTTGCCAATCCTCTCAGCCAGGTCATCGCTCTTCAAGCTCTGAGCGAGGGACTGCACATAGAGGTTGATAAACCAGGTGAGCGAGTACTGGTACATAGGCTCAATGCTGGCCAAATCGGAAATGCAGAAGAACAGGATGGACGAGTGTTGAGCCACAGGACGGTAACCCATGCGGGTGACGTCGATCTCCTCCTCGGTGACACTGGTGATTTTTTGTTTCTCCGAGATCTCTTCGGACAGGACCTTGGAGGAGGACAGGAACTTAATCGCCGTCTCGTCTTCCAGTATGTTCCCCTCAGAGGAGGAGAGCACTTGTAGGATCTTATCTTCAATCTCCTTCAACTGCTCGTTGTTGGCGGCACTCTCCAGAATGAGCTGGTTCTTCTTCTGTTCTAGCTCAGGTTTCTCCTTGGCAGCTACAATGCCCAGGAGCTGATCCTCCAAGCCCTGGGGGGTGATCATGAAGTTCAGCAGGCAGACTTTGATGGCCACTTCTGGGAGGTAGTGAGGGTTCCGCAGGCCGGTGGTCATGTAGAACAAAAAGTCTTTGGAGTACTCCACAACGTTCTCCCCTAGCTTTATGCACTCCACACCTTGCTGCTTGAAGGTCTGCTTCAACAACACAGGATCAAGCACAGCATCCAGTTCTTCCCCGACATTTTCCAAGAGAACCGGGGTTCCAAACTGGATGCAGTTCTCCAGGGTTCTCATGTAGTTGCTGTCTGAGAGCTTGATAACAACTAGCTTGTTGGCCTTCTCCATGTTCCTGATCCACTTGTTGGCCTGACGCTGGGGGTCAATTATTAGCGGCCAGCGGCGGGAGTTGGACACAATGATGCCGTTGTCTGTGGAGAAGGAGTCCACGGGAAGCCCATTGATCTGCCATTGCCTCACGGCCACCTGGTTTCCCAGGGTGCTGCTGAGGGTGAAGTCCTTAGAACATGGTATTTGTTTCTCTTGGCACAGGATGTGCCACTCCCGCTGGCACTCCACGCGATAGTCGACTGCAAAGGCCCCGAGATAGGACACAATGCCAGAGGAGAGGAGTACGTCACCGGTCAGGTTGGCGTATCTACAGACAGACAATTTTGTTCAATTTATGTTTCATGATCACCATAATCATCACCGTTGCCATTAATGTTATTGAAATTCAATAAAAAAAAAAAAAACAATCTGGGGGCACCGATGGCCCACATACAGTATAGGCTCTGGAATCGAACTCACAACTCGCCGTCAGGCGGACAGCGAGTTGTGAGTTTGATTCCATAACCCGAATTTTCTGTGTGTCATCCCCTGTCTCTCTTTCCTTGTCTCCTGTCATTCTCAACTGTACTATCCAATAAAAGCAGGAAAGCCCCAAAAATGATGGGGGAAAAAAATCTTGAATAACACTGTAATTGTAGAATTTGTAGAAACATACCGTATTCCCAGCAGATCTGCAGCTTTTGTCCACCTGTCCTTCTCTCCTCCCAACCCTCCAATCAGCTTCTCCGCTCTGACCAGCTTCTGGGAGCACACTTCAATGTTCCCCTCCAGCTCTCTCTTTTTGTTCTTCATGGCCTCAAAGGTGTCGTTCAGGCTCTGCAGTCGATCCTCCACTTCCTTCAGCTCTGCTCTCTTCACCGCCAACATGCCCATCTGGACGGCGAGCTCAGCCTCGGCCTGTCTGAGCCTCTCCTCCTTGGGGGCCACGACTTTGACGACCCGCTCGTACACCTCCATTGCTCTCACCCACTTACAGAGACCCTCACAGGCGGAGGACACGGTCTTGATGATGGACGGTTGAAAGTCGGGGTGCTCGACGAACTTCTCTCTGATTTTCTTGATGGAGGCAGCGGGGATGTTGTCTTTGTCGTAGGCCTTGAGACTTTCCAAGAATTTCATGTCTCCCAAGAGCTTCTTAGAGGGGCCCCAATAGTCCTCAATCATCTTGCCTGAAACACAAACATGTCAAATTTATTTTTGAGGTGTATTTAAAAAAGAAAAAGTAATGTAAAGATGTTTTTGGTAAACCAGTTCAATATTTATTATTTTGAAAGGCAGGGTATGTGAATTTGTTTGTTAAAATAATTATTACATAACTCTATATTCTCATAGTCCTCATTGATAGTGTTTCAGTGTTCAGTAACAAGAGTCTCCCTGTCTCTCCAGCTCTTTAGTAAATAGAAAATGCATTTTCAGGTCAGGATATCAATTTAATCTAACCAGGAGAGAAAACAGGATACAGATTAAACAAGTGAAATTGGAAGTGGTGACACAAAGAGATGAGCAGACAAAGTTTGAACTGGAACAGTATACCATTTAAGCTGATAAATGGGTACCCTCTCCTGATAGAAAATGTATTTTCTGTTTATTAAAGAGGTGGAGAGACGGGGAGTCCCCTGTTACAAAAGATCAATGAGTACTATCAGAATATAGTGCTTTAACCTTTTAACAAAAAACTATCACTTATCCTACCTTAAATGTGTCTTTGATTGTACTGTATGTGAGTATACTTCTCCAATATTCAAAAGATCGTACCTGAGCCACTGGGATCAGGTTTTCTCTCGGGTTTGATGCCCTTCATGACACAGATGGACTCCATAACTAGCTTGACCAAACCTGGGGGGTTGGTCATGGACTTGACCACTGTGATGTCTGCAGGTTTCAGGGTATCCAGAGCCTCCAGGGCCGCCTCCAGAGCGGGCATGGCTTCAGCCAGATCGCCCTCACACTCATCCTGAACACAACCAGCACACATTTAGGAATATGCTACAGCCTGCGGCCCATAAACACATAGCTATGATTGACATGCAGTGATGCAGCAATGTGATCGACACCATTTTTTATTTTTGCTAGTTTGACCACTTCAAATGCTCCAATATTAAAAAAAAAAAAAGAATAGCCGATCTACAAGCTTGTAGATTGGCAATTTTCGCTGTGCAACATGCTTCCATAGAAGACATGCTTCTATGTAATCCAAATGACTGAAATCAGTCGTGGCGACTGAGAACTTGAATCTGTGTGAACCTTTATAGCTTTGGCTGCCGCAGCTGCTTCATTGGCCACTTTCTCATCAGCAGACACCAGCTCCTTCTTGGCATCCACCTCCACCGTCTCCTTCTCTATCTTAAGCATCATCTCATCCGTTTCAGCCGAGGTCCGGATGAGCTCCGGCTGCAGGGCTGTCAGTTCCTGTTGCATCACTGACACCTGTGGACCATGTGATTTGAAGGGAATTAATCATTCAATAATTCAAGTTAACACTAAAAGGGTTTTCACATGAATCCAGTTCAACGCCAAGTAATGCACTGACTATGTGAGATAAATTGAGCATCACTGCCCTTTGAAAGTTTACACATAAACTCTGGACATTATTAGTAATAATGGGGGTGGCTATAGCTGAATGGTGAGTCAGCCCGCCTGGGAAGGCAAAGATCCCAGGTTCGATTCCAGGCCTCAGCAATGTGTCGAAGTATAAAAATAAAAAAAAATGTGCAAGACACTTAACCCCTAACTGCTCGATGAGCGCTAAAACCAGCGGCTGCTCACCCTTCCTAGGATGGGTAAAATGCTTAATTAATAATGTAATAATATAATGAATAGCAGTCATCCAAGCCAATGTTCAATGCCTTTTGTTAATGTTGAGTCGGGCATTAACGATCCCTCCATAGGAAATTAACGGTTTCACGCATCGTTGATATATTATTATACACATTATAATTATGTGCAAGGCACTTGTCACTTTATCACTTTCACCCTTTGATGGCTGGCAGCCAGCAGCACCTGCAATGTTTTCAACCAACTCCCTCCCCACACTGTCAAGGATCCAGGGCATTAGTCACTGCCCATATTGAAAAGGCTTGTCAAGCTAAATCACCTGAGAAGCAGCAAACTCAAGTTTCTGTAGGCCAACAAGGTAGCGGTTCCTCATAGTGTTGACTTCACTCCTCTTGGTGTTGAGCAGGACCTTGAAGGTGAGGATGAGCTCCAGGTAGGAGGTGGGGGTCACATAGTTGTGTCTCCTCAGTCTGCAGTAATACCTCTCAGAAAGATCCCTGACACTAGTGTGGAATGTCTTACACATTTCCACCACCCTGAAAAAACAAAACATTTGCTCAACTAATTTGATCACAAACGTGCAATCTATGTCTGTTCTACAATCCTCAAAGCAACTAAGATATTAAAATGTACATCCTTACTCCAGTCTGACATCAGTTTCCAGCTCCACGTCCTCTAAGAACTTGTGGGCCACCATCTCCAGGGCATCACTGGGCCAAGCCTGGAACCAGTCAATGGTGCAGCAGTTGATAAGGGACGGGAACATCCTGAGGCGGTTCCTGAACGCATCACCGATGGGACTCATGGCTGTTGACAGACAATCACCCTCCCAAATTAGACATAGAAAAAAGGAGGGGGCCAAGTACAGACCCCTGGGGGGCCCTGGTCAACAGAGTAAATAGGGTTTAAGTGGTCAAGAAAACTTGACTGTCTTATAGTAGTACATTCTCTCTTCTGCAAAAGATCAAAATGTTAAAACAAAAGTCTAAGATGCTCACCAAGTACAATGTGGAGGTTGGCCCTGACGCGGTCGATGAAGAAACTGTACATGGATAGTGGGGTGGCGTCAATATTCTTGCCCCCAACCCGGGCGATGCTCTGCACCTTCTCAATGATGTCGGCACGCTCATCGGCCGGGAAGATGTTGGGTACATCGCCCGTGTTCAGCAGCATGTTGATGTCCTCCACCATCGCCTCGTCCTTGATCTGACTGTCACTGAACAGGAACACCAGACGCTTGCCCTCGACGCCCGCTTTGAGCATCACTCGCTTCAGGTCCTCGCGCCACTCTGTCATGCCGTAGTTCTTGGTCAGCTCAATCTGGAACAGGTCGTAGTCGTTGACGAAGGTACCCAGCTTGGTGGCACTCCGGCGGCCAGAGCCACCGATGCCCACCAGCAGCAGGTGCCCGTTGTCTTGCTTCAGCACACGGCAGATGCGGGAAATGTGCTCGATGGCGAACTTGAACATAACGAGGGACATGGGCGCCTTGCTGCAGTTGTTGAACTCATCCAGGTAGAATTCCATCACTTCCTGCAGGGCGCGCAGGTCTGTGATCTCATCATAGGCCTTGGTGTCGGTGTCAGGCTTGGCGTAGTCACCAAAGAACAAGCTGCGGATGTTCTCGTCCACCACCTTGCCATCTGGGCTGAGATGGCACAGCAGCTGGTCGAACGTGTTGGGAGACAGGTATAGAAATAAAACCACAGGCACCGATCCAAGGCTTTGTTCAAACTGCAGGCACATCCAATTTGTTTCCAATCTGATCTTTAAGACTGACTGACCACACTGTTATTTAGACACCATCATACGATGAAGTATAAACCAGGCTTCACTTTTTTAAGACTTGATAAACCCAAGTCTGATTCCAATCTGGATACGTCAAAAATCACATTTGGGCTGCCAGTGTGAACATAGCTCAAACTTAATGCAACAGCAGTGTTTTATTATCTTACCTTATCAATGCTCTCCTTAAAGAAGGACTGTGTTCTCCCTTTGATGATGTTGAAGAATGTTGCCCTGTCCTCAGGATTGATGAGACGGTCATAGAAAACCCGGTACACCTCATGGATCCACAGACGGATCAACTTGTCTGCCTCCTGATTGCACAAGCACAAACACAAATTCAAGTTGATTGAAATCTAATGGTCAAACATTTATTCTGTGTTGTCAAGCTCACCTGCATGTGTGTGTGTGGAGCCAGAAGGACACCGCGGATCACTCTGGCAAAGTCCCTCAGGTTGAAGATGTAGTGGGACTTGGACGGGGTGGGGAGGAAACTGTCCATGGTGTCTTTATAGACAGCCATGGTGGCCTGCACCATGATTTTACCCTGTCTAGAGTGAGAAAAACATTCATTCTCCAACCTAAAAGGTCACACTTCCTGGTCCGATATCAATGTCACTGTATACATCCAAACCGGCTCATGACACTTGGTTTTAAAGGTGGTGTAAGTGAGGTTTTTAGTCTCTCTAGCTTTTTAGTTAAGAGGAAATAACTGTTCATCATGTATCGGGTTGAATTTAATAGGATTACAGTTCAAATTGTCTTCTGTTTACTAAAGAGCTGGAGAGATACTGAACAAACATGATTGATCGGAATATAGAGCTATTTAACAATTATTTGGACAAAAACATATCACATATCACCAACTTTAACATAACATCAACAGCTATTTCCGCCTCATGGGAATCTGTCCATTGTCTTTATGCTACGAGCTTACAAACCTTTCCACAAGTCGTGGAGACAAGAGGTGGAAATTAAACAACCAACTGAACAAGGCACATGAATGCTGTTGACACCACGTAAAGCCAATACTTTTGAAACAATCCTCCACAAGCAAGTCACACGCTTACAAACTTCAAAACTGTGTCTCATCCCAAATGGAAAAACAGTATTTGCAAAATGTAAAAGCCAAGATATTGTTGCAGTTTGATGAAACCTCAAAAGATTCAAAACAAATACAAATGTTTGAGTGACATCTGGACGATAGTGTTAGAGCAGGTTATGAGTTACCTGTAGAAGGAAGGGTCAAAGCCCTTGCTGAAGTGCCAGTCGGTGATGGAGGTGAATATTTTGCTCAGTGTTTCATCATCAAAGGAATCAATAGAGATGATGTTCAGGTGACGAGTGAAGCGGCCTATAATTCCCAACAGTTTGTCAGTAACTTCACACTAATATCCTAATAACATATTAGAAAATAGCCAATCAGAAAATACACTAGTATAGAGCCCTGAGGGACTCCGGTCAACCAAGTATAGGGTTCAAGGGGTTAAACAATACCTGTAATGTTGTTCCTCCCACCCCCAGGGGGCCCCATAGCAGACAATAACAGCATGTCCACTATGTCCAGTTTGGAGTTGTCCTTCCTGTCGTACCAGTGGTGGTGGTCAATCCACTGTCTCAGCAGCTCAATGGGGGGCTGAGCCCCATAGATTTCTTTAGCTGGCATGTTCAGGTCATCTGCATGGGAGAGATCACCTGTTATGCATCAAAACCGTATAAGCAACTTACAACTACAATTTTACAATTGTATTTAGCAGACATTATTATACAGACTTGACTTATTAAGCACGAGGTCAGAATAAGTGGCATGAACCCTAGTCAAATAGCAACAAGCAATGCAACGTGTGGTAACCTTTTTACATTGGCTACTTTTGCTGCACAACACCATCCTTTGACTTAGTATAAAATAGGACTTAAGTGGTTTTAACTAAAGTAATTGTTAGACTGTTACTGACCAAGCAGACAGGTATAAAACCTCATAAAACTGTACGTAAAAGGTAATAAGGATAGTAAGTAAACATCAACAACACACCTATCGACAGTAATGAATATACATTAGCATCAGTGAACAAGCAAACCCATACCTATCTAAATAACATAACATAGTATGCAAGACAAGGAGGGCTATAGGTGGATGAGGTGTCAGTACACCTTATCCAAAGCAAATGATCAACCCTACCAACATAGACGATGCATTTCTTTCCCATGGGAGGCCCAAACATGCCCTTTCTCCTGCGGTCCAGCTTGGCCATGATGATGTCCTGGGTGTGGTTAGCAGAAGTGCGGGCGGAGAAGTTGATGCAGATGGGGGTGTAGCGCTCTTTGGGGAGTTTCATGATGAAGCTGTTGTTAATGACCGACTTGCCGGTGCCGGTTGGTCCCACGAACAGCATGGGAACCTCATGTGTCAGGTACGTATGCAGGAAGAAAAGCTGCCGTGCCGTCTCTGTGGTGGGGATGATGAGATCTGACACCTGGTGAGGACAGACAAGGATCATTATGGCGACAAAATGAAGCTTATTTCTTTCAGCCCCATATATGTTTCGGCGAAAACGTTTCCTTGTGACACGTTGCTCGATGACAATGCATTTTCATAATTTTTCTCAAGTGACATTGACCGTGCGGGCCCTCAAAGAGTTAAATTAACACAGAGGATTTGACATCATACAGTAGACTGGTGGTCCAGAGATAAAAATCGTATCAAATGGGGACCCATGGTCTAATGTATATCAACTGTCCAAACTATCCTTGAATTAAAAAGGTTGAGAATCACTGCTCTAGAAGCCATGACTTCTGGAACAGAAGCGAGCTTACATTGGCTCCAGGTGGAATGATGCTCTCCTCCTTTGAGATTGATTCCGTCCATGTGTTCCACTGTCCACGCCCTTGCTTGTAGAAGTAGTAGTCATAGACAGTGCCTACAGAACAATAAGGATACAGTTGCTGATAAGTGAAAGTGTAATAATTTCTCTTTTTTATGGCGTCTGTCTGTCTGTCTGTCTGTCTGTCTGTCTGTCTGTCTGTCTGTTTGTTTGTGTATGGACTGATCAGCGCCAAATTTCTTGTGAATTAAATACTAATTCTCCACCCACGTGTCCATTTATTTATTGTTTATGTCAGTATGCACTTCATACAATCAATCAATGGATATATGGTAGAAGAATTATGATCCTTTGAGTTTTGAGGCAATTCCTCCCGGCTCCCGCACAGCAAAGAGAAGAGAGACAGGAAGAGACAGGATGATCTGATCAATGTGGTCAGCATGTCATCTGGTTGAACTTCCACAGCACCCCTCAAATGAAATAATAATAAATAAATACGGAGAGTGTCATCACCCATAGGTCCCATTTTTATTTTTGAAGTCTCACATTTGACAAATTGACCGTCCATCACCATGTCGCTTATCAGACGATGCCATCATGGCTCTTTGTAACCCAGATGTGTCCATATTTAGACGAGAGGATGGAGCTGGGGAGAAGCATTGCTCCACCTCCATCCTGATCGCTGTGGTAGTCTATGGTAGCGACTTGTCGTCAGTCACAATGTAGCTATGCCCTAAAGCATACCCTGCTCTATTTTACTCTAAATGGGACCATAAGCTACAAAATTAACATCATTCTGTATTGAAGAAGACTTGAAACTAGTGATTTAAAACATAAGCTCATTAGGAATGTGTTTACTGATGCAATACATTAACTTAAGTGAGTACTAGGGTGAATTTCTCATTGACTTCCATGCATTCCATTTTTGCAATCGCCCCCTGCTGGCCATTATATAGAATGCCAGTTTAAGAAACCTACATATTGGCTTCATTTTTCCAGGCCAGAAGCTTCACGCTTGGGTATAACAAATTAAGACATGTGACACAAATACATGCGAGAAATCATTATGAAGACATAATAAATTAGAATTAGACAAGAAGACCTCTCTCGGGGAAGATGTTGCTCTTGGTCAGTCTGACACTTTTTGGCCGAGGGTGCTGGTCGTCCGTGCTCAAGATCAGCTTACGGTAGAAGGCGTCAAACTTCTTACGGCTGTCTCCGCTGATGGTCCCGCCGAGAGTCCACACGACAGCGAATAGGAACAAGCCCTGCAGCCACATGGTGATCTGTTGACTGGACATGGCCTCTCCGCCGCTGTCTCCTGACACAGCGATTTCGTCTAGACATGGACAGGAACATCAACAGGGTGAGAAAAGGACAATTGAGTGCACACAGACAAACCAGATCTGATAATAAAACTTTTACCCTGGTGTCCCTGGCAAAAATAGCCAATCTATAAGGTCACAACGTCTAGCATCGTGACGTGTTGAGCTGTGAGCTTGTAGATGGCCAATTTTGAAGCGCAACACCAACCCACAACAAAGTATAAAATAGGGCTTAAGTGGTTTAACTTAAAAGTCTTACTGACCAAGCAGACAGGAATAAAGCCTCATCAAACTGTAGGCCAGGTGGATGGCGGATGTCTGCACTAGGAAGCGACACTCGCTGGCAACAAAGTCCAGGCAGGGCTGAACCAGCCAATTAAACAGGTCCACAATCTGTAACACAGAAGACACAGTATCGATAGCGTAGATAGTTATTACTTCACATATATCATATAGACAGTAAAAGGGCAAGAATAATAAGATAACTATAACCATAATGATGTGAGCATCCACACTGATGAATGATAACGTTCTGTTATCAGTTATCATATGTTGCACCTGATGACCTGTCATTTTGGATGGGTTTTGAAAGTGATACCAGTACCAACGGTACTGTTGACAGGGCATTATGTGTGTGTGCGTGTGCGTGTGCGTGTGCGTGCGTGCGTGTGTGTGTGTGCGCGCGCGTGCGTGCGTGCGTGCGTGTGTGTGCTCACCAGCTCTCTGTGTTCAGCATCCAGGTTTTCAGGCAGTGTGTCCATGTAGGAGTCTCTTAGAGGGGTCCAGCCTAGTTGGTGAGGCTCCATATAGATCATACCACACCTTCATCACATAGATATTAACTTAACCTCAACAAACAAACCAAGGCAACACTCAAATATACAGTCACAGATGCTAATTCTGAACTACAGGTACCTGAAAACATAAAATAAGTAGATGTTTTTGGCTCTGTGATTCTGGTGTGTAGAGCTAATCTCAAACCAGACATCAACACTTCTTTTGGAAGACACTTGACTGTCTCCATCACAAATACACAACAGCTATTCTGGGCTTGTTTTTAACGTGTAGTTGCTTATTTGGGCTTGATGTACTAGTCTGCGGACCCCCATCTGAAAATTGTGCCAGGGAACCCCATGCAAGATTTGTGTTAACATGTTTAAAAAATATTTTAACGGGTTAGGGATAGTGTTAGTTATAATGGGAACAGTGGGACTAACGGGAGGTCGGAATAATGGGCCGTTGGAATAATGACATGGCACCGGGCTTAGCAAAGGGTCTATTGTAATAAATAAATCAAACTCTGACACACTATATGGAATTGTATCATGGGCAGTGCTTTCTTCAGCTACAGCTGTCTACTCCTGTACCTGCTGACAGTAGCTGGCGAGGCTTGCTCCAGGTCAGCCGGCTCAAAGATCAGACTCATCTTGGCGCTCATCTGAATGATCTCACCACTCATCAGGCACAGCTAGCAAGGAACACGAAGAAAAATCATTAAGAGTTACTAAACATGGCACACAAACGCATAAGCAAATACATTACAGTATATTAGATGTAGGACAAAGTTATTCCTGAGATAAATGGTAACATGGTGGACGAAACCTACCTTCTTGTTGTCGTCGAGCACGGTGTTCATGTTCTCAATCCAGACGGCGTCGATGGGCCCGTCAAAGACGATCCACTGGCGGTTGTCTGAGATGGAGGTGGCCTGATCCCTGAAGGAGGTGGCCAGGACGCCGTCAGACCACTCGTGACTGACCGGGTCAGAGCAGCCATACAGCTGACCCATAGTAATGGCCTTGGGGTTGATGATGCAGTAGTCCACTGCAAACTCCTCCATCAGGCTAGCTGGATGGAAGGAGTGAGTGGAATGAGTCTGAAGCTTGACAACTTTCAACCTGGCATCTCTATTTTGGGCACAAAATAGCCGTTCTACAAGCGCACAATGTGTACTGCAGAGAGCATGTAGTTAGGCTATTTTCGTATTTTTTTGTATGATGTAAATCGTTACTTTTGGGTGGAAACCTTGTATCCAAAACTGTTCCTTGTTTATTATTATTTTAAAAAACATTTCAAAATAGTGAAAATAGCCAAACTACAAGCTCACAACGTGTCACATTGCAACACGTAGACAACAGCTTGTAGATCTGCTATTTTCACTACTTTTGTGTGACACTCTTGTATGATGAAGTATGGCTTTAATTTCTTTTAAAAAGTTGAAATATGAAGATACAAGGTTTCTACCCGACAGCAACGAAATACGGCTTAAGTGGTTAATTTATAATCTGTCGTACGACAGTGTCGCTTGCCAACCAGATCAGTTCTTGTTGGCATACCATCATAGAGGTCTCGAAGGGCGCCGGCGAGTACTTTATAAGCAGAGGTCTTTCCCCCGAGAGGTTCTCCAACTATCATGAAGCCGTGTCGCACCAGCATCATCTCGTACACCTGCACGTAAAGACAGAAATGTAGGCTGCCATATTCACGCATCACGCAGTGAGTCTTCAGCAGCTGAAGTATAACTGATTGCAAAAGAGAGGGGTTTGCCCTCTGGGAGGCACACTAGACTATAACTAAACTAAGTAAGGTCTTTCATGCCATATACACAGTGATCTTCTGTCTTGGTACCTGGATGATTTTGGAAATGAACCACGGGACCGGCTGGAGCTTGAGCTTGGCAATGTTCTTATGAATAGCATTGAGGAGGACCTCATAGTCTGGTTTAGGAAGGACGACCCCGGGAAACAGGTCAGAGATGATGCCCTGTGGATAACAGCAGAAGACAAGAACAAAATAAACACAATTCAACACAAAGCCACTGATATGTACATAGTTGCTGTACACCCAAACAAACACATGCACTGGGCAAGTCATTGTGTACATTTGCGTACATTGTGTGCATAGCCGCGACGACCATGCAGTCTTATGCAAAGGTTAAAATGTAATTTAGATAGCATGTTATTTAGGTGCCAGGTTCATTTGTTGACCTGGCATCCTATAGTTTGTATAGTTTCAATGTACAGATCTTTTAAAAAAAACTGTTTAGACTGATGCTAGGTTCTTGGTTTACCTATGATCCTAGATTACTGAGGCACAACACTGTCTCTATGCATTTGATGTAAGTGTTGTTTACCTTAAGTAAGTCGCTCTGGATAAAGTCTGCTAAATGCCTAAATTGTAAATTGTAAATTTGCAAATCATGATTTTAGCTCCCATATATAACAAAGCATCAGAGTATTTGCAATTCATTAAACACAGAATCTCATTAAGATCACCAGTTATAGCTGAATATACTGTCAATATAAGAAGCAAAGCCACAACAAGACAATTATGTTCCCCAAGCACATTATAATTGTAACGAATATATGCAATGCTGTCTAGCAAAAATAATCCACTTCATCACAGCAGCCATAATTACGCAGACACTAAATAGGGCGGTGTTACCTGAAACAGCGGCACGTCCTGTGCCAAAAACTTGGCCATGTTGACGTCCATGAGCGCCCTGAGCAGCAACACGCTCTCGTTCTCCTCGGGGTACTTCAGCTTCAGGTTGCCCGCCGTGGTCAGCACAGACTTCACAGCGCGCATCCCATAGTCATAGTGGTGCTGGGAAGACAACTGCTCAGAACACAGGCGGTAGGTGGCCACGATCTTCTGGGCGAGGCTACCGACAAACGGAGAGGAATAAAGACGTTGGAGTTACCAGCTCAGTGGCCTTGTGGTTGGAGTGTGTAGCCCTGAGACTCAGGGTTCAATCCCCGGCCGAGTCATACCAAAGACTATGACAATTGTACCCAATGCCTCCCTGCTTGACACTCAGCATGAAGGGTTGGATTGAGGGTAAGTGCCTACGACATACTAGCGTCCTGTCCAGGGGGTGAACTTGTACATCAAGCCGCCTCACGCTAAGGAGACAGGAGATAGGCTCCTGACCTATGGGACACATGGCTCTGGAAAAGTTGGTTCAAAATGAACCCAGAGTTGTCAGAGGCTGGGGCAAACCAATAGCTGAATAAGGCTGTAGCTTAACCACTATTCTGGGCATGTCATAATGGCGAACATTCGGCAAAAATAGCTCATCTACAAGCTCACAGCTTGTAGATCGGCTATTTTCAGCAAAGAGATCTGGTGTAGAGGGGAAAAGGAGGGAGCTAAGCATAGAGCCCTGGGGGATGCCAGTCAACAAAGTATATAGGCTTTAAGTGTTTAGCAGACAGTGTCCACGATTTGTGATTACTGCATCATAATGTCACGTGTGTGTGTTGCATGTACCTGCGAGATTCAATGAAGCCCATGGAGTATAGTGAGATCTCTCCAATAAGGCCATAGTCTGGCACCATCATAGCCACTGTTCGGAAAAGAGCCTGCAAGACAGCATTTTGTTTTGCTCTACTATAGTATGGTTAAAAGAATTATAATAATTCAAGTGACACATTCTGCTCTATATTCTGTCAGATTGTTTAACACTGGGTACAGCACCTTGAGGTTGTCAGGGAGTTCGGCTCTGCCAGCGTATCCGGGGTTCATGGTGATGAAGACAGAACAGGTGGGGTTGAGTGACAGCTCCGTCCCCTCGAACAGGAAGGTCTTCAGGTTCCTGGCGATGGCCTGCTGGATGCTCAGCACCTGCTGGGCCACCACAGACAACACCTCCACCTAGGACGGACACACAGACAGACAGACAGACAGACAGACAGACAGACAGACAGACAGACAGACAGACAGACAGACAGACAGACAGACAGACAGACAGACAACACACACACACATCCATGCAGCATCAGATACATGGATGCAGCCCACTCAGCTATCCAGCGGCCGTAGCCAAGTGGGTAGAGAGGCCGTCTGGTAATCAGAAGAACACCGGTTTGGATCCGGGTCCACCTAGTCTATGTGTGTCCATGAGGAAGACTCTTAACCCCTAACGGCTCCTACAGAGCGCTCATTGTGACCACCTGAGCAGCCATCAGCTGGGTGAAGGTGAAACAGAATTTCCCCTGTGGGATTAATAAAGGTCTACAAAAACTAAAAGGTGGTAAGGTGATGTTGTGATTCAAGCATTGGTCAAAGGCCACAGGTTTAATCGCCCTAAAAGACAGTATTCTGTCTTTCGACAACTCTAATCTAACAGCAGCTGCTTGCTACTGTATGTGAGAGAACAGAGGGACTCACCTCAATTCGATTGAACTCATCAAAGCAGGCCCAAGCACCAGACTGAGCCAGTCCTTTGAAGAATTTACTCATGGCCTTGTAGTTGAGACCATCAGAGCAGTTGAACACCACACACTAATAAAAATACATTGGGAAAAACAACACACAAACGTAAAAACAACTAAAATACATACACTAGCTTTCAAAAGTTTGGAAACACCAATATGTTCATGTTTTTAATAGAAATGTATACTTTTGTTTTAGTTTGCTCTGCCTTGTCGTATTTGTATATGTCCTAAAGCCAAATTTAGCATTTTGACATTATGAATATATAACTTAATCAGTCCTTCCAGGTTTTGTGAAGAATGAATTAAAGCAATCCATGCAATAATTGAAAATTTGCTGTTTTGCCGTAAAATTGTTGCATACTGCATTGTAATTTTGGCCAAAAAAAGACACTGCAAATCAGTCATTTTGAGCCAGAATAATCACAAAACAAACCTAGCAAAACCCTGGTGGGACTGTTTGATAAACACATTGATGAACTTGATGACACTCATGTCAATAATGTCAGACATTATCCAATGAGGTTGACGCTGTGCTTCAGTACCTGTTTGTAGGCCTGTCACAATTATTATATAATCGTCTAATCGCAATTATTTGAGATAATCGTGACACGTTGTAAGCTTAGATCAGCTATTTCTGCTATATTTACATGTATAAAATTATTAAATATGTCAATAATTTCTTTGTATATTTAAGTTATTTGTGATATCTGCCCTGTGCAATTTGTGATTATGAGCCTAAAAACCAAACAGAAAAAAACATTTATTCATATGTTCCAATGTTCAATGCCAAAAACACAATTAAATCATTAATCTCAATTATTTGAGTGACAATTAATCGTCAACTTAAATGTGTAATCGTGACAGCCCTACCTGTTTGGCCAGGGCTTTGGCCAGATCCTTTGTGGTCTCAGTCTTGCCAGTTCCTGCAGGCCCCTCGGGAGCTCCTCCCAGGTTCAGCTTCAGGGCTCCCATCAATGTCCTGGAGTAGCACATGGTGTTCACCCCTTAAAACCTCTATACTTGGCAAAGTTGACCTGAATTGGCTCTGTAATTGGTGCACTCATTTTTCCCTCTGCACCAAATCTCTTCACAGAAAACATACGATCTACAAGCTCATTGTGACCTTGTACTGTACATCTGTTATTTGCCGCAAAGGTTCCCCCCAGAATAGGGATGCTAGGGTTCAATTAACTAGAGCCAGACCGATTCATTGCTTGGTCAATTCTATCGATCACTATAACAGATATATCAGTATCTGCTTATATTTGATCAGATATGAAATGAACACTTTTTACAGATTATAGTGCAGAAAAATAAGCTTGAGATCATTTAGAAATGTGTGTGTCTGTTGTTGTTGTTTTGTTATTTATAATAATGATAACATTTCCAATGAAGCTTACTGTTTCAGTGAACTTATGTCATTTTGGACAAGGGTTAGCATTTATCATTAAACTGTTGAATACCCTGCCTTCATTACATATCTTTGTCACAAGTGTATGATAACCACATTAGAAGGATCAAAACATGTGTGCTTACATATAAAGAATATTGGCTGATATATTAATACAATTATTTAGGGGGGTGGTAGAAGTAGTAGGAATTGACTAAATCACTATAAGTAACCTGTAGCAGCGGTCGGTAAGCGGTGTGATGACCAGACGTGATGAGTTTCCCAGATACTCGTAGCCGTATTTCAAACAGGTGGTGATCATGCGCAGCATCACGTCTCCGTCCTCCCAGAAGTAACGGAGCTGAGATATCCAGGTGAAGTCGTTGAGCGAGGAGACGCGGTCCTCCGCCAGTTTGGCCACCACGTCTCGAGCTTTGTGGGAGAGAAACAATGAAGAAGACTAATCAAAGACAACTTAGAAGTTATAAAATGTATTTGATCGAGATTATTCTCTTAAGCCAGGTGAATAAAAACGTCATATTATTTCTTCACAGCATAATAGAGAGAATGGAAACTGAGAGCAGCGAGGGCAGAAAGACATGCAACTACCGTCTCCAACCAGAATCAAACAAAGGACGTTATTATTATATTATATATTTTGTATTTTTTTTATTTTGATGCATTATCCTTTCAGTTACTGGCACATGCCCCCGGTTGAAATGCCACATTATCATGTGTTTGGATTTGTGAATATCATTTTATTTATTTTAACACTACTTCTTCTGCTTGCACCTGGCATTAAAAAGTAACTTTTTTGGTACACACTCGGGCTGAGCGTACAAAGTGCTTATCATTGAGAGAAACATTACCATGCACGTCGATCACAGTGAGCGCACCGAGGGTCATCCTCGCCCCTCCTGGAAGCTTCCCGCGCACCAGCTCCACAATGTCAGAAATCTGGGCATTACACTGGTCCACATATGCCTTTCAGTGGACAGGGAGGAACACCACACATATTAAAAGGTTCAGTAAGGTCATGTGTAAACAGTTATTGGGATGCAGAGTGGCTGTCTAGTTGTGTGAATTAGTGTGAAGTAGGGCAGTGAAGAGACTGACTGCTAGGGAGTTGGTCTGGATGGCTTGGGACACTTCACTGGTCCAAAAGATGGAGGAAGCACAGATGACCACCTGGCCTGGCCACTGCAACACCCACTTCTTCCTGGGCACCTACAGAGGATGACGGCATCACACATCAGAGATGACACCTCTTAAATATTATGATACATTGACACCTCAGCCAAGCTGACCCAGAAAACTTACATTTAAAACAATATATTTCACAACACTAGTCTTGACAAGAAACATGGTGTAAATGGCCTGTATTTAAATCTCAATGAAAAGATGGCAACCGATATGAATGGAATCAGATTGTTACAATACTCCTACAGTACATGACGATGCAGCCCCATGGATTTTGTTATATTACTATGTGTAAATGTAAATCTCATATAAGGTGATATGAAAGTACCTCAGCATACTGAATCAGTCCTTGATGGATTACGTGCTGGACACTCCTAAGCATCATGCTCTCCACCTGCAGCAGCCATTTTTCCACCATACCCTGAAAGTCAACCAGGAACAAAATCAAAATCAAATCAGATTTCAAAAACACCTGCAGAATTAGTATAAATCTTGTGTATTTTAAGACATGTGCCTGCCCATGCAACTATTTTATTTGTAGAGATAATGTACTGTATATTAGCATTTTGAGTGATGAATTACAAACAAATGTAAATCTTACATTATGTTATACTAATATAATATATATTTAATATATTTGTACGGTATGCATGCACAGAAGTTATTCATGAATTTCACACAGCATGGTCTGATGGTATGTCTGTACCTTGGCTTTGGCTGGGTGGATCTTTCCTGTGAAAGGCACAGTCTCCTTCTCTGAGCTGATCATGCCGGTGATCTCCACGTCCTCGGTGAACTCCAGCTTGGCGATGCCCTCAAAGCACTTCTTCAGATGGGGCTGGACGCGCATGGGCTCCTTGGTCTCCGAGAGGATCTCAAGCAGCTCATCATTGGACAGAAAGAAGAACCTTGGAGAAGAGGATGAAGGTGTTTTGAGGAAATTAAGGGATGTTGATCTGTAAAGATGATAAGTGTTTGTGTTCACTTCTAAGAATTTCATTAGACAAATTGAGACAGTAACCATTTGACCATGGCTGGCATGAAAGGTAAGTCCATATAAGCTATTTTCCTTGCAGAATCACTTTCAAAGCAGTAATGTATTTGATTATGAAATAGACTTATTCATTTGTGCTTATATCACAGGGCTAAAGTTGACGCACTAACACTCATTATACAGACTTGATGATTTTCAGAAGAATGTCAGTTTCTGATGTGAGGTGTCACCTCGGGAAGTAGAGCCTCTTCTTCTCCAGGTATGTGTTGAGGCCTTTCTGGATGTCCTCCAGGAACATGTTGGACTCCTGCAGCCGGCCCAGCATGTTGCGTTGATCTGTGGCCACCAGCACCCGCGTATCCTTGAGCTAAAACACACACACACTGATTCACACGGAGCACCGACACAAGCACAGCGTTCTACTGTTGCCTACAAAACAACTCTACAGTAGCTGCTAGGGGTTCAGTGCCTTGCTCAAAGGCACTTAAACTGTTGCTGTTGACAAAGGAGAAAGCGGATCCCCCCAATGGCTTCGGGCCTGTGACTTTCCCATCACAAGCCTGCTTCTCTAACATCAAAGCTGATCTTACAATGGACTCACCGCTTCGGCGATGATGTCCTTCCAGTAACTGTCTACAATGGCAAACTTGCGGCCCTCCTCTGGCATCTGGGCAATGATGTCCTCAGAGCTGAAAATGGGCTCCAGGTAGAGCCATGTAGCTTGGCACTTCAACATGGCGTCTAGGATGTCCTGCATGGTCAGCAGCTTGTTTTCCCATTGCTTTGAGGGAGAGAGGGAGTGGAAGCATGAAGGAATGAAAGGAAAGACAGCGTGGAAAAGAATCATGTAGAGAATGTGCCCCTATCTCACAAAGCAAAATCACTTTGTTCATGGAGTACAGTCTAATACCGAATTCACACCAGCAGTGGCATGCAGCTGCCTCGTTCTAGGAAAGCAGCGAGGTTCAATGCATCGTCTATGGAGAGCGACCGACGCTTCCCTGCTACGGCAGGAGGCGGAGCCAGCTAAAGGTGGTGCGGCAAAGTTGAGAAAAGTTCAACTTTGCCACTGCCGCTGTGCGGTGACACAGAGCGGCATCCAGCTAGAGGCGCTGTGGTCTGAAATATGCGTGGACTCGGACACCCATTCAGTACAAAAATGCAGCATTAGAAATCCCTGGCGCTGGGCCATGACCGAATTTTACTAAGTAGAATAGGAAGTAAATGACACAGATAGCACAGACATTGTCATCCAAGGACAAAGCCGCATATGTACGTACAGTAGTCTGTACATAATTCTTCCCATCCATCCAGTATTCGTGCCTATCTGGTCTACTTTACATGATACGTGTTGTCATGTCCTACCTTGCATTCAGCCTCGATGGGCTTGATGAAAGGCGAGCCTCGCATGGTCTGAGTCTTAATGACATGGTCATCCAGGAGCGATTGGATGTCATCCACCGCAGACACGATGCTTGTGCCCTAAAAGAAGAAGTGGCAATGTCAACGGACATACAATATGAGTCCCATGTCAATATTTTGCGCAGCGTGCTGAAATCAACTTTAGCCTGGGTTTCATTAATGTGAAACAGCTGATGGTTTAATATCCATTTAGCAGATGAGATCAGAATAAGCAGATGAACTCTCTAGTCATTAGTCAATAAACATTTTAATAACGTGTGTGTGTGTGTGTGTGTGTGTAGGCTGTCATACTGTGTCTCTGTAGGGGGAAAAAGAGAAGTGAAGCTCAGCCCATTCAGTCCTCATCTTATCCATGGCCTTCTCCAGAGAGTACTCCTTACTGGATGAAGCACCGATCTCTTCCAGCCTGAGGCAGAGGACAATGAATACAAACCGCCATTCATATACGTAATGGACACTGACTGAGTCATCTCATTTTCTCACTTCTCTCCTCCAATTTTAGAGCATAGATTGTAGTTTTTTTGCTGTTTTGATTAAATGGTCTTACTTTTCAGAGAACTTGGAGAGTCCCATGTCCACCATGTTCATCAGTGAGGTTTCCACATCTGGTTTAACATCAAAGCCCACGATGCTGCTGATCTGTGGACAAGACCTGTGGCATCAGTTGATCATCTCATTTTCATTGATGGGAGGGGGAGCAAGACTAGGCATTTATTATACCAGGAGACTCACTGCCATTTTCTTTATTATACTGTTTAGCAGTTGGCTTTCCATGTGCAGACGATATCTTTTGACGCATAAAGAGTAGAATTCATAGAATTATTTCAATGGCTATTCCTTTTGAATGTACTGTATCTGTTGACAAATGGAGCATGACGCTGAATGGTGACTCTCCACTGACCTCCTCCCAGTGTCGCTCTTTAATGCCAGGGTTACAGATGGTGGTGAGGAGAGGCATGTGTTGTTTGAACTTGTCTATCTTCATCTTGAAGCTCTCGGCCACACGGCACGGCCCAGAGGCATCCGAGAAGGACTTGGTCAGTTTGTACATGGTCCTCCACATGGTCTCCAACTCATCTGAGATCTTCTCGGCATTCAGGTGCAAGAAAGGGCCTGTGGGGGTGGGGAGCACAGTGGGGTCAAGCAGTAAACCTAGAACACACCACTGGGATCAAGGGAGATGTGTGTCTATCCTTTCTTCTAAACCTGGGGTCGGCAACCTTTTTGACATGAAGTACCATGTTTTTATTTTCTTAGTCAGTGTGCCATACCAACATTACATTTAATAAAATAACAAAATAAAACCTGTTTCCAACAGATTTCAATTTTCCATTATACAATAAACAAAAAAAGAAAGTCTTATAATAATATTATATTTTCTTTCACATCAGGACATTGTAATGATCATTAGACTCACTCAAAGTTCGAGTTTGAATGAATGTAGAATTATGTGCAGGGTGTAAGATATGAGGGGACTTAATTTAATTGACTTAATTTTAAAAAGATACATTTTAAAATAGCCTTTTTATGTGAGTTTGTAGATCTACCACATCTTTGAAAATGTCTTTGAAAAAAAAAGATTCTGGCTATGATAACATGGCCAAAATAAGGCTGCCAGGTTCAAAGTGGTAAAAAGGCACCAACCATTCATCCAGACCTCTGACTTGACATGGAAGCTGAGTGCAGTGGTCCAGAGGTGGTCGTATGGCTGCTTGGTGGCCATCACACTCTGCAGCATGGGGAACTGAGTCAGCTCCTTCTCCAGCAGAGTCTGCTCTTTGTTAATGCCCTGTGGAAGGGAGCAACCAAGACATTATTTATAATATATTACGGTACAGCATATCGTCGCTGTCGGGTGGAAACCTTGAATGTCCAAAACCATTCCTTTTTTATTATTAATTTGGGAAAAAAAGGAAATAGTGAAAATAGCCAAACTACAAGCTCACAATGTATTGCGATGCTGTTGTGAGCTTGTAGATTGGCTATTTTCACTACTTTTGTGCGACACTCTTGAATGACCAAGTAGGGCGTTCATTTACAAAAAGACATAAAGAGTTGAAACATCTGCCCGACAGCAACTTTATTCCAGGAGGTGGCATACAGCAGTGGTTCTCAAAGATTTTCACGTCAAGGACCCCGAAATTGATATGTATTTGGCAGCGGACCCCCTTGTAAAAGGATTTTGTGCCAGGGACCCTCATAAGAGAAGATTTGTGTTGTTAAAGATTTCCAAAATGATTTATTATATATATACAGTTATTCATTTGGCTGAAGACCACCTGGACAGCCCCCTCTGGGACCCCTTGGGGTCCCTGGCTGCCACTTTGAGACCCACTGTTATACAGTACGAGTCCTGGACACTATTACTGCGTAGTATGTGACCTCTGACCTCTAGTTGCGTGACAGCAGCTTCCAGGGTGTCAGTGAGCTGGTTGAGTTTCTCCACATTCTTCTTCATCTCCTCTAGGTGCATCACTTCCTTCTTCTTGAAGGCTTCCACCTCCTTGCTCGTGTCCTGCAGCATGTGTTCCAACTGGTCCGTCCTGGTGGTGGGGACAGAGGACATTCAGGCAGTGGTGGAAGAAGTACTGATATTTTGTAATTTAAAGCTGGCAATAACATGATAATAAAACACTCTGTTGGAAGTACAAGTTCTGTATTAAAAATTTTACTTGAGTAAAACTACAAAACAATTAGCATAAAAAGTAAGCACCAAAGTAAAATAACTAAATGTTATAGCTAAAGTATAAAATAGGGCCACTTAATAACCACTTAATAAGTGTTTAATGCATTTTTTGTATATTGTCTAAATCTGTAAGGTAACTAGTAACTAAAGCTGTCAACTTGTAGTGAATGTGTGATGTGTTGAATGATGTGTTGACTTCACAGGTTCACGCTGTAACCTTTTAAGGAGCTGGTCCTCGGTTTGTTCTTTGCTGCTGGCCAGACAGCTCTTGTTGAGGTCAAATACAGTGAGGATCTGGTCGGGCCACTGGAATACTTTACAGTTCAGTCTCATGTCATCGGCTGCGTGGAGAATAGGGAGAAGAAACTAAATAAACTTCAGAGATATATCAGCCACGACAGCCACGACAACCTCGTCTAACACTGCATTTCTCATGAATGACCAACGCCCATGTTCAGCCAGGAAACTCCAAAGTACAAGTTCACAACGGGTCGTGCTGTGACGCATTGTTAGCCTGTAGATCTGCTGTTTCTGATGCACAACACCGATACGCAACAACGTATAAATCAAGCCTTACTACAGTACATCATGTGATTTGAGTTCATCAATGTTTTTAACGCACCAGGCAGGGTGGCATATTCCAGTAAGAAGCTGAGGCGGTGGGCCGCCTCATCGATCTCGTCTCTCAGCTTGTGGACGGTCACCTCACTGGACTGTTTCAGGTATTGGTTGAGAGACACCAGGTCCTCCGTGGAGGTCGGGGTTCTCGAGACGGCCTCCACAATCTCCTCATAATGCTGACAAAGCCTGGGAAAGTACAATAGAGTAAAGCTTAATTTATACTCCATCGTACGACAAGGATAGTTAACATGCTAACATGTCGCATCAAGGGCCAAACATGTCACTAAAAACAATGATAATCAGCTGTACCTATAATTCAAGAAGAGTCACATTTGCTTGGTGTCACACTCAATGGGCAGCTATCATAGGAGTAACATTAAACATTTTTGTAAAGAAAATGGGGGTAGAAGAATATCATTCTATACTAACACCACTCTTGTTTTCCCTCTACAAGTCACGTTGCGGCGCGTTGTGACGCATTGTGAGCTTCTAGATTGCCTAATTTCACTCAATGTTTGCCCCCAGAATAGGAATGCTAGAGTCCATGTGGTTCGGTAGGGTATTTAGAAGGAAAGTTCAAACTCAGGACAGTCTATTCACCTCTTACTGAGCTCTCGGTTCTCGTCCACCTCGAATGTGACGATCCTGTCTTTCAGTTTCTCTGCGAGCTCACACAGGTCGTCGTTCAGCCTGCCAGCGTACAGACAGAACATGGACATGGGCACTGTGACGTGCAGGGAAGCCATCTCCTTCCACAAGTTCTTGAAACTTTCAATTTTCTGAGAGATGGAGATCAGAAAACACATTCACACACCACAGAAAGCCATTAAACAGACAAAACGGCAATTCTAGGCAACACTAATTTTATTTCATTTTGTTTTTGAATGCTTGTCACATACAAGGAGCTGTGGCTTCCCCTGGTGCCCCAGAGTGACAGAGTGGCCTGCTCTTTGTTTGCTGTGTGTGTGTGTGTGTGTGTGTGTGTGTGTGTGTGTGTGTGTGTGTGTGTGTGTGTGTGTGTGTGTGTGTGTGTGTGTGTGTGTGTGTGTGTGTGTGTGTGTGTGTGTGTGTGTGTGTGTGTGTGTGTGTGTGTGTGTGTGTGTGTGTGTGTACAATTAAAGTATTATTATTACTTCTAAGTAGAATGGGGTTAGCTGTGTGGATAGGAGAGCATCAGGTATACAGATTATTTTACCTTCGAAAACCCTTCTAGGGAATGCTTTTCCTTGAGGAATGCCATTATGTCCTGCTTTGCCTTGTTGTCCAGAAGATGGCTGTATTTCTTATATACATTCAAATACCTGAACATCAGAATGTAGCACTTGTTACTGCATTGTCTTATTCATAACACCACCCCCGTGATTGTACATGAAAATTGGTCATATAGCGTCAAGTAATGCCCTCCTACTTTTTGGGTCCCACTGTGTTCTTGTGGAAAATGTCTTTAGCTTTGTTGATTATTTCAGTAACCAGCAACTCATCAGGTCTGACAGTGTATAGGAACAGGTTCTGGATGTCTGGGAACAGGCTGCACTCCACCTGGACACCAAAAAACATGGCAAAATAAAAAAATCAATCATTAAGCCTGGCATAATACTTTGTCATGGGCGTGTCACGTGGCGAATTTAAGTTCACAAATTGTCGCGGTGCAGCATCACTGTGCGACACTGCCACACGACACTGGCATGTAATAGAGAATGAAATTAAGCATTATTATATGATTGATGAATAAAATAATAAATCAGATTCAAGAAATAAAAGTAAAACAGTGCATCCTCCTCATGAGTAAATGTGAGTAATTCTTCCTATACATTTATAGAATGTTAGAAGCAACAAGGAGCTCCAGGTTATATACACTGTGTTGGTTCTACAAAATAAAATTGAAGAAAGTACCCCCCCCCCCTTCAACTGGAGAAGTAGGATGGAGGCACTACATCCTCCCTGGTGGTGGCTCCTCACCTGCCAGTGTACCAGGGGTACAATAGCATTTTTTTTGCCTGATGAAGACCTATAAGGTCGAAACGTTGCGCCATTAATGCAAATTGTTTGGGAGCTTTAAACCGGTGTGCGGATGTTTTAACCTTTTTTTCTTTTTTTACAATAGCGTGTGGGGAAGAATTAACTGCCATAATGACTAAATTTGGAGAAAATATTTTGGTGGGGGGGGGGCATCGCCTGCAGGACACTACTGACAGAGATGCTAGAAAACTGCGTCAAGACATCCACAAGGGCTCCCGTTACATAGAGGAGGAGTTGTAACATTGCCAGGTGCTGACCCATGTACCTGAGGGAGCATCTCGGCACTCTTGATGATCTCCAGGAAGGCTCTGCGTATGAGCTCCCAGCATTCCTGGAGACTGGGGTTGAACACGATGCGTGGCTCCTCCACCTCCAGCTTGACCAGCAGCACCTGGGGCTGCACGTACCTCATGTCATCAAACACCTCGCCGAAGTCATTACCTTCCTGAAAGAGATGGCAGCATCGATCATCGCATTGAGATGCATTGTCAGCTTGTAGATCGGCTATGTTTCGGCGAGCAACACCGTCGTACGACAGAGTATAATCATAAGTATTACTCACGCCTATGTCGTTACGTCGTTACCACAACAACCAATGCAGATTTGTCAATGTCTGAATACGCAAATCTGATCTGATCACTTGCAAATAACAGTGTGGACAGTCAGTCCTAGGGATCAGGTTTGTGTAGCGAGCTGGAATGTGTCAGTATTGCCAATAGGATGCCACAATTCTGCAGACTAAATTATGTTGTGAGGATTCAAGTTAAAATATTACATTCCACAATTCCTTGTGCAGTGGTTGAAATCAATCCTTGACACTTTGGAAGAATTTTTCAGTTGTAAGGTATCGTGCTCACAATCCGTAACACAAACAAAAGTGTGTAAACTAAAAAAGTTGTATGTACAAATTTGAGCTTGAATTAAACCAAGACAGGGCCTGATGGCGTGGATCTCTGACATCATATTGTTGATAACGTCAGTCTTGCTCACCAGACTTCTGTTGTTTGTCATGCAAGCCTTTTGTGTTCTTACTCAGTAAGAAATCATTCAAAGCGCACGAAAATAGATGCAGTAATACTGCATCTGCTTTCCTGCACTTTGAAGGATTCGATTTCTATTGAGCCAAATGACCATAAAGCTGCATGCACTCAGCCTTTCATATTGATAATAATGTCATCTCCAAATTTGGGCAAGGATTCAGCCCAAATCGAGCCCCTTTGACTTAAATTATAAAATTCAAGTTAAATATTATATCTACATTTATAATATATTTTCATATATTATATAGCACTGAGTGGTCCAGCGGTGCGAGGTTAGCTCCGGATAAAGACAGACACAGAGAGACACACAACAGAAAAACAAGTGAGCAGTGAGTCCAAACCTGATGTATGCTAAAGAAGTGCAACAGGTCCTCTAGTGAAGCTATGACCATGCTACGCAACTGCAGAGACATGAGTGCAGCCACGCAGGAAAAGAACTCCTGGGCACGGACCGGAGCCACTCTGTCACTCTGGGGCACCAGGGGAAGCCACAGCTCCTTGTGTTTGACAAAGAGGGATGCACAGTGTGGCAGCCACCTGGAACAGAAAGAAAAGGTGTGGCATAGATGTAAAACATTTTCTTATTGCTTGTTTGTGGAATCAATTGGGCTGAGCAATGTTTTTTTCTCTAAGCCGAAGATAAATTGTGACAGGGTCAAAGGTGGTAGATAAACAACAGCTGTAGCTGCCGCACTATGTTTCTGTTCGACTTTATTTTTTGTTGTTGTTTTCTCTGTGTAATAAAGTTGCCAAATATTACGTCATTTCCTGCCGGAACATTATTTTGGAAAGTGTTTCCACACGGCTGGGTATTGCGCTTCCTGCTACAGTTTTGTCGTGTCTCTGCAGACAGCAGAGGCATGAATTGTTTGTTCCGTGTGTTGGCCAATGGCCGGTGACATCTAAAGGTGCGTTTTTGGTTCATGTTTTGTATTTTCATTCGTAATTTTGGGTTCTTTGTCTAATTTCATTATAAGTTTCATTCATTGGTTGTTCGAATTATTTCAGTTGTTTTGTTTGGGAAACCTGGACTCCCTTCTCCCCCCCGTGCATTCCTTTTCATACCTACATGCAGCCAGAAAGGTGATTTGTTTTCTATTGTTTTCTTTTTGTTACCTGTTATGGTTTGGTTTGGTGTTTATGTTATATGTTTACCTTGCGTGTTTATTTTTCTATCACAGTTTGACGGTGTTTAAATAAACATCTGTAATCCGAACGATCTGCCTCATCATTGCAAACTGGGAAGGAATGACATCAAAACAAGCTCTTTATTGTCCAGTGCGATACAGAATCATACGGTTATGTAGCTTGCTATGCTGTGGTACTGTATTTGATATTATATATTTGAGTAGAAAACTGCTACAGGAGAGTAGAAAACTGATACAGGAAATGACTCAAAGTTATTGTCTCCGCCAGGCCGAAAGGCATGGCGAGAGAGTATGTTTTTCCCCCTGTCCGTCCGTCCGTCCGTCCGTGTGTCCATCTGTCTGCGAGCGGCTAATCTCCGGCACCGTTGGCCCGGTCACTGCGAAACTGTGCACACCCACTCCCTGGATGCCAATTCAGAACCTCTGCCCCACATTTTTCACATGGGCCTGTCATAGCGCCACCAGGAGGCCGATTTGTGCAAAACCCATTTTTTTCCCATTATACCTACAGCTTTTAACCAAACGTCATGCAAATCGGTACACAGTATCTCTATAGTCATGTGATCAACCCGGATCTGTCCGATTTCCCATATCCTCATCTGGCTAAGGTTGGCTTCCAAAGTTTGCAGGATTGGTCCGTTTTGAACAAACTGCCTCAAATCATGAACGCAGCTTGCCATTTCCATAAAATTGCACACGCACATTCCCACTAGGCCGATGAAGAAATGCCACTTGACATTTCAAATCAGCCTCATGGTGGCGCTATAACAGGCCGATTTGCAGTTTTAACTATAGCTGCACCGATCTGCATGAAACTTTGCACGCACACTCCCTAGAGGCCAAGGAAAAACATCTGCACTGTATTTTTCACATCTGCTTTTTACAGCGCCACCAGGAGGCGACTTATGTAAAATACATTTTTGGAGATTATTCCTTCAGATTCCGTCCAAAAAACACGCAAATTGGTACACAGTATCTCCATAGTCATGTGATTCTGATGGATCTGTCCGATATTTTATATTCCATCCTATTTGGCTTACAGTGGCTTCCAAAGTTTGCAGGATTGGTCAGTTTTGAACAAAATGCCTCAAAACATGAACGCAGTGTGCAATTTCCGTGAAATTTTGCATAAAGATTCCCACTAGGCCGAGGAAGAAATGCCCCCTTTTCACATTCACATTGGCCTGTTATAGCGCCACCAGCAGGTCTAATTTAGCTAAACACATTTTTGGAACAAAATGAATTGAAAGGCCTAAGAAGAAATGTCACCCTTTTCACATTGGCCTAGTATAGCGCCACCAGGAGCCCACAATAACCTACCTGACCTGACGGAGACCTGTGCTCCGAGGAGCACTTTTTCTAGTTGTATCTCGGTTTCATGTACCATCTCTGGTCATACTTGGGGAAGACATGACAGTGAGACCTTAGAGCAAAATGGCTGCTGTGGGAATATGGTCAACAGCTACACAGGCAAATTGTGTCTCCTTGGCTTGACTGAACAAACCAATAATAATGGTATCTAAGCAGAAGCTCATAGTGAATAGGGAATCTACAAATTGGTGGCCATTACCAATTCAAATGAGAAGGGTTCATGTTTCAGCATGCAATCAGAGTGCATAGTATACAATGACATGATGGGGGGGGGGGGGAGTGTCCACATTGTCTTTAAGTGCCAGGTGCATCTGCAACTACAGTATGCCGCGTTGCTATTTAAAGGACGGAATGAGCAAATTGGAGGAGCAAATGGTTGTCTTCTGTCTTCTTGTGTCTTCTGGCACCACCAGAATGGCAGCATAATGGCAGCAATGATATAATGATTCAGGAGACAAGAGGGAAAAAGGTCACCACTCACCCGTGGCAATGGGAGGTGGTTCACCTATTACTGAGGATCTGATTTCAAATGAGTGCTGCTCCCAGCATATTGGACATGCAGTCCTGTAATGTCTCCTCATTTATGTCCAAGAGATATTTGTGATCTTTACATATCAACGTATTAATCACATGCTCAATCTCTTAGTTACTGCTGTACATTGCACAGAGAAAAAGAAAGCCAAAAGGGTATGGATTCACTTGTTTTTTTCAAAAACGAGAGTGCCTTGATTATATTTCTATCACCAATAGAATGTATGCTATTTATTCAAAAAGTCAGTCAGAATTTCTCAGGAGTATAAATTAAGGATGCACTGCCTGACAGTTTGTGTGACTAACTGACAGACTACATAGTTATAGTTAGTTGATAGCTTGTTAAATTACTCACTGAGCACACTTACTTGTGGATCAATTGGTCTCTGGTGGCTTGGCACTGTCTCCGGACCAGCTGTTCAAACTCAGATGGAAGAAGGGGGAGGTTGGATGAAAACAGGTCCCCCAGTCGCACAAACCGCAAGGAGGAGAAACTGAAAGAAGATGGAGATTAACAAAACGTGGCAGTGCCAGGCTGCCAGCAGTGGATACAGCAGTGGTTCTCAAACATTTTCATGTCAAGGACCCCCAAATTGATATGCATTTGGCCGCGAACCCCAATTTGAGAACATTTTGTGCAGCGACCCCCAGAACAGAAGATTTGTCAACAATTAAAAAGAATAACAGATCTACAAGCTCACAAAGGGTTGCATTGTGGGCTTCTAAATCGGCTATTTCCACTGAATGTTTACCCCAGAATTAGGGATGCTAAGGTTCATGTGTTTAAATGTGATTTCAATTTGAAAATAGCCGATCTACAAGCTGTGAGCTTGTAAACATTTGAAAACTTGTGAAATGGGACATTCTGCAGAATGAGTACTTTCTACTTTTGGTACTTTAAGTACATTTTGATACCAATACTTTTGTACTTTTAATTAAAAAAAATGTACTTTTAGTACTTTTAAGTAAATTTTGAATTCCGGACTTTTAATTGTAACAGAGTATTTCTACATTGCAGTGTTGATACTTTTACTTAAGTAACACATTTGAGTACTTTTTCCACCACTGGTTGGCTGATTACCTGTTGAGCCAGGCGTCTTGCAGATGATGCATCATGTGGTTGACAGTGAACAGGTGCTGGGTCTGCCAGTCAAAAGCATCCTTGTAGCTGGCGGCCCACGGCACCGGCGCACGGATCACCCTCCTGGGAAAGGGCCTGATGGGAATGCAGGAGATGGACAGACGCTGGCGCTCCAGCGGGTCCATCAGGACATAGTCCACTGGAGGGGAGAGAGATGGATGCCAAAACGTGGAGGTGTGATGCTGCATCAACTATGGGAATTCCCTCTTTGCAAAGCTGGTTTATTTCATATTATGTAAGTAAATACGTAGATCTCAGCACGTCATAGTGTACTTCAAAACTGTTTATCCCAGCAATGGGGGCCAGGAATGCTCCTAAGGCTATGTCTGATTTTTGGCCTAACTACAGATTGGTTTTACAGACAGAGTATAAGCATAAGCATTACTCACGCCTATGTCATTACCTGCAGTCTGAACAAAGCCTAATTTTCTATATTATCAGAACTGCGTTGACCTTGTGTCCCAAGTCTAAATTAGTCACCAATTACCAGGTACCCAGGACTCAATATTCAATATATCACTGGTCTAAATAGCGCCATAGTCAGTGCTGTGATTTATAAGATCAATAGTTTTGTCATTACCTATGCTCTTCTTCATACTGAAGTCATAGTCCTGGCTGATCTCCTCCAGCAGGTTGCTCCTCAGGCTCTGGTTGGGCCTGGTACTGTCCTCCTCCGTGATGGAAGGCAGCCGATGCGAGAAGCTCTGCTGTGGAGGCTGAGGGGCTAGCATGGAAGTGTGGATGCCATGGGCAATGTAGTGCACATATCTCTGGGTGAGGAAAGTACAAAGAAGAAAAGTTTATTCATGTTCAAACCAGAACTCTTTTCGCAGTTTGTCTTTGTGACATTTGTGTAGTAGCACACATAGCAACTTTCAGATGGCATAAACACATGTGCATTGTTACAGGGCCAACAAGAGATCACATTTACAAAATAATAGAGACAGGCTACATGCTGTATTATGTACATTTATGATAATGGATATTGTTATATTTACATTCAGGATACGACAACAGTGTATCCTGCAGCCAGGTTTGTTAACGTGGAATCGCCCATGCTAGATTCATTGTTTACCTTGTATCCTAGTTTCTTTGAGGCATTACATACATTGAGGCATACACTGTTTTCTCTGCATTCTACTTATGTGTCATTTACTTTGTTGTTAGAGTTCATGCTTACTCTGCTTATTCCGATCTTGCACTTTTAAGTCGCTATGACCAGAATAGGGAATCTGGTGTTCATGTGGTTAATTAATCAAATGCTTGCCTCCAGATCTCTCTCAGTAGGTTCTGCCTCGGTGGTCCACACCAACTTCTCCTGACTGCGCATGATCTCCAGTTGCTCTTCAGGGGTCAAAGGTGGGCTGCTGGGTCTCAGGGGGTCTCTTGGATTGGGATTTGTCCAAGGTGAGGTTGAATACCTTGGGAAAGACATACGAATCATACAAGGTGCTTCGATTAAAAGAAAAAACACCAAATGGGATACAGCAATTTAAAAGAAAATGTTTGAATGTTTACCTTCCTACTTGAGGAAGCTTTTGTCTCCTAGATGGCAGAGATGCTGAAAGACTGAATTAAGTTAAAACCCCTTTTTAGTCTTAAGTGCATTTCCCGTAAAAACAAGCAACCAAGAGTATACCTAGCGCTAAGGTGAAAGTGCAATATATCTGCTAACTACTTTCTTAAACAGATGCTTAGTGGAAACTGTTAAATGTTTAAAATAAATGATCCTCAGATTTCAAGTATTGAAAGAATTTGAAAGGATACAATGTCGAGGCAAGTTTCTCATGGATCCATGGACCTTGTTGAATCTGTTCTGAAGGTTGTGAATCTTCAGGTCCTGTGCCCGGGGGCTGAAGTTGTTGCCGATGGAGTCACTGGGGGTACGATGATGCCGCTGCTCCTTAAATGGCACTGCTAGTGTCCAGGTGTTGTTCTGGAGGATTGGTGGGTGTTGACTACGCCTAGAAACAATCTGAAGAGAAGAGAAGAGAAGAGAAGAGAAGAGAAGAGAAGAGAAGAGAAGAGAAGAGAAGAGAAGAGAAGAGAAGATTTGCCTTTGCCCGTCTTCACTGTGATTCCAATAAATGTTGACATGCTGTGGTGGTGACAGATATTCCAGAATGATATCATTTAAATCATCTTAGTGTAACGTTGCATTACTCCATCTTACCTGATGAAGGTCTGAGGGTTCCTCATTGCATGTCTTTGGCAGAGCTGGAGGTTCTCTGGCAGGACTCATATTATGGATATTATCATCATCCATCTGCAATTCAGAAGCAAACACTGAGGTGTGCAGGACACTTTCTCCATCACACTGATGGTGCTATTATCGTCATGGGACCTACGTTCTCTTGTTTGGATACATCTTCGTTCGTTCCCATATTGTTGCAGTGGTGTAAAGTAACTAAGTACATTTACTCAAGTACAGTACTTAAGTACAATTTTGAGGTATTTTTACTTTACTGGATTTCCAATTTTCAGTACTTTTATACTTCTACTCCACTACATCTCAAAGGCAAATATTGTATACTGCTATTTTCAAAACATTTTTATACATTTGAAAAATTGTGATATGGGGACATTCTGCATGAGTACTTTTACTTTTGGTACTTTTGATGCCAATATTTTGTACTTTTACTCAAGTCAGTTTTGAATTCCGGGACAGAGTACTTCTACATTGCAGTATGGATACTTTAATCGAAAAATGTGGGTACTTAGACCACCACTGTTCGTTCCCATATTGTTCCAAGAGCATCTAATCATTGTCCAAAGCTTTACTCACTTTGAGCGCCTGGGTTGTCTTTCCTGCTGTCAATATGTTGCCATGTGGTCGTTTTTACCACCGTGATAAAGGAGCACTTTAGTGGGGTTTTCCTGTGACAACAGTGACCCTCAGGTAGTTTAATAACCAACTTAACATGGTAAATGCCAACAGAGCTGCAGGACATGTTGCCACAGGGACATGATCAGGGTTGCCATGTCCGCTTATAATAAGCAACTTTGGCCTTGTTTTTCTGTAAAGTTGCTTGTTGGTGGTTGCGGCCAACTTGCGGGTTTCGTTTTTTTGGGCTTGCTTATTTGGGCTTGCTTATTTGGGCTGAGATGTTCTCAAACATTTTCATGTCAAGGTCAAGGACCGGACCCCCAAATGAATAGGTATTTGTCCACGGACCCCCTATTTAAAACAAAGTATTTTGTGACCCCTGTACCAGATTCGTGTGTGATTTGTCAAAAAAAATATTATACAAATAATGTATTTCACTTTTTTTTCAAGATGTCTTTTTTCAAATAACCAATCCTCATGTACGTATAGCCAATGTATTATGTACTCATGTACTCATGTGCTCATGTGTTCTAATAATAGTCGCTTCTTTTGGGCTTGTTTTCATAGACCTGGTTGCTTGTTTCTCTCACAGAATCTGGCAACACTTGACATGTTGCTGAAAGTTGCTACAGTGACAGAGTATATTGTCCATCCGGGAACTTCGCTTCCATGGCAACAGTCTTGTAAACAAAGCAACTTGATACATGGAGCAGCACTTCCTCCTTGACATCCAAGAAGAACCAGACCTTTTCAAGTGTATGAATTACTAAACCTGGCTCATATAGCAAACATTTTGAACGTAGACCTTTTACTTTTTATGGTTTACAATTATGGTTGTATATCATCAGTCAATTGAAGGTTACAATTTGAAATATGCTGGCTTTCTGCTGCCTACATCACACTAATGAGTTCCCAGAAGTTAACATCACTCTGGTTTAGTGAGTCCATTCAAATGCTTTTGGGGGAGAGAGGGGAGGAGGGTTATCCCACAGGATTTATTGTTATATTCTCATGCTCATATGCTCGTACTCTCTACTTGCAAAGGATATTTGTAAAAACAAAAAAAGAGACAGAGAATATTCCAGATGCTTTGTACCTTTTGCAGGTCAGTTACTTTGGCACCTGCTCCTGTCTGTGTGACCGGAACCAGTTCCCCTCCTTGGCTCCTTCTTTTGAACAATCCCAAGTAGTGATGCCTTCCAGGTGAACTGCTACAGACTAAGATGTGTCATTACAAGTAGTTCAGGTTCCACGCACTTGACAAATACTTCCCTCTGGTGAGTGTAATCGACATTGCATATTGCCTCTAATTTGCTTGTTTGTATTACTGCTGGAGCTGAATGTCTTCATTGACAGTGTCAAAAGAGAATTATTAGATATTTTTCTTTGTGGAATCTGTGTAGGAGAGATTTTAATATTCTAGCCTAAGAACTTCCATTCTTCATCCAATCAGGTGCGAGCTATGCTCCAGATCAGTGGATTCCAGGGACTCTCTGGGTTCCTTTAGTTTAGGGGGTCTAAATTGACCGTTACAAGTCTGTCATTTGTACACTGTCAGAGTTAAGGGGAGGCCGTGACATTTTAAAGTTTGAGAACCACTGCTCCAGATTATGAGGCGGTTTTGGGTGGACCTGCATGGGTTGGATTGGTGATCAGTGATACTGAGTCTTACTATGGGGCCTTCAGACGATTGTTACTGTGATGAAGAAATCCACAGCTCGTGTGGTCATTGGATTTGCTCATAAGGGCCATATGGATAAACTCATGGAGGAGGTGGGGGTTATGATGATACATGCAGTGGTGGGAAAAGTATTCAATTATGTTTACTTAAGTAAAAGTATCAATAACACCATGTGGAAATAGGTACTATGTTACAAGTAAAAGTCCAGTATTCAATTTTTATTTAATTTTTTTATTTAACCAATTACAAGTATATTTACAAGAGCTTGTGACTAAATTATAACTACATTGGATCCATTGTAATATACGATGGCCTTTCACGATGGTCAGGTGTGTGTGTGTGTGTGTGTGTGTGTGTGTGTGTGTGTGTGTGTGTGTGTGTGTGTGTGTGTGTGTGTGTGTGTGTGTGTGTGTGTGTGTGTGTGTGTGTGTGTGCGTGCGTGCGTGCGTGCGTGCGTGCGTGCGTGCGTGCGTGCGTGTGTGTTGAGGTGAGGTGAGGTCAAGCATGCATGTCAGCATTACATTTAAAGCCTAATATTTCTACAATTGCTACAAACAACCTAATTTTGGGCAAATAAGAAGTTGAAATGTAAATGTCTGATTATGATGCACCATGCATGTTTCCATTTCCACAGCATATATTTATTTTATTTTATACATTTTGGGGGTGAAATAACCAATTTAACATTGAGGTGCCCACAATGTTTAGGTACCCACTTTGCAAAGGGCCCAGTTCTCTCGCACTGTGGTGTAATTTTGAAGTGTTGTTTCACTCCAACCCAACAGGTGGCGCTGTGATTTTTGTCACTTTAAAGAAAGTTGTATTTGGTTGGACGGTAGATTTGACAACAACATGGATGACAGATTTGAGCCGCGAAACTTTTGTTTTAGTGAGAGGAATCAGAGGATGATTTAGAAACACACATTTAATGGCACATTTAGCGATATATTGATTGTTAGTTGTTTAGTGGTATATTATCGATCAAGAGTTCTTTTTTTAACAAAATGTCTACGGAAAAGGAAGAAACACATCAGGTGAGAGAAGACTAAAGTCTTTATGTGTATAAAGATACACTCAGCTAGTGGAAGAAGTATACCATTACCAGATCTGACTTAAAAAGTAACAATACCACCCAATGGTGGACGAAGTACTCACATTTCTTACTTAGGTAAAAGTATCAATACTGCAATGCAGAAATACTCTGTTACTTGAGTAAAGGTACAAAAGCATTGGCATCAAAATGTACCAAAAGTAAAAGTACTCATTATGCAGAATGTCCTGTTTCACAAATTATCATTATGTATAAAATGTATTATAATACAAAATAACAGATCTACAAGCTCACAAATAGGGCTGAAGTGATTAATGTATGTTTGTATGTAATAATAATTCAAGTAACTATTAAGTAAAGTTACTTTAGTAAAAGTTTTAAAAAATGAAATACTTCAGTAAAGTAAAAGTACCTCAACATTTTACTTAAGTACAGTACTTGTACTTACTTTCCACCACTGGTCATAATGCAGATTGGCCCTTTCAGAATAATATATCATGTTGGACTGTTTCAATAATTATTGATACACATTATTGATCATTAATGTGTTACTAAAAGTTGCAACTGGTAAAGGTAGAGCTTATTATAATGACTTCATTATACTCGGGTAGCATGGGAAGCTCAACCAGTAAAAGAGACCATTTAGGCTATTGGTGGATTTATAATACGGTAATCTAAATCTGCAAATAAAGTAGTAACTAAACCTGTCCAACTGTAAATGTAGGGGTGTAAAAAGTACAATATTTCCCACTGAAATGTAGTGGAGTAAAATGACTCAAGTAGCATGAAATGGAAGCCTAGATACAAGTAAAGTACAAGGGCACTAAATTGTATGATATTGTTGAACTTACTTGAGTAAATGCACTTGGTTACATGACATCACTAGATACACTTTTGCATATCATATCTGGATTTGATTTTTGTGTTTCTTTTTAGAGACTGAAGGCTGCGGTTCATTACAATGTTGGACTCATGTGTCAGGGGGTCGGAGAGAAGGGTCAGAAGGAGTTCAGTCGACATGTCATGGCAGCGATAGCTGAAACTACTTTCAGGCAATGTGGTGAGTATTAACTAAGACTAACTATTAACTATTAACTAATTCCTCAGTTCCTATTTAGTATACAAATGCAACCAAATGTACCCTAAGGGTCCATTTGGTTGCATCTGTACACTCAAGAGTTACAGACCTGTAAGGTTCCATTTGTACTCTCTCAGAAAAGAGGATTTTACTGTATATATATATATATATATATATATATATATATATATATATATATATATATATATATATATATATATATATATATATATTTCTTTCATAGATTATTGACCTGCTGATTATTGCAGTGTGGTTCCTCTCAAAACATTATCACACAAAACCCACTTAAATGCAATTTGGATGTTCGTAATCTCACTTAATTTAGGTTTATAATCCAAAACTCTTATGTGAATGTCAATTATATACATGGGACCACAGGAGGGGGGGCATTGGCCTATGACACAATTGAGTGAGAATAGCATAAGAATAGTCACACCAAAAGGTTGTGTGATTTTGAGGTGTTACGATTTGTTTTGAGAGGCTATAGACTTCAATAACAGTAAAAAATAGGCAGATATATCTCAATAATGTAACGGTTTTGAGTAATTAAATCCTATCCAAGTGAGACTAAAGACCCACAAGAAAAAGGCTTGTATGGTCCAGCCTGCTGCTTTGCAGCTGCTGCCATTATCATAGCAAGTTAACATTAATGTTATGACTTAGTGAATAAATACGTGTCTCTGGCTGCTCATTGACTAAAGGTCACCTTCTATTTGTTGACTGTGATTTTCTTTTTTCTAGATGTATTTGCAAACGATTTGGAGGCTTTTGCTAGGTAAGGACTGGTTTGCAGCATTACAATTTCCTTGTTACTCTGGCCTAGTAGTTATGGTTAATCAGGTGTTATAGCCACTTGTGACCTGGCAAATTATGACTACAGAGATTGCCAGACATTTTCAGAAAAGCATAATCAACTTAACGTTGCTACTTTTTTAGTTGAGATTAGTTTTTTCTCAACAGGGACGCATTAAAGGTGTGTAAGTGTTGCACGAAACTAAACAAAATCTAAAAGTTTGGTTAAAAAGTTAAAGCTCTTTACTGTAACAGTAATCATTGATATAGTGTTTGTCCAGCAACAGGGGTCTCCCCAGCTCTTTAATGAAGAGAAAATATTTTTATCACGGTGGGTTGCCAATTTCACCCCATCAGGAGAGAGTATATCGGCTTCAATTTCTTAGTGTTTGTTTTAATTGTGTCTGCTCATCACTTCCAATTTCACTCATCTTGTATGGGTTCTCTATCCTGATTGGATCAAATTGGTATCCTCCTGACCTGAAATTGTATTTTCTGCTTACTGAAGAGCTGTAGAGACAGAGACCTGTTACACTCATTAACAATGATTGCTAACAGAATATTTAAAAAAAAGAAAATTACTTATAGTGCCTTTTAATGTGACTTATGGAAGCATTTTCAAATAAGTCTGCAAATGACATTTCATATACATTGCATAAAATGTGTTCTACATCACATAAGGCCATAGAAAAGTATTGTGGAGACCAGATATGTCACCATGCCATCATAATATTTTTATGTAAAATCTTTCTCAGATGGCTTCCCATTCTTTCACATTTGGGCACAGTGAAGAGTGGGAGCAACAACAAATAAGATATCAAAACTGCGACCAAACCAATGTTATGTATGGTCACAAATTTCAGTGCAACACAGGGCTTGAATGGTCTACAATTTTACCAAAACTTTTATATTTTCTCCAAAGAAGCCCTGGATAGCTGCGGCTACTAGTATTTAATTTCATCATCAAAAATGTTTTAAAGAATGTGTTATTTGTACCATAGACATGCTAAGAGAAGCACAATAAATGCAGAGGATGTGAAGCTCTTAGCACGTCGCAGCAGAGAACTGGTGAGTATCTCTCATTTGGAATTTGTCTTCAGGGATTATGCCCATGTGTTAGTGCCATTTTAACCTTAACCTTACATGACTAAACATTAAAAGATTGGGGCCAGTCATTTGACATTTTTGCCACTATCCCATTAGAACTTTAAAGCCATGTTAATTTATATAAATATTTTACAGCAGACAACCCATTTTGTATTTGATAACTTTATTTATTTTTTCAGAGCAAGTATATACAGAAGAAGAGTGAAGAGCTTGCCAGTAGCAATCAGGAGAAGAGGGAGTTAAAGAAGTCTACTGGGAAAAGGAAGAATGTAGACACTGAGGAGAGCATGGAATAGTGAGAATGCACAGGCCTTCAGTTTGGGAAATAATAAAACACTTGCCTACTAATGTAATTTAACTTTACAATGCAGCTATTGTTCACTTGTGCTGTAAATTTTGCGTAAATGTATATCTCAGCTCAATATTGTAAATACTGTTTTTCACAAAGTTATTGCAATAACCATTGTCCAGGAGCTTTTGGCCTCTAATATTATTTGCCCTGTGATCCACAATCTCCATTTACATCAAATAAATAATAGATCTGTAAAACAGCCCCCTGAGCAACCAAGACCTGTAGTATGTTATTGTCAACTTTCTGTTATGAGAATTTATTGGAAATTATCAACGTTTTTATCTATAGAATTCTTAAGTTTCCTTACATGCATCAGATTAGCTTTTCCTTTCGGTTAGTGGTTCAGATGTATTTCTCCATAGATCTGTACTTTTCTTAATTAATAAACCTAGTCGGCAAAACCTAAGTGGGGTTTTACTTAATATTTTGTTGACTGGGGTCCCACATGGGGCTATACTTTTTCCCACTACACCATATCTCTTCAGTGAAAACAGCTAATGCCATGTTAGTCAAATGTTCACCTATAGGCTCTGAACAACTGCAGTCCCCATTTTCAACAAGGTGGCATACCCGTTTTCCCCATAGCTTTGTTGAGTTGGCTCAACATCAGATTTGAACTGGAAATGTGCGACACCTTGATGCGTTTCCTGTTTAAATATGCTGCTGAGCCAATCAAAGCTATAGGAAACTGAACATGCACATCAGATCTACAATGTCATTTCTTTATCAAATATTGTAATCAATAGGTAACAAAAAAGTCCAGCCTCTTTGGGGTGACAACCAACTTCATCACCTAATACCTAGGACTACAAATAGAAAGACCCACCTTCAGATAAGCTATCAAAAGTGGAAAAAAGATGGTACAACCCCATGTCATGTCTGAGAGGGCCACACAAAGTGTTGGAACTTCAGTCTTCGTCCTTCAGAACAGTGACTTCAGTCAGGGTTCAGACGGAGACCTCGACCAGCAGAGCCCAAGGTCCCTAAATATGTGAATCAAATTAGATTTCTTTGATAGACAAAATCGACACAATTAACATCAACTAATTATATCTAATTCAAATGAGCTTTATTAGAGAACTCCCTTCATTTGACATGTTTTAAACACCTCTTAAAACATCAAGAGCTACTGAGCATCATTTACAACCACACCACTCTACGTTCTCACACCAACACTCACGTCCCCCAAGTGTCTTCAGCAGGTGTCATCCACATCAAGTTCACACTTACAGATCAGTTCAATAAACAAGAAAGCACACACCATACAGCATCCAGATCAGATTATATAAGCAAGACAAATATTCATCACAACATTCCACTACATGAGTTTGATACTACTTTTGCACTTGATATACTAAAGGATAGGAAAAATGGCAAAGATAAAAAAAAAGGAGATCTTGAAGTACTAATTAAAGAATGTCCATGTTAGGGGAGGAGCTTGTAGCATCTGCAGCTTCCATTCACACACTCAAAAGCAGTCAAATTGGGCCCTTTCATCGCACAACCAGTCCTTTTGCACTCTTCTCTCTCCGTTCGCTCACTCATCGCTTCACTCTTCGTCACAAGCCATCCTCAATCGCACTCATCAGTTCTTAAAATGTCAGTTGCGCAGTTCTTTCCATTTAAAAGTGGATAAAAATGAAAACACCCACCGTCTCTTTAGAACATGCGGAGTGAAGCCGTTGTTTGATGGCATAGCATTTACAGATGGGAAGAGGGAGTTGTGATACTGATATCACCACAACAATGCTGCCAAAGAGTAGCTTCCTCCCAGGAAAATGGAAGAGAGGTGAACTGCAGAAGAAATTTTAGTGAAGGCTTTTCCATGGAACTTGACGGCAAATAAAGTTGCACTTTAAACATTAACGTTTCAACCAGATTCTTTCCAATGCAAGATTGCATCCCAAGTAGATGATGACACAGTTGGATGACAGTGGCCCACAAACATTACTCATGCATTTTCTGAATGACCATATGTCACGTTTCACAATGCATGCATTAGAGAATCCAGTTGAAATCAATCAAGATAAAAACTTGACAAAAGGAGACATTAAAATAGCACTTAAGTCGGACATCCTGTAAACAACTCACTTCAACACTTTCTAAATTAAATCTTTAGCATTTTTTCCCCAAATGTACAAAACATCTTTCACAAAAGTGTTCAGTTGTTCAGATACGCATAACACCAGAAATAAATTCGTAAAAGACTCATCTTTCTCACAATACTTACCATACAAAGTATATAACTTACATACCCCACCCAGATGATTTTGACTCCATACTGGACCCAAATCCTGAGCTAAACCCACTACCACTGGTTGCAGAGTTTGAGCCAGTGCCCCAACCTAGACTAGCTGAGCTGGTGCCATAGTTGCTGTTGGCTGAACTGGAAAACCCACTCTGATCCCTACTGGAACTGGTTCCAGTGGAGGTGCTTCCTGAGGTGGAAGTCTGCCCTTGCTGGCTGGCCAGCATCCCCATCATACCCCAACTGCTCTGCAGAGCAGCCTGAGCAGCAGCCATCATGGCAGGGTTCAGGCTAAAAGAACCAAAATTTGCCAGATTGCTGTTAGTGCTGCTCCCTAACCCACTACGGCTACTGCCAAACCCTTGAGCAAAACCATTCCCAAACCGCCCTGCACGATCCATCCCCCTATTGCCATGCTTAGGCTCAGCATTTGAAATGTGCACGCTGACCCCCTTGACAATTAGGTCCTCTCCACAGAGAGACTGGGCAACCTGCAAAGAAAGACACAAGCAGGTCAGCTATGAGGCATAAGTAGTGAGTGTAAAATTCTGATTTGCTCAATAAAATCAATGAAGTACCTGGTCATCTGCGAAGGTGACAAACGCAAAAGCACGGAATGGCTTGGGGATAAAGACATCAGTAACCTCGCCATACTGCATGAAGAACTGACGCAGGTCATCTGTGGTCATATCCTCTGTGCAGCGGCCAACAAACACCTTCCTGCACCTCATTGGCTCATCAGGGCCCTGCTGTGTTGGCAAAAATGCAATGCAAGTTAGAAACAGCATAAAGCTTATTACTGATGCAGGCCTTTCAGTTCAGACCTCCATTATATATTGTGTATTTTGTTCTGTCATGCATAAAGGTGGGAATATTAACCTCGAACCCAACCTTTGAGTTTGGGAGTTTGCAGTCGCACCATCTTCCGTCAATCATATGACGCTGGGCAACCACCTTGTCTTGAGCTTCGTATTCAGTGAACCTCACAAAGCCAAATCCTTTGGAGTTTCCAGTCTTCGCATCACGCTTCACCTGCAGGGGCGATAATTACATGATCAGCCATTGTCTTGTTCCAAAGTACATATAAAAAAGCAAGGTCAGTTTTCTGCTAATATTGTAGACCATGGTAAAAAAAGTAAAACAAAGATTGCGCTGTATGTTGCATTTCTCAATCTGTACAGTCTGAAACATCATGCAAGATTAATAAATTATACTGAAGACCATGGGTAAATCATGTTCTTTAAAAAAAAACGGTACCTGCACTCCGGCTTCACGGTTAAGCCAAGTGCGGGCTCAATCTTTTTTAAATGTTCGTTTTTTGGCCCAGCACCCACTGTCAATGTGCGTGTACTAATTAGGTATGCTTAAAAGCCTGTTCCTTTGCCATGTTTTGTATCTTACCTGGACCATGATGACCTCTCCAAATGTGCCGAAGTAGTCTTTCAAGTCCTGCTCAGTTGTTTTCCAAGGCAGTCCCAATACTATCAAGTCAGACGTCTTCATGTCACCCCTCTTCATCTTCACAGCTGATGATGCGTCGATCTCTTCCATTTTACGTTTGTTATCTAGAGATGGATGAACACATCAAACACAGAAAAGTCAGTCAGTCTTAAGCTGACAAAGTAGTTTTATAAACCAGTGATTATCAGCGTGGGGTTCATTGGCCCCCCCATGGGTCCTTCAGGGGGTCACTCCCCAGCTAAATTATTTTACACTTGCATAGTCTCAATTATCCTATTATTACTACTGTAAAATACTACTACTTATTTACTCTTATTTTTTTGTTTACAATCCATTATGTATTTAGTCCTGGGTTTCTTACTGCAGTGCTGCTATGGCAACAGATTTCAACCAACGGTTTAGCTATTCATTGATTAATCTGTGTACATTGTAGATTGAGATCCCACATCATCTCAGACAAAAATGGAATCCAGGTTGGGGGGTGGGGATTGTATGTATGTAGTATTACTGATGAATTGAGTACAATGGGCCACAATGAAAACAAGCCCCCTTTAACATAATAACATTTGGCTGTACTAGCCGTTATGTCAACAACCGTGTTAATTAAGTATTCAATCAATCCTTGACATTAATACGGTTGAGAATCCTTGGCTGACACGGTGAGAGCAAGACATAAATAATGCATTACAGTGGCCATCTATGCTGACAAAGTGTAATGATACACTCAAAGGTGTTCCGAGTCCGTTAACACAAACCTTTTAGCTCGAGACCCAAAAGAGAAATTTGATGTTTGAGCTTATAGATCGGCTATTTACACTACTTAATTCAATCCCCCTTTTTCGGGGGAGAAAAGTTATTTAAAAATAAAAAATATTTCAAAAACAAAATGTACAATAAATTATATTAACTCGCCACAAAAATGGACCCGCAACCCACAAATGGGTCCCGACCCACTAACACGCACCTTTTGGGTAGTTGACCACATACACCAGGTTCCCCCAGCCGTTCTCGGGTGCGTGCAGGACCCCCTCCACCAGGCGCACACCCCGCATGCACTGGGACACGGGGCTGCGGAATCGCAGGCCGCAGGCCCCGGGGAACTGAGCCGACACCGTGGACAGCAGGATGGTGCCGTCGTCCTCGGACGGGATCTCCATGGGCTCCTCGTTCTCCTCCTCCGCCACGCGAATGTACACTTCGGCCATTGTTATCGACGAAAAAGTACCGTTATCAAAACAAAAACAACAGTCACTCCGGTTAGCTTTCTAGCTAATGCTAACCACGCTTCTTTGTAGGCTACCGTTAGCTGCAACACTACAAACTGCTCCTTTAAGCAAAGGGGTAAATGTGTTGCATTCCCCGCTTACTGCGGATTTAAAATAAAATAAAACTATAACCAAACTATAACTTTAGCTTAATTAAAGATTGTGGGTCTTCCTTTGTTTGTTTTATAATATTCGGTTCCACGGCCTTCCTTCTCCGTGCTCGCGCTGTTTCCTTTGTTCCGTCGATGTTTTGAATGAAAACTGCGTAGCTCTTCCTCTGAATTGCTCCAACAAATAAAACAAGCCGTCGTCGCTTTAGATGGAAATAGTACACACAAAATGTGTGGAATAGCGGTCGGTCGTGTTGTTGTTTTTAGCAGTACGATAATAAAAGCGTGCGCTAAGAACGTTTCTAAGACCGGAGAAAACAATTCTACCCGTCTGCCCGATCAAAATGGCATTATCAAACATCCAGGCAGGAAGTACGTCATCGCAAGCTTGCAACGGCGTTGCCAGCTTTTACGCGATTTTGCGAGAGAAACAAGCAACAGGGTCTATGAAAACGAGCCCAAAAGAAGCGACTAGGCCACACGAACACAGCAAATAAAATAGCTGCTATTTTCTACAAAAGTCTAGAAGAAAATGTAAAATGTTTTTCAAACAGAAAATAGCTGCTATGTTCTACATAAATCTATCTGGAAGAAAATGTAAATGATTTTCAAACATTTTAACAACCCAAATCTTGTATGGGGGTCCTTGGCACAAAACATTTCCAGATGGGTGGTCCACAGACAAATACATATAATTGTGTGGGTCCTTGAAAATGTTTGAGAACCACTGGTTTAATCAATATTAGAAATCAAGCTCAAATAAGTAACAACACTTAGAAACAAGCCCCCCTAAAAAAGCAACCCAATATGTACAAGCAACTTAACATTAAAAACAAGCCCAAAGTCGCTTCTAAAACTCGGACATGGCAACACTGGTTTGGCCCGTCTCATTTTACAAGCGGACGTGGTGTATCGTTTACACAAGCTATTGAAAAGAACAAATTTACAAGCCAACAACGGGTAGCTTCGCAAACGCGAAGCTACGCGTCGTTAGCTTGTAGATCTGTTCTTTTTGGAACTAGGTGACAACAGCTGCTGCTGCTGGCTGAGACCCGACAGCTGGCTGAGGGAGGGAAGATGGCGGGGTTACATTGTTTAAATATTTCTTTTTGTTTCAAGATCCTTTCTTGTTAAAATGTAACAGCTATACCTTCCCGTTATATGACTATTATTATAAAGGGAGCACAATTAGCTCCTCAACATAGCAGAACACAAGGAAAATAGAAAAATAAAAATAAAAAGGCAACATGAAATAACAGAACACATTTCTTGTTGAACAGCTACCATCCCATTATATAAAGTAGTATTATTATTAAGAGAGCACGGTTATTTTTGCTCCTCAACTTTGCACCAAACAAGGAAAATAGCAACAGCAAACAAAATCAATCAATAGATAAAAGGCAACTTGCAATAACAGAAATACATTTAATATAGAGTGAAAACACTGTATTGTGGACCACGCTTCTTGTAGATACCTATATATATATATATATATATATATATATATATATATGTGTGTGTGTGTGTGTGTGTGTGTGTGTGTGTGTGTGTGTGTGTGTGTGTGTGTGTGTGTATATATATATATGTGTGTGTGTGTGTGTGTGTGTGTGTGTGTGTGTGTGTGTGTGTGTGTGTGTGTGTGTGTGTGTGTGTGTACACACACACACACACACTCACACACACACACACACACACACACACACACATACATTTGTTATTACACAATTTTGCAGAGACATCACATAGCCTATGTAGGTACATTTACCAGTACATTTACCAGCAATCTCATATTGGTCAGTCAGTGCTTTCTTGTGGGTTTTTCATCTTATTTTTTAAAACATCCCCTCAGCTTCCCCCCTGCCCCCAAAGGTTTATTTTGGATTTACTACACAATCAAACACTGAAGTAGAAAAAAACCTGTGGATGTCAGGCAGGCTTGGCTTTTCATGGATCCATGGCATTACCATGAAAATAGGTTTCTGCTGCCACCTTTTCAGTGGCAACCCCACCTCTACTGATGCATAAACACCTTTAGTCTCTAGTCTCTCCCCATAATGAATGACCTAACAACACCTCCACCATTACCACAATGAATGCCCTGTTCCACCACCTTTATCTTTCAGCCTAGGTGAAGAGGCTTCACAGAGAGTCTACCTATACTACCTATATCTATCTATTATATATCTACCCTACCCCAGTGGTTCTCAGCCTGTGGGTCGGGACCCCCCACATGAATTTGGGGGGGTCTCCAGATGACAGTAAAGTGACAATTTAAGGACTTTTAAGACCTTTTTAATACCTAGCAAATAAATTAAATTAAAAAAGACTATTGCAAACATTGGCCAAATTGTCAAATAATATTAGAAAGAGGCAAAAATGTTGAAAACAGCTGATCTACAAGCTCACAACGGCTCGCAAGCTTGTGGATCAACTATTTTTACAATATGTATCTGTGGAACCGAATCAAACTAAATGTAATGCCTCAACTCCTACAATTCCAAGTGCTTGTCAGGGCGGGGGGTCTCCAGTTCAAATATGATTATTTTGGGGGGTCACGGCCTGAAAAGGTTGAGAACCACTGATCTACCCTACCCCACCCACCAGCATTCACCCAAACCTGCATACCTCTCTCAATCCAAGGGTGGGGCATGGGGGAGGTGGGCTGAAGCTCAGATGTGGATTGGGATAGTAGCAGCTAGGGGTCCATGGATTGAGAAAAGGGAACCAGACTCAGACTGTCCTGCTGTGCTCTCTGGGATGGGGGTTGAAAACCACTACATTTTAAAGACGTAATCAAAGCTTCCTTTACAAATGTAACTATATTCTAATTACACATTTTCTGAACGTATAATCTCGACTGATAATAGTTACTTTTTGTTATCTGATTACGTAATCCTGATTACATGAAGTCAGTTAGGCCTACTACCCAACCCTGCGCGAGCTAGGTTCATTGATTACCTGCCATCCTATAGTTTCAATGGATAGATATTATTTTGACAGTATATTGTTAGACTGATGCTATAAATTCCTGGTTTACCTGCGATCCTAGTTTACTGAGGCACTACACTGTCTCTCTGCATTTGATGTATGCGATTACCTTGTTTATTAAGTCGCTCTGGACAAGGCCAAGCATGCCTAATGTCTAAATTGTACATGTAATGTTTAGGGTGCTGTGTGTATGTCGGTCCTACCCTATACAGTTGTATACTGTACAAAATTATGCATATAGTTGGTTGCATGTTTGTTTAATCACCTTGTTTGTGATAGTTGTGATAGTGACATTTCATTATAATAATTTATAAGTCATTTAATGTATTGTTATATTCATTTAGATGAGTGCTGTTCAGTATAAATGTTAGGGTCAAGGAGATGCAGTTTCCAAGGAATAGTGAGGAAGGGTTTGCAGCAGAGACTTGAGACTCTGAGTTGTTAACATATCAAGCAGACTTTAGTCATCTTCTGCCAATATCAAGATAAAGCATTTATTATATTTGTCATAAACTCTGATACGGTAGTAGAAAAATAAGACAATAAAATGATGCAAGCCAAGCTGCCAGGGCATGTCATGTTAGAATACACTGTGTGATGTTATCAGTAAACAGTCTTATGAGACACTGTCGGTCGGTTCAACATTTTTAGGCGTCAACCTAGGGCTGGTCGCAGATTATGTGCTTGGTGAGAGGTTCCCTTTATTTTATCCACATGGGTGCATAGTGCATCTAGATTCTAGAATCATCAGTCTATCTATCAGGATTTAGTGGGAATAAATAGGAGAAAAGGTTTTTACAATACAATGACTGCAGAGGTTGACAGCCAGTGTTGTGAAGTGTTTGCAATATCAGTAGATGGCAGTAATGCACGTCATAGTCAGAACATGACTCTCATGCCATACTTTATTTGAAGTCAAGTGGAGCAGTTACAAATCACTAATTTGTAATATTACCATAGTTACCAAGCCAAGTCACTGATTTCCAGTGCATACATTGTGTTTTTAATATAATAACCAGTAATTAAAGCAATCACTTGAATTCAATCATTTTAAAATGCCAAGCTTAAAGAGTATATGTTGTCAACATTATACCCTTTTGCCACATAAGGTTGTGACTTTCAACCTGATGTCACTGTTATGGGCATGTCATCCTATATTATTGTATTAAAATTGGCCAATGGAAGGACTGGCCAGCAGACCACGTCATGTCACTATGACTCAGCCATATAAGGAGTTCCCAATGGAGCTCTGCCCAAATATGTGTGGACCTCAATGTGTCTTCAACGCATCAGGCCCAAACAAATCAGTCAGCTCCATATATGGGCTCAAAAGGGGGGCATGGGACAGGGACTGAGAGATAGAGATCGCCATATCTGGGAATTTCGGTCAGATTGGCAGCAACGTAAACCTCTAGTAGGCAAAGAAATTCTAATAGCAGATCTACAAGCTCCGAACACGTCACAAATGTAACACACTGTAAATTGGCTATAGGCACAGCATGACACCATCGTACGATGAAGTATTCTGGTTCAACTCAACAAGTCAACAAGGATAAGACATCTCAAACAGCTTTTTATTACATGTTCAATAACAGTACAATTTAGTACAGTATCTATCTTGCATCCAGCTCACCGTGGAACACCAACAGACTGAAATAAAATACAAAAAGTGAAAAGGTACATAAGGGTGCAGAGCTCTATCATATTAATGGAAAGAGAAAAGGGAATCTGTCTCAACTGAATTGCATTTTCACTTGTGGCCACACACAATTACATCACATTTATTGTACATCATCGCAGAAAAAAGGAAAAAGTGAAAATATATCACAACTTTAACCACTTATACCCCAAAGTTTGGCCAACCGGAGTCCCTCAGGGCTCTATACTAGTAAATTTGCCGTTTTCGCTCTACATTAAATATCTTTACTGAAAATAGTCGATCGACAAGCTCACAAAGCGTCATGTTGCGAGCTTGTCGATCTGCTATTTTCCTGCGTTTTCCCCAGAATACGGATGCTGGGGTTTAAGTGGTTAACAAAAGTGCTTCTGTATACAGTGAAATGTTCTGTCATTCAGATGCTTTCTGACTTAATTTAAGACCCCAAAAAAATTGTACAAAAAGTGTTTAATATGGACAGTATGTGAAGATGTTTTTGTTCCATTGAGTGTGGACATTTCAAGGAGGAAGAGGACTGGTTAAGAAGGATAGATTTCTCACAATGATTGTTATAATTATTACAAAAAATTGGCATCATTAGAACTGGTAAGCATAATTTACACTAAGTATGCAGTCAATATTAAGTCCTTTCTCCATTCTTGCTCACTCTGGTGCATAGCATTACCAGTATTAGTACATGATGTATGCAGAGTTGAGCCAAAAAAAATTGGCTCCTATCAAGATCAAATTATAGTCAATAGGTTACTCTCCTTTTGAGAAAAACAGATCTAGGATCTTTGCACCATTGAAAGCAAGTCTACAGCATGCACATCTAAATTAACTCATGGCAGACAAAATGAGAATGTCTTAACTTAAAATTTCAGACCATTATTTTCAGACATTGATTTGTACATTTCATTCACAGAGTTGCAACTGCAGTCCCAAGCAAAGAAAGTGTCTGTCTATTTAATCAGGCGAGGTGTTTCACTCAAAGTGGATAATAAACACATTTCCCCCATCCATATAATAAAATCCAGCCATGCCCCAACCATCTCACAACCCAGCCGTATTCTACCCCATCCCTCCCCACCCAAAGTCAAAGGCATGTACAAGAATTAAGGGGTTAACTGGATAAAGGTACTCATAACAACTCCTTTTGTACTGGAATGAGCATTCATCACAACTTATAGCATGTGCTTGGTTAGTTAACATAGTATTAGTTGAGAGGCAAAGCTTCTTCATGTGCAAAAAGCTGTGATGAAACAAAAACAGCTAGTATATAAATACATCATGGACAGTTTCGAAAGCTGCTCGTGTAATCTGATCAAGCTTTTGCTTCTGCATGTTTATTTTCTCTCATCTTTCTTACATGATTAAACTGGATTAGAAAGACAAGCTTTAATTTCAAACATGTCTAAAACAACTGAGGAAATATGACAAAGAAAAAAAAAGAAAGCCATCGAGCCATCGAGAATAACAAACCATCAGAATAGAATTCTTAAAAAAAAAAAAAAAAGTTAAATAATTTGTACAATTACACTCCAACATTTGCTTTCAAGACGCATACATTTGCATGGGATGATAGTGTTGTTTTTCTCTTTCAAGGTAACATAAAATGGTCCAAGAAGGAATGCACAAGTTTCTGATTTGATACCACAGGAAATCCTCTTTTTAGCTAGGTGATAAAACAATTGTGCTCTTCTTTGTGTAGGAAAGGCATTGGTTTCCCTTCGTTTATGTGGTGTCCAAGTCAGTTTAAACAGTGTTGAAGAGGATGCTGTGAAATATAACATTCTGAAGTTGTAATGGTCTTCCAGTCAACTTTGGAGTTAAAATAACATCTGAGGAGCCAAGACAGATCAATGTCAGAATTTGACTCACCAGAACGGCACATTTTCTCAAGTGTAATGAATTAGTAAAACAAAGCAAAAAAGGTGACTCATTTGCGTTCATGGAAAGAATACTAAGGCTAATCAATGCACAACTGACCAAGATGGGAACTGAAAAATGAATTGTACCTCGTCAGCTATAGCAAATTAATGGGTGGGATAATTGTGTGTATAATCCTTGATTATAAACACAATTATAAACGGAATAAGACTGCTTCTACTGAAAAGACAATACACCAAAATTCTGATAATCACAAAATTGGAGAAATATAGGAATGACGCTCATCACAATGTTGGCTAATGTAAAAGTCTGAATTGCAAAAAAAAAGAGAAGAGGATCACCTTCAGGCTTCAATTCCAGATCTTCAGAAAACTGTCCCAGGATCCTGTTGCAACTGCCATACCATCATCAGTAACCCCCAGGCAGCTAACACGGTTGTCATGGCCAGCCAACACACCTAGGAGAGGACCACAGCAGCCATTTAGTCAACAGTAATTATTCTCAAACTTTTTTATTTCAAAGACCCCCAGTTTTATATGCAATAGGCCAGGGGTCTTCAACGTTTTCAGGCCAGGGACCCCCTAGCTGAGAGAGAGATGAAGCAGGGACCCCCTCTATATAACTTTTTTTCCTTTAAATTAGGTCTGCTCTTTTTTTCCTCTACACCTATACCTCTTTGCCAAAAATAGCAGATCTACAAGCTCACAACGCCTCGCAGCGCGAGGCGTTGTGAGCTTGTAGATCTGCTATTTTTGGCTAAAGTTTTCCTCAGAAAAGGGACGCTAGGGTTCAAGTGGTAAATGTAAAAAAAAAAAATCGCACAAAGATTTGGTGGACCCCCTGTAGTAACTCTGAGGACCCCCTAGGGGTCCCGGACCCACTGTTGAAGACCCCTGCATTAGGCTATGGACACCATTTCATACCACTTTTATCTCTAGGACCCCGATGTACACTGAAGAAGCCTCATTGCTAATTTAACCCAGAGAGAGTACACATGGAACCAAAAGGACCTGTAAGGGTACATTTGGTCAGGTCCCTTTGGTTCAGTGTTTTACAAGCCCGTAACTCCTCAAGGACTCCTGAGGGTCCACGGACCCTACGTTGAGAAACCAGTGGTCTACGCATACTGCTGCATGATCATACATTCACTTTCATTTGACTACTCTGTAGTAATTCGTAGGTTATGTGCAAAATGTTTAAGGAGTAGTTTAAAAAAACAAAAAATCTCCATGAATTCAAGGCTTCATGGGGTGTGCAAGGTGATGTTTCATGGGGTGTATACTTGATATAAAATAAGTATTTTTTTGGGGTGAACTACTCCTTTAGCGCTACTCTATATACTTCCCCAGCATCCCCCGGGATCTGTACTTGATCCCTTTGCCTAATCTACAAGCTCACAGCACACATCTTGTGAGCTTGCACATCTAACATATTTGCCAAATGTTGAAATGTTTGACTCCCACCCTACTATTATCAATTCAATTTTATTAAAGTTACTATGACATGCTGAATACGGATAACGGGTTGAAAAGTTGTTTGATGTGGTCATGCTCCGAGTACTAACCAGCACGGTCAGCCTTTAGTGTGTCCCACACATTACAGTTGAAGTCATCGTAGCCGGCCAGAAGGAGACGACCGCTCTTGGAGAACGCAACAGAGGTGATACCACAGATGATGTTGTCGTGGGAGTAGATCATCAGTTCCTGATCAGCGCGCAGATCAAAGAGCCTGCAGGTGGCATCATCGGAGCCCGTGGCAAAGGCATTGCCATTGGGGAAGAACTGCAAATGAGAAAATACACTGAAACACCCACATGTCTATATATGTGTAATCCCAAAATGTGGAAAAACACTGTGCAAATTGTATTGGGAAAGGCATGATCTGACAGGGTAAATGTACAATATTGTCTGTGTCGGGCGGAAACCTTCAACCTTGTATGCACAAAACTATTACTTTTTAGTATATAATATAATTTAGTCACAAGCTCTTGTTAATACATCTCATTGGTCCAAAATGTATAAACCACAAGAGACTCAACCGCTTTTACTTTCAGAATTGTTTCAAATGTAGACGATCTACAAACTCACAACTCGTCACAAAGCTGTAATATGGAGATACTACAAGGTTTCTGCCCGACAGCAACAATATGCTATTGTAAACCACTTACACAGATGGCATTGATATCGGACTCATGACCGGTAAATGTCTGTCTGCACATGCCCTCTCGGACATCCCAGAGCTTCGCAGAGGCGTCACAGGCCCCAGAGACGAATAACCTTGTGTCAGGGGCCAATGACAGGCTCATGACATCACCCGTGTGTCCAGCAAATGTGGTTGTCTGCTGCCCAGTCTCAATGTCCCAAAGTGCACTATGACACACAAATAATCAGAATTAGACAGATCTGCATACCCGTTTGTACCACTTGACTGAATTTATTTGATAAAGAAATATACAAAATGTAAATGAATGTGGGATTGTAATTCTTATATTTACCAAGTGGTATCTCCAGAACTTGTAACAATCTGGTTGTCATCAACAAAGCGACAACAGGACAGGTAACCTGGTATTCAAAGAATGAATGCGACAGTCATTAAAAATTATATTTCAATATACATTTGAGAATATTCCCAACTCAACTTTGGAGATAAATCACCAAGTCTTATGAAATGATTTACAAATGTTTACATTCTATTAAAGCAATTCAAAACTAATTTTAGTCTAGATGTATTTAACTAATAGTTATTGCTGCCATTGTGCTATAGGGTTTCCTGCAGGATAAAACTAAGTCTATGTGCTACTGGAGGGGGATGCACGTACCTGCACACACACGTTAAGGCTGCACAATATGGACAAAATGTCATACCTCAATAGTTATTCCAAATATCTCAACAGTGATACAATATCTCAACAGCGATACAATATGACTATGGGTTCACACTTATTTTAAAGTTTAAGTGTAGCAACAGTTAAAACAAACTATTCTTCAAAGAACAGGATATTACAGGTCATATTTTAAAACGTTTAGTCTGACGTTTAATCTTGGTGCTGACCAATTCAGTCTCAGTGGTGCACCTTGACTGAACTGGTCTGGCAGAATTCCTGCGTTACTCGCGTGAAATATATTTTAAGAATGTTTCGAATTTAGGCGTGACAAGTGATGGTATTTATTCAATCAAATTATCCCTGTATTCAAGGGACTTGTGCTATAGTCACTCTTTGTAACTTTAACAATGTTGTAGCTAATTCAAGGTTCACTTAATTTGTGTCCCATGGGAGAAACTTGTCATAAGACTAAAACCTGATATATATACACCGACATACAGTACATAAAAATAAAAAATAAACTGTATGGTGACACATGTGCAGACACCTAGCAAGTTGAAGTATTAAGTCATTTATACTCATCGCCTTTCAGGCATACCCCTCAGGCCATAAGGAAGGACATAATAAATAAATTACATTTATAATGATATTTGACAAGTACATGTTTATGAATCCTATACCTAGCATATATAATGTGTGCAAACTATGCTTCCGTATGTGAAAATTAATTCATTATAATGTCAGAATGGTAAAAATGCAATGATTGGGTTATATACCTGTATGTCCAGCGAGCTCACGGCTTACGCGTACATTCCCCTCTCGAGTTTTCAGATTGTAAATGGAGCAGATATTGTCTAAGCCTCCACAGGCAACATAATTTCCTGAAGGCGCATATGCACAAGTCATGACCCAGGAAGAGCGAAGAGGAATGGCATGGACCTACAAAAGCACACACAAGAAAGATATGTATTTTAATGTTAAACACATGATGCCTTTCACTTTCTCCTCCATATATCTTCTTTTGAGCATAAATGTAACCTTTGATTTTTGCAGTGCAAATGAAATTAACCACTTAAACCCTACATACTTCATGTCCATGGCCCCTCATTTGTTTTCCCCTCTACACCAAATCTCTCTGCCGAAAACAGCCTAGATTGGGTTATTTACTTATTTTGATGAAAGTTTGTCTATTTTAGCCAAATATTCGCTGTTTATGACCTGCCCAGAATAGGGATGCTAGGGTTCAAGTGGTTTCAAAGCCTGATTAAACAAACAAAGCACGGGGCAGCTTTCTCTGAGTGACGTAACTGAAGAATGCAACAATTAGCTCTTAGTACAGGATTTTGTTATCAAGGACCAATTCATAATATTCTCATGACATGCGCTGCCCTGACAAGATGGCACAATGTGACGGCTCACTGTGCCATCGTTGTCATTTAATGATAAATAAGTTATGCTTAAAAGTTATGGACAACTTTAACCATTTAAACCCTATACAATTTCCCCCAGGAGTTTCTACTTGGTCCCCTCCTTTTTTCCCTACATACCAAATGTCTTGGTCAAATGGCAGATAATCTACAAGGTCACAATGCAGGGAGTTGCAACACATGGTGAGCTTGTAGATCTGCTATTTTCACACTTGACATGCCCAGAATACAGCCACGGATGAACAACTTTAATAATACAAAGTGCACTGCAAAAACATCCCAATATAAGAAGTGAAGTTGTGGATGCACACTTGAACATGGAGCACACAAGTAAATAATGCTGGTTTAAATGTGGTCGCGTGCAGTGTTACACACTAAAAACAGCCTATCTACAAGCTCACAACGTATCGCAGCTTCTGATATTTTTGGTGTGTGACACGGCTGTGCATATAAAGTATAAACCAGACATAATATATAGGTCGGTCGCGTTTAAACTAAAGCCAATACATTAAGAAAAATATCCTCCAAATTCAGAAACGATGCTATGAGAAAACTAAGATTTTCGATATTTTACACTTATGGAATTGGAAAAGATTTGCAGTTGCATACACTCATGAGTTTTGCCCCGGTACTTGTGAGTGTTTTTAAGGGTCTAATCCAGATGTCAACAATACACTACTTGAATCGTTAAACACACATGCTACATTAAAAGCATGTTGATAATCAGAAAGACTTTTGCTGTGTGTCACTCCCAGTCTCTCTCTTCACTACACTATCCAAAATAAAGGCAGAAACGCCCAAAAATATACATCTTAAAAAAGATGGCGACGCATTTAGTGTCCAATCTGGTGCACCATCTGCTTCAAATAACTTTACTGACATTGTCAACCAGTAATGTATTTGTCCTACTTGACACCAGGATCAATATTTGTCAATAGAAGAGGCCTGGAGACCACTTCACCACTAACTGCAGATCATCTGCAATAGTGAAGTAAACGTCCAGTACTAGTTATATTGTAATACCAGCCAATACATACAGATTGGCTAATTATAAAGGTAAACAGTGAGTATAAGCTGTAAAAAATAGACAACCTCCCTGCATCAGCTAGTGAGGACTGAGGAGTAAGAGTCCTTTGCAAACAATGATTGGAGCACACAGATGCCTTTTTTCCTTTACTGATACAAAATAAAGTACAGTATATGCCGTGTCAGTCTTTGGTTATGTGCAGAACAATTGCGTAAAATCTGCCTTCATGTTAACAGTACACTACGTGTGGCATAGTCGGATTAAAAATAAAAAAAACAACAAAGAAGCATTGGTGCTCAGAACCATTGGGCTCACCCTACACAAAACGCATAGAACAAACCAAAGCAAAATGCAAGACATATGTGCTGCAAGATAGGAATCGTAGTACAAAACGTCAAAGTAAATGCAAATTCAGAAATGCCTGTATCACGAAAGCAAATAAATTAAAGAAGAAACACTGAAAAAGTCTCAACGCATGAAAAGAAAGCTTCAGAATGTGACTAAATGTGTTGCAACAAATCAAATACACACTGTATATATATATTTTCGTAACACAACAGCAATGTTCTGGAGGACACCTACAGGGAATTGAATTCATTCTAAACTAAAACTACTAATAAAAGCAATTCTGTAAATATCAAGTTCATGCATCAATAATAGTTTGATAAATGTTGGTATACAAGTTACTTTATGTACCAGTAATTTGTGTTAGGCTATCAGGTAATTAAGCAATAACACAGATATATCAATGATATCACAGCTACGGGAGTTTAACACACTTCTTGTCTTGCAGACAACATCCATTGTATATACCATGACTTCTCGTTTCTTACTTAAAACCATCTTTTCTAATTTAAATGTTCTGCTTAATTCTGATAGCGACACAGTGAGCTAATAAGACAGGAAATGTAGTAGAAAGGGGGGTGACATGCAGCAAAGGGCCCCAGGCTGGACCTGAACCTGGACCAGCTGGGGGAAGGACACAGCCCCCACATGACACACTACCAGGTAACCTCGCGTCACCAGTCTTTCCACCTCGGAGGAAAGCCTGGTATGCGTTACTGAAGACCCATATGATCCGGTCTAGGCCACGCCTACTGAAAAAAAGAAAAAGAAAAAGGAAACCCTCTTTCCGGATTGTCGCGATCCAGTTTTGCGGTGCCGCTTTGTTTTGGTTCCCCAATCCCTATTTAAATGGAATAGAATTTCCCCGTGGGATAATACGGATAATACAGACGCTAAATAGTCTCCGGAAAGTACATTCACATTTATATTTAAAAAATGAGCTAAACTACGCCGCATCAAGGATTTTATTAGGACGGACCTATTTTGGGGTAACGTCTTTCCGGATTGACGCTGATGACGCGCCCGGTGACGTAGGGCTACTTCCGCTCCCGACCGGATCATATACCCGAAAAGGAATGCTGCCCAGGCTACTACCAGGTGAACTACCGGTATGCCCTACAACCTTTTTAGCCAATTGGTCTCTTCTTCCCTTACCTTCTCTACCAATTTAGTCGATATGCCAATTGCACACACATTCCTGTGTAATCTTGGCACTGCTGGCCCTAATGGCTCACCTGCCAGTGAGGAGCCCCCACCGGGAGGACATAGTACATCCACCCTACTCCTCAACATTCGACATCAACCTGCTGACCGGCGCTGCCCAAGCCAGTAGGAGCCTGTGGTGCAGGCTCCTAATCCCTCCCAATCCACGAACATGGCTGATTAGGCTCATATGGACCAAGCTGCCTGCACCAGAGGATTCAAACCCCTGAACAGGAACTTGACACTTGCACCACCCAAGCGCCCTACTTTAAACTTTTACATGAATATGTCCCTTACGTGTCCTCCAGAAAACGTTTGTGTTCACTTGCAGCTTGCACAACCTAAGTGCCCTACTTTAAACTTTTACATGAATATGTCCCTTACGTGTCCTCCAGAAAACGTTTGTTAACTTTTGCAGCATTTCTAGAGTCAACTTATTTCCTTTGACTGTTTTGTAGCATATTTCAAATTAAGACTCTTCTCTTGTAGCAAATTTTGCATTTGTTGCATTTGTTTTACGTTTTCTTGTGCGTTTGAAATTGGCTTCTATATTTGGAGCTCATTTCTCATGATGTAATTGCTTTCCTTTTTGAAGTGTAATCGACCATCTTTCTATTAACAGCAGGTATGGTTATAGTTTGAGATAATACTTCAAACATGAATGGAACCCGATTCTATTTATAAAACTGTACCTTGTTTGTGGTATAGCTGTCCCAAATAATGAGTTTGCCATCTTGGGAGGCACTGACCAAGAGCCTACACACATGAGAGAAAAAAGAAACAAATAAATACATAACCGAGTCACAGGTCTCATAGAAATATGTACAGACAGACAGATAGGTGAGCATATCCTTTACCTCGAATCTGTTCCCCAGTGCATGGCATAGATTTTAGCCAGATGTCCCCTCAGTGTTCGTCTTGTACGCATCTGAATTCGGCCAACAGGGTCAATGTTGGCTGTGATCTAGGAAGAAAAATGCAAAAAGTTGTTTAGTATGAGACTAGATTTTTTTTTGTTCAATGGATAACTATAATTGTTAATAAAGATGTTACCTGTGATAGTGTGGCATCTGCACATGCTTTCCTGGCATCCTGAAAAAATAAACAAATACATCTTTTACATTTATATTATTTCAATTTCTGATGTTTATCAATTTGAAGAGCATGTTCTTAGTGTGCAGCATTCTTCCGTATAGATTATTGATGGTAAATGGCGAGGTAAACAACAGTTAATTACTCACTCTGATCTGATTTTTGAGCTGCTCCGCCTCTTGGCGCAACTGGTCCAGTTCACTCATTTTCCTCAGCTTTTAGAATTACGTTACTCCAGCTGCCGGGACACTTGTTGATCTGAAAGAGAAAGACAGAACTGACACCATCTACTTCCCATACTTGGCTCTTCCAGACATCTCTGTAGGTATTAGGGGTGCAACAGTTAATCAATCTAATCGGTTATAAAAATAATACATTTCAATAGAATAATCCATTTACAAAAAATACCGAAAATAGCAGATCAACAAGCTTGCTTGTAGATCGGCCATTTTCCGCTATTTATCCCTGACAATGTTGTACAACATAGGTTGAAATAGGGCTTGTCATTAATCAGACTAATCGATTTAGTCGATTATAAAAAAAAACTACAAGTTAGATAAGCTGACAAATCATGCCCATGTTACTAGAACGCTGTGTCCACCCGCCGCAGCGTGTTTTTTTCTTGAACGCAGAGTATGTTTCGAGTTGCTTTCAATGGGAGCGCCATGCATTTATGCTATGCTGTAAACACCTGCAGTGTGACAAGGCACTGAGCATCTATTCTGCATTGTGTGTTTACATTGAAGAGTGTTTTTATCTAGTCGCCGACGCACAGTTGAAATATTCTCTAACTCTAGGCGTTTGGATTTTTATAAGAGCGCCTTGCATTTTATGCTGGAATTCTTTTTTTAAACCCTTTGATGGACACATGGCCTAAAAGGCGTCGTTATCCTATTGACCTCAATCCTTCAGATATTGAGGATTTTAACCAAATGCCACTTCCATCAATACATAATGTGCAGGAAATATTGCCCTCCTGGACAAAGTTCAGAGTAAAACTGATCATTCTGTACAATAATAAAGCAATACATCTTCAGTAAAATTAGCAGAGCTTTGACAACATATTTGTCTAACTAATCATGACTCATTTTAACCACTTCATTGACCAGGGTGCCCCAGGACTCCTCTTTTTTCCCCTATACACCAAATCTCTTAAAATAGCAATTCCAAGGCTCACAACGTAGCTGAACACATTGTTGTGAGCTTGTAGATTATTATTTGTATTTTTTCTAAACCAATTTTGACAAATGTTCACATGAGCAGAATAGGGATGCCAGTGCTCACATCTCTGTTGAGGGATCTAAAGGACATAGGCATGATCCCTGCAACACCAATATGTATATTTTAGAACTTCGGTCAGGGTTAGCCCTGAGTGTTTTGAATACTGAGTCCTTCCAGCACCACCACAAAATGGCCAAACTTTTGCTTGGACCCATCTAGTGAATGCATGTCTTTTAAAAAGATTAGGAGAGTGTATTGGCAAGAATCTGGCTATATGATAGGCATCACAAATCACGATTCAATACCATGCCGTTTTCAAAATGTTTTGAAAGATTACAAATAAAAATGATATTGTCACAATATCGATCGTGGTATTTGGTCTAAAAGAATATTGTGATATTTGATTGTGTCCATATCCCCCATCTCTAGTGTGAGGTACTATAGTACCTCACACTAGAGATGGGGGATATTGACTAGCTGAAAGGGGAAAAAACTGTACTCAGACTTTCCCACAGCACTGGGGTAAAATGCTGTTATGCCTACTTTGACCGGGTCATCGGTCAGTAGGAGACTCTTTTGAGTCTGCCGGTCATCAAATTATTGGTTTAGGAATGAGACAAAAACTAAATAATCTCCATGAATTCAAGGCTTCATGGGTGTGTAATTGATAGAAAAGTCATTTTTTTTGTGTACTATGCTTTGAACCCTGGTGTATTGTAAAATGTGCCTTCACTTGCTTTAGCATGAACCTATGCTTTAATATCTTACTACATGCAAAACAAACGAAAGACCACCGTCCTTTGATTTAATTTACACTGGTGTACTTCAGTATAGCAAGATGATGTAACGTGTCATTAAATTCATTCTTTTGGGCAAGGACCGCTGGCCTAGCGGTCCAGGCACTTAGGCTCTAATGCAGCCTGATAGCACGCCGCGGGTACGAGTCCCATTCCCCACGACCTTTGCTGCGTGTCACTCTTCGTCTCCCTCGCCCCGTTTCCTGTCTGTCTCCACACAAATTCTATTGATAAAGGCATAAAAGCCCCCAAAAATATATTTTTTTAAATGTATATGTTTTACAGCTGCAATCTACGAGTATTAAAAATGGAAATTGTGCATCTAAATTAGAAGAGACTCCTGCAACCACTTAAACCCTATATACTTCATTGAATGGAGACCCCCAGGGGTCCATATACTAGGCCCTGTGCTTTTTTCCTTCTACACCAAATATCTTGCCCAAAAAAAAGAGAAACATAGATCGGCTACTTTCAGCTAATGTTCGCCCCAGAATAGGGACGCTAGGGTTCATGTGGTTAAATAGGCCAACTGCTTGAGTTGTTACAAAAACTAGGATGAAACTATTCATGTTCTCCTGGGTAACATTCCAATCACATACTGTATACTTCCACCTTTTTTCAGACTCTGTACTAAGTTTATTACATAAATAATATACAATATACAGCAGCATATACCTTAGTGCGAACTCCTCTTGTTTTTTGTATATAAGATGATACCTTAAATGTTATCCTGGATAACATTCATGAGGCAATAGTGCATCAATGAATTATTTTAGAACTTTGGTCAGTGTTAGCCCTGAAACAACCCCTAGTAGTATCAAGCATATTTGGCTAGCCTAAATACTTTTAATAACTTGGCATAAAGCTTTCCCTTTTCAGAAACATTGTTTGCTTGTGAAGGTCTGTGGATTCTTACAGTTTGGAGTTCCTCCATCTCATCACTTCTCCTTTCCAAGCGCCTGATCAGGGTCAGCTGACTGCACGATAAACTGCGTTGTGGCAAATAGCCTAAAGTTGTGGCTTACTGACTGACTGTTCTCAGGTCTCTTGAGGGCAGTTCCTGCCTGCTGCCCTCTGAAGCTGAAAGACAGTTTCTACATTTCCAGCTGAGAAGCATCAATTGTATGTCTGTGCAGTAAGCACTTAGGCCTTCAAGTAGTAACACAAATGTATTTTCTCAGATGACAGCTTAGCCTGTGTTGCTGCATGATCATAGTAATTGTTGCGTGTGCCAACCCTGCCCTTACTCAACATCTGCAGTATAAAGAGATGACAACGTGATTATGAAACCTGCAGTAAGCCTAATACAATTTTGTATTGTGGATCAAAACATTTTCTAATCATGTTGGAGTCTAGTTTTAAATATTGCCCTGATAATGCTATGTTCACCGGGTCTAAAGCTGGATCAGAGACAGGATCATAACCAGCACTATCACTGAGCAAGTCCATAATCCTAAAAGCTAAAACCCTTTCAGTTAAGTCTCTAATCCTATCCATGTCCACATGAAAAACAGCTGGCGAAGCCTGAGCAGAAGTCGGAAATATGCTATTCCACTCATAAAATAATAGGATGAGATTAAGCTTAATTCTGTTACATATAACATGCTTAAAGCAAGTGCCTGGATTTTCTCTCTGCTCTCACTTTCTGTCAGACTCAAATTTAATTTGAAAGCAACAGTGCCATCACCATCCAAATTGCAGTATAGATTGCATTTGCAGAGAATCAATACACATTCATGAGCATCATCAGATAAACACATGTGTACCCAGTGTTGACATCAACATGAGAAATCAATCTACTATAAAAATGCAATAATAATAATAACTACAAGTTCTAATAACTATTCTGCTGTTCAGTTCCCACGACTTTGCTTAACACAGTGGGTCCGATATGCTGACAGTAACATTGGCTTGCATGTTGTACCATGATTTGCCTACAGTAGTGGGACAGTTTGCATCATGTTTGAATATCTGTTGTGAGAAAAACTGTAGCAGCAGTACGTCCGTTTGCTACCCTAAATAGATTGCAAGGTTGAGCACCTTTCTCTCCCTCTACAACCACACTACTCATCCTATCCCACCTGAATTGTAACATTACCGCAACTAGATAATACAGGGCAATAATATTGTAGTTTAGTCTGATGCTATCTTGGATATATCATTTTCGAAATTGGCTGAAAGCCGCGCAATGTAATACTAATCTGCCTTGCACTGATGGAAATCCGAGAAGATGCAGCTAACGCCATCTTGTACACCGCTGCCCGGTAGTTAGCCTGCTAGCAAGCTGGTCGCTGTGTGTAGGCCTGTAGGCAGGGCAGAACAACTCACAAGACATTTCAGCACTTTAAATAGAGCCATTTCCTCTTATAACCCAGACAAATCCCTTCATTGTCGACATTAACTCACAACCGAACGTCAGTGTGAGCCGCTTGTCACATATCGCTTGCTAACGTTACATTTCCAGAAAGACTGTCTGTCTGTCTGCTGTTCTTCCGCAATTAGGCGACTGCTAGGTAGCTAACGCAACGTTCAAGTGAACGCGCTCGGCTAGGTGGGTTTAACTAGAACTACTCCGGGGCTGTTTGCCTGCCTAGTGGAAATCCAATTACTTCGATACGTGCAATCTCGTTACGGTCAACCGTGCCTTTTTGATTTGATTACAACGTATATGTACAGTTAGCTGGCTCTCTCTACTGTGATCTAGATGAGGAGAGAGGAGGAGGTCCCAATCCTCCCTCCTGACTGGAGAAACTGCAAGGTCGGGTGGTGGCCAGCTTGACTTGCATTCAGATTGCAATAAGGAATGTAAAGGATTCGAGTACATATCGTTTGGTGGTAGCTCCCTTCCCCCCCAAAAAAAGACAGTTTACTGGCATAACCTTCCATTTCCACTGGAACACCCAGGCTGACTGCAAGTGGCGTTGTGTTGTATTGGTGGCACAAGCCAGAATGGCTTGCAACCGCATTTCCTTCGTGCTGTATTACAATAGTTCATACCAATCTACACCTATATTTATTTATTTTGTATTCCTGATCCGGCCGTTAAGAATTATTTTTTTTACTGTAAAAGTAACGTTTGCACCAACGTTTACATTTCCTCTATCGGACGTTTATTGCTCCAGTCAGTCAGGCAACGGAGAGGGGCTGTGTCATCAACTGGCAGCCAGCCTATCTCACAATATTAAATCAACATTTTCCATTTAGATACAGGTCATCAACGTAAGCCTGTGAGCCTTTATGAAATCACTAATACCGCTCTCCATTAGCAGCTCACGTAACATAATACCAGTTGATAGGAAATCTTATTAGCCACATAGCATTAGCTGGTTCAAGCTGATTTAGGCCAAACAGCCCCTCATCGTTGACATCAAGCGGCATTCAGCTAGCACCCATTCACTGACATTCATTAAATAGGGCAAGGAAGCAGCATTTAGATGTAAGTGATGTTTATCGAGAACAAATCACAACGGCATACCCTTTAGTTTTTTCCTAACAACCACAGATTGCTTTCATATTTGCCCGCACCGATTTACCAGGTATCCCCCCCTCTAAACTATAAGTCGCTAACAAGCTAGCTGCCGACAGATACCCCACCCCCGGGCACTGCTATTCTCACACAATATCCCTCAGCCAGCTCTATTCTCATCGCAGAAAAATACAAAGAAAGTCAAACGGTCGTCCTGGGTGTTTCCTTCTCTTTAACTTACCTGTTTCAATGTTGCGTTTGGCTTGGTGTCTTTTGCATTGACTGGAAATGGAAACGGCGTATCCCTCCAATGCACGCATCAACGAACGGCGAGCAGCTAGCTGTGGAACTAGCTAGCCAGCTAGTTGTGTGTGACTGTGTGTGTGTGTGTGTGTGTGTGTGTGCGGAGCTACGGTTGGAGAGCTTTGACAACCTCAGTCAGCCAACCGGAGAGGCAAGGCAGGGGGGGAATCACACCCACAACGGCTTCTTCTATGGGGCTCGACGACACGGTGACTAGTGTCGACACTTGTGGAAGAAGCAGCCGAAAGGGAGACACAGCAATACGTTTCCGAATTCAACAAGGGAGCCTAATGTTTCCTTTTAGCCAGACTGTTAACCCGTGTCCTTGCTCTGGGAACGCTCTCATCCGGCCATCGAACGAACGAACGAACGGAACGACGAGATGGGCGCGGTAACCCTCCCTGCAATCAGCTGTGGGAAACCCCACGCTGCCTGCAGCAGCGGTTAGGTGGGAAGAGGAGCATGTCAAAACATAGTTTGGGGCAGATAGGATGGATGCATATTGGCATCTTCAGCATTTCCCAAAATGATGAAGATGTCAGTGTGCATCCTATCTCACCAAACTATGTTTTGGGACATCTGCTTTGCTTTTCCTATTTGGAGATTCAATGATTTTTTAATACTGGATCGGTACCAAAGAGAACATGCTGTTCGTTTGCAAGCAAGCATAATAATCATAGACCTATATAGGCTGAGTTAGGCCCAATATGTTAAGCATTCATGTGTGTGTATTATACAAATCTCCTTCATTTTACAAATGTCTACTATTGCAGTAGTAGGCTAATGCCAGACATGTCAATCAGTGTCAGTGTTTCAGTATGTCAGTATTACAAATCTAATTAAAAATCCCACTTCCACTAGAAACCCCCCAGTGTCTGTTTTTAAATATGTGTCAGTAGGTTTCTGAGCCATTTCTTATTATCTGCTTTGAGAATTCAGGAAAGCCGGAAGAATCACAATTGACATGATGACCCAGAATAAGTAGGTACTCGGGGACCTCAGGCTTGGAGTAATTAGTGTTAGGCCTAGAGTCATTCATAAGTCTCCACTATAGAGCAACATCCCAAAACATGTTACAGCTTTCCTTGGACAAACAACCTTTAATGAAGCTCCATTAGTAATTGTTTAATTGTTTATTTAATTTATTTGTACTTGCACATAACTATTAACAGGTAGCCACTGGAGAGCAACCAGGGATCAGCTTCAGCTCAAGCCTGCATGCCTTTGATATGAAAGAAACCCAGAGAGCAAATCCATGTGAACTTGCAAGTACAGAGTACATGTCTCTCTCTTAGAGCAGTGGTTCTCAAAGTGAGGTCCAGGGACCCCCAGGGGTCCTTGATATGGTTCCTGGGGGTCCCCAGCTAAATGATTGAGGAACCAAATGGACCCTTTGAGGTCTGTAACACAGAGAGTGTCCAAATGGAACCATTTGGTTCCATTTGTACACTCAAAGTTATGATACATTACAACAATTAAAAGTGTGTGAACCACTGACCTAGAGGACAATTCATTACAAGTGTTTCTCCAGACTTACTGGTGATGATAGTAACACTGAAAATAATTATTGTCTTAATTGCCAGATAATGCTGAGCTAAAGACACAGTCCACTGGAGTTGCTGTTGTGATGTGGCATGAGTTAGTAAACATTTTCTATTTCAAAGGCACCCAGTTGAATTAACTCAATACAAGACTCTGAGGTTGGAGACTCGACCCTAGAGGGAGCCACAGACCTTGGTGGCCTGCATACATAACATCCATTTGTCTCCATATTTAGTGCAGAATGGACACAGTATGAAAGTCCTTTCCTCCAAGTCAGATTTGTTCCCCAGAAAGTGGAAATTAGGCACTCCTTTTAAAAACCTGTTTGCAGACTTGATCTTCACAAGTGATCTCCTGAAACAAGAAAAAAAGTTATGAATGCATTCAGTTTATCAAATAGTTTGTATCATAAAAATAGGCAGCTAAATACTCATATAGCCTACATACAATCATAGGCAATCACAATAGGGGACACTGGTGAGAATCAGAATCTTTATAGTTACATCACAGGTTTATAGAAGTAAAAAAAAAAGTGGGTGAAATTTGTTTTTGTTATTTCCATTAAAAAAGAAAGGGAATAAGAAGGGGGTGCAAGGTAGAAGAGAGATTAATCAAAGAAACAAAAAAAACCTACATATTTACACATAGTACCTGAGGTAAGATATAATGGTGCGTGAGCATACTGTAGCAGCAGATGCTGTACGTGATATGCTATGACGTTAGTTAAGGACGTTTGCTAAGGGCAGACAAGTCTACCCAAAGTTCAAACCCACTAAAAAGAATAACCTATTACGACATACAGTATATTGCAGTGTCCTGGGCTGTCATGTGGCTGAGGAGAGACTTACCAGCATGCCTTGGGGGCACACCTATATTCATTATTGTTCTATTGTTGTGTTATCATGTTATTGTTTGCCTGGGAAATGCATTGGGGGAGTTATGAATCTGTTGTGATTATTGGGTTTTTGTTCAAGTATGTATTTTATGTGTATGTTTTGGGGTTAATCCATAACCCCAGGGGTAATTGTGGGTTCCTGGCTTCAGCCCAACACCACCATCTCCACTGAGAAAGGGTTATAGCAATTCTGGGTCCCCCTGCCACGTTCGAGCAGCTAATGGAGAGGGTTTTTGCCAGGGTCCGTTCTGATTCCGAGGGGGCCCATGCCAGCCTGCGGTAATGTGTCCATTTGCCATGCAGACCCCCTCATTGAGTTCAGCTAGTTTGGTCATTTGTATACTGATGGCCACAATTAAAGAGTGTTCCTATTGTGAAGGGTTGCCAATCCATGCTTCATTGAACCCACAGTTTATTACAATATTGTAAAGCTATTGTAATAGCTATGGAGTGATGGCATCAGTGATGTGTCAGGTCTACGTTACCACTCTGCCCCCACCCCTGACAGGATCAGTGTTCCGGTACCTTGACTTTTACCAATTAAACACTGTATGGTCACACCCAGTAGTGTTGTGTTAACACCCATAAAACTCTTTTCGACGAAAGAATCCAGTCAGACTACATTGGTATAAGTCTCAGGAATGCATTACCCACACACAGTAACGTTTCTGCAGATGCTTTGGAGTATAGGTTTAACTACAGTACACGGTAGTATGAGTGACCTTTGTCACTCTGAAGGTTATAAGATTGAAACTTCATTAATTAAGGAAATAAGATTTGGTGGAGGAAGCAGTGTGCTCGATTGATCTTTGAATCTCATGCCATACGTGCACTATGACATTCCAAAGTCTTACTTCTTCTTTTTTACTTAGCCTTGCTCACATGATTATGAGGCATTAAAATGAGTTATGAATTCTTGATTTGTATTGAGGAATAAAGTCATACCAGATGAAGCTCATCTCCCTGTATCCAGTGGATCCACCCTCTGTTCTTCCTTTCTCCTTTCTGAACACACACCAGCTTGTCATTGTCCCAGTTAACCACTGTCTGATATAAAAATGAAATTATCGATAAGTCATATTTTTTTATTCTATGGTATTAGTCTATATGTAGTGTGATAGCCTATTGAAAACGTTTCTACCTGGCATGACTTGTTGTCGAGTCCTTTGGTAATCTCTTCATACTCTTTTCCAATTGTAAATGAACACTCAAGGTTTCTAAAAGTACTCAGCGTTTTAATGGTGAAAGAATCTCCATCTTGGCTAATCACTTTCTGGGGCTTCATCATTTTGGCAACCTTACGTGTTGCAAAATCAATGCCTGTGTGTGGAAAAGAGAAATACATGTCACGCTCTCACTATTTTCTTGCACATAATGTAACCTACTTTATATATACATACAATACTTCACACTTATAGAATATTTTAACTGAATATCCTATTTATTTAAATTGGTTTAATCTGACAGCAAGCAACAGGTCATAAGTGGAACAGACATTTCATATTTTTTCACACCATTGCTAAAATGTAAGATTTTACAAAATAATAGATAAATATTAGTTATTGTGTTTTTGTAGAGAAACTAAACAAAACATGCAGGCTTAATTGATTGGTGATCATAGGAACCACTCCAGCCTAAATAATTAACTTGTTTTCTGCTACAAATAGTAAATAAAGGAACATGGCTGTCTTTAAATTATTTAAAAAAAAGTTTTTATATTTAGGTTGTGATTGATTATCTGTAACAAACATCAAGACACTTACCAATAGCAATCATATATCCCTCGGCATTATCATTGCTGACCATGTCCCATGTTCCGCTGTAGTTGATAGCCATGTTGGGTTAATTGACTCTTACAAACTATATTCGATCTTGACTTGCTTTCTGCTTGCTCGGCTGTTAAGACCAAAACATTTATGAGTGAAGAGATTTTATATGTCTTCACTGACATTTGCCACAGTGTGTTAATATGGAGCAGGGGTGATGCTGTTGTTGCAGCACTGGGGTGTGGAACATTTTTACACAATGTGAGGAAATTGTGTTTTAAGTCTACTGGGAATAAAACCACTAGATAGGGAAGTATTCACAACATATGTTATTATGATTAAACATTTCCCATTCAGGGTAACATTATATAGAATTCAGCTACACCTTGTATTTTACAGAGAAAACAACTTACAGGAAATTCTCCAATATTAAACACTTATCTTATACCCTATATACTTAGTTGACCAGGGTCCCCCAGGGCTCTATACTAGGTCCACTCCTATTTTCCCTCTTCAACAAATGTCTTTGCCAAAAAGAGACGATCTACAAGCTCACAATGCATTGCGGCGGCACTGTGAGCTTGTAGATCTGCTATTTTCTCAGGATGTTCTCTTCAGTATAGGGATGGAAGGATTCATGTGGTTAATGCATTCTGCGTCACTGTGGACAGAAACATGATCCTTCCACTTGCTGCACGTTTGGAGCAGGTGGTAATACCACAGACAGGATCTGGTAGTTGGAACGGAGTTACACCCGTCTGACTGAAAGGATAATAAACATGATGTTTCATTACACGGTAGTATACATGGCATATAATACTAGCAGGAGTTTACCAAGGGATCAAAGGTTAAAATTGTAAGTGTTGGTGTGGTGAATGTTTTTGTAATGGCAGGGGGTAACTTATACGATGATCACAGTTTTGTGATGATTAAAAAGCTCCTTTATGTCATTCTGATTGTATTTATTTTGTAATAATTTGTTGTGTATGGTTGTTTTGCAGTCAAATTGTACATGTAATATTCATGGCGGTGGTTCTGATCCCTCAGTTCTATGTCATGGCAAGGTAACTCAATTATAGGTCTATGACATCTTCATTTGGATCATCTTTACAATATAGATTTGATATTATATACTTTTTTTCTAAGGCCAAAATCCTCCAGATACTGCAGACAGCCACTTCTGAACAACCTCTCAGCGTTCATCGCCTTATCCTTAATAGCTTCAGGTATCACAACCCACACTGAAAATCTTAACTGAGTGTGTCTTTTCCCACTCTCAGTGTTAAATTGTCTCAATGCTTGATTTTGCAGTGGATGATTTAAGTGGATGAGTCCAGTGCAGTATTTAAGCGTGTTGCTCAAATACACTTTTGATCACTAAGAAACATGACATATAGAGCCCAAACCATATTATATCTCCTCTGCAGGTTTTTCAGTAATATTTACACTGATAGACCCGGTTCCACAGATCTTCAGGGCTGCCTACCATGTGTTTGGGCTGCTGTCATGTGGTCAGGGGTTGTGTACCATCATCTTGACTCTGACAGCAACAGCATGTGTAAATATCAATCATACACACAGCTGTCCCATTTTCAGTCAGGACTGTAAATGTAATTTTTTTTGGAGTAAAAACATTTCTGACCTCAATAGAAAAAACAAATAACTAAGGAGTCTATGTTTATTCACAGGCCAAAACGACCCCAGATCTATACTACATGTCCCTTTTTCTTACAGTGGCCTGTGTCATCAGTACAGGTAAACTGGAAATATTTCAACTTTCGCTGTATTGCCACATCACACAAGTGTACAGGTGTAAAATAGTGATGAAGTCATTTTTACAAGCTACCCACAAATTGCAGTAAGATTGTAACCACTTAAGCCCAGTGTTGTATGACAAATAGGGAAAATAGCCGATCTACAAGCTCACAACACATCTTAACGTGACATGTTGTGAGCTTGTAGATTTGCTATTTCCACTAATTTTGAATAAATAGAAACCCCAGTTTTTCATGATTTCTAACATTTTTTATAATTACATGTCTATAATATGGATGACAGAGTTAATGTTATTAAATAGGAATAATAAGACTTTCCTTGAAAGTCAGACTAAACATTTCTTTGCTGCACAGCATCATTCCCATCCATTCAGTGGACTAACATAAGTGTGGGTGTCTCCTCAGCTTTCTTCATGGTGAAAGGAGGAATCTGGATATCCAAAAGGCTGCCTGCATGGCTCAGCTTCACAGAAAACAATGAGCAGTAAAAGCATTCCAGCTGTCCTAGGCTGACACTCAATACTCACACACATGAATGTTTCATGTGGTTTCAACACCACAAGCAGCTAGTAACTCTAAACTCTGTGATTACAAAAGGGAAAGTACCTGTATTATTCTTAAACACTTAAACCCTATACTACGTTGTATGTCAAACAGAATGTTCCCCAATTTCTTTTGCCAAATGTTGGCCTACTACGACATGCCCAGAATAGGGATGCTAGGGTCCATGAGGTTAACATCTTCTAATGAACATTTAGCAGTATCACAGAACACAGTAGGCTAATGGTTGTTGGTGCTGGTGTTTTTTATAATTTGTTGATAAACACAGAAGAAAGATTTCCAGAAGGAGTCGATAACCTATGTACTTTCAGAGATCCATCAAAAAGAAATAAAAAATATACATGTGAAATCTGTACAGTCCTGAAAGTGGTGTTTGGTCACAAGAGAAAGGCATTATCAATAGGTCATATTAATGACTCAATTAAGTATTTAGGTTGATAATGTGAACAAGAACAAAGGGAACAAAGAATCTAGTCTGTGATGTCACCAGCAGTGGACCTCACTGCTCACTGGCACTGAACAGCAAACACATTTTGTATGTTGTCGCTGTCGGGCGGAAACCTTTATGTCCAAAACCATCCTTTCTTATTAGTTACAATATTATTCTTACTGAACTGAAATATCTCTGAACTCAATTATCCGTCATCGGCTCAGCCTTATATAGTGGTAGATTATACTCGCCACATCATCCATATATTCCTATTAGGAGAGGTGCCTGTATATAGGGGACGTCTCCGTGACACCTGTGTTCCAATGGATCTGATGTAGTTACAAGCTCTTGTAAATACTTTTCATTGGTTAAAAATTCATGAAAACCACAGACAGATTTAACTTCAAAAATAGCCGATGAACAAGCTCACAACACGTCGCATAGCGTTGTAAGCTTGTAGATCGCCTATTTTAGCTAGTTTTGCGTGACACTGTTGTGTGACGAAGTAGGCCATTAATTTACCAAAACAAAACATAAAAAATGTAAATATGTTGATACAAGGTTTCTGCCCGACAGCAACAATATGTATAGAACATTTATCAGGACTTTTACATCCAGATGAGATTTACAAACTAAAAGAAAGAATTATCAGGGCCAGCCCGAGGCATGAGCCAACTAAGAGGAGGGTTAGTCTCTCGAGTCTGTTGACTCACACAATTTTCAAATCAAATGCTTCCGTCATACATATACCTATTATAGCAGCGGTTCCCACTTCCCAAACATTTTAGCTCGAGACCCAAAAAAGAAATTTGGTGTCTCTCCGGGACCCAAACTAGTGAAAATAGCTGATCTACAAACTCACAATGGCGATGCGGCGTGTTGTGCCGCGCTGTGAGCATGTAAATCTGCTATTTTCACTACTTCAAGGCTGTTTTGTTTTTTTCTAATTTATGGAATTTATTTGATTTTTTTTGGTTTTCAATTTATAAAAAAAATTGAATCTTTCTTTTGGACATTTTTGAAAATCTTTTGAAATAACAATAATTAAAAACAAAAAATAAAGGGCTATTTACTGGCGACCCATAAAAACGGGTCCGACCCACAGTTTGGGAAACAGTGTATTATAGCATTTGAAGATTGTGGAATAGTTGTCCATGGCTTGAGAGACTATGGGGCCCTGCAGACAACTAGGGTCCCCCACCAGGGGCCCTCAAGCAAGCATGAAATAAAATGAAATACATTGTCATGTATATTACCACACCATTGTCTTAACTCAATTGATATGTAATGCCTCCAAAGTCTGATAATAATGAAAGATTAGCTAAATCACAATTCTGTTTAGTAAAAAGACTTGGGCTGGCCCTGGAATGTACTGTATAAATATTACGTATTAGTCTTATGTCAAGAAATTAACTGAACATTCATTCTTCAATCATTTAACCATTTATTTTCTATGTAGATATTTTGGTAGGTCACTATTAAAATTAAAATAAATGATCCTGTAAGGGTTGGAAATGATCTTTTTGGTCACATCATGCAGCATAACAGTTAACATCTCGCACATTTCAGCTGTATGCTGATAAGGCACTCAAATCACTTAATTATTATGCATGTTGTAATTCCAATTTGTGGTGAATTAAACAAAGACACATTCAGTTAGTGCTTTTCCTACTTTCTACAGTATAAATTATATACAATCTAGAAATTTTGATTACATAGCTAATTCTATTCAAATTGAGAGACTTTTCTCTATTCACCTGAGATCAGCAAACTTCCCTTGCATTTCCAGTCTCACACACAGACACACACAGACACACACACACACACACACACACACACACACACACACACACACACACACACACACACACACACACACACACACACACACACACACACACACACACACACACACACACACACACACACACACACACACACACACACAAAGTTTAATAGGGTAACATGTCACAGAGTAGCCTAATATTGCATGACAATTCCTCTCATTTTCACAACAGTGGTGATATGTGATCAGTTTGCTTGGACAGCATCTATCTACCATTTCCCTGTTTTTAATATTGGATATGGTTTAAGTGTTTGTAAATGACACCACAGATTGATTGTCATAGAGGTATCAGAACACCGTAGCACACGTTTTTATGTTTTGTTGTGTATTAGTTTAGTCAGTAATTCTGCAGGGAGTTGTTGTCAACACTAACAGCATTTGGAAATGTTTGATAGATGATGGGGGAATCTATTGCATCAGCAATTCGTATTTGAATTGTGTCAATGAAGTTGTAAAGAGTACCAAAATGACTCAAATAATGCCCCTTGAATTGTCTAATCCTTCTTGCACTCACTAATGTCCAATAAAAACACCACTCGTAAAGCAGCTAAGTACAGTAAAAGAATTACTACATTTTCCACATAATCATACAATATTTGCTGATATTATTTGCCCAAGCACACTCGGGACAATGTCTTTCACTTGCTCATTCTCACACAAACACATTCAAACAAGTGGGAGAAAATCACATTTTTTTCATTTCCCTGCAATGTTCAGAGACAAACCATCTCGGCTCTGGTTCGTCAATACATTCTTGGTCAAAATTCAGCACGTAAGTAAAATCATAGATGTTGCTATGGTCTTATCGATTTAAAAGTCTGATGTGCAGTTCCTACCCTAAAAGTGCATCATAGTCTATGTACCAAACAAGCCTGCCATTATCTGGCCGCACCCCGGTAACAGGCCATTTGTTAAGGTCGTCCTTAACGCGGCTCAGTTGGGTCACAAGTTCGTGCTTTCCTTTGCCCATCACTAGCACGCCGACCTTACGGGCCCTGTTAATGGCCCTAAAAGTCAGGCTCATGCGTTGGTGAGGTTTAACAGGGCTCTCTGTGAGGGCCACCAGACTGTCCCCGTGGCCATCTACTTTAGCACCAGGGAACAGAGAGGCTGTGTGATAATCGTAACCGACGCCCAAGAGCACAAAGTGGAAGCTGGAGCCGTTAACTAACTGGGTGATCTCTCTCTCATAGAGCAGTGCCCCGCCATCTTCCTCCACACACAGACGCTGGTGGAAATGCACAGGCATGGGGTGGATGTTGAAATAGGGAATCCTGATGTGTTGCAGCAGGTGTTCATGCAGGTTATGGAAGTTAGACTCTGACTCTGTCAGGGGAACACAGCGCTCATCCACCAGCCACACATGGGTATTCTTCCAGGGGAAGGAATAATGGTGCTGGCTCAACCTGTGGAACAGGGCGAGGGGAGAGGAGCCCCCAGACAGGGCGAGGTGGAATGTGCCTCCCTCGCTCACTGCTGCCTCCGCTGCCACCTGGAGGTCGGCGGCTAGCCTCTGGACGAGCTCCTCGGGCCAGGCAGACACCATGTCGTTGCTGCGATACTTACCTTGCATCACCTGGAAGCTGTCTGTTGCCATACCACCCATCTGGTCCGGGGTGGTCATTACCACAGCCTCGCTGGCAAAGCTAATCTCCTTTGCTCTTAGATAGAAGTCCAACAGCCCTCCGTTGTCGTCACCCCCAGGGTAGATGCGAGGGAAAGAGTTGGCCAGGCTGTTTAGCAGGGGCGTCCATAAGCCCCAGGAGGCCAGGAGGTTCTCCGCACTGATGAAGCTATCTTTTCGTCCCTGGAAAATCTGTGCAATGAGCTCTGCATAAGCTTCCCTCTGCTCTGCTGGAGCTAGTATGTAATAGTCTGAAATTGGCAAGCCTAGAACACTGACATCTTTATGCTCTGTCACGTCCTTCCACTCCCTGTCCTTTAGAGATGGCTTAAATAGATTCTTTGTGACAAGAATGGCTGGATATTGAAGGCTGCCATGTCCAAAGTAAAAAATGACCTGTTTGGGCTTGCAGTGCACACTGTTTTGGTTTTGCACACAAAAAATGTCATTCTTGAAGACAATGCGCGCATACCCCACCCGCTCATCTAACATCTTCCCTGATGTCAGAATGATTGGTACTCCTTCATACTGTGCCATATCAATGTGTATCATAACAGCTGAAACGAGGGAAAAAAGCACACTTAACTTCTGCACAAGAGTATAAATAGTCAGTGGGTCAGAATACATATTTAAGATTTGCGGTGTGGCAAAATAGAACAACTAGAAGAATTTGAGAAATAAAAAAAATAAAAATAAAAAAATTATAAAACACTTACCAGCAAAGGTTGGAGTGAAACTAAAGTAATCCTTTGTCTTATTCAGCTCAGCCTGAACCTCTTTGTTGTACCCTTGGTACTGGCCTATAACAGCCCGGTTCTTTCCTAAGGGTTGCAAGACACTGAAGATCTTCAGCTTGTTCCGGAGAACCTCTTTAGCGTTGTTAAGATTCTCTGGCAGCTTCATGGTCAACAGAGACATGACTTCAGTCAGGTGATTCTGTAGCACATCTCTGATCACTCCATACTGGTCATAGAATGGAATACGACCTTTGGGGACAAGTGAGGAGGAGAACAAGTGAGCAAAATTATAATTAAGTGATAAATGATTGAAGACAGTAGCCTATATAAAAACATTTACTCAATGTGCATAATTCTGATTATGTATATATATGTGGTGTTCTGTTCCTTTAAATTCTTAGTGTTATGTACTTTAAAGTTGTTATCACCTTTGGCATCCAGGGTCTCTTTCAATACAATCTCCACTCTCTCAATATGGTGCTTGTTCCAGATGGGACTGAGAAACTTATTATTGTCTTTTCTGAACTGCAGTATCTTTGAAACAACCTTTTAATAAAAGCAGAAAATGTATTATTGAATTAAATCCTTTACTAAGTTGTTAAAAGAACCATACTGATGGTATGGTTAAGCCCACTGACTACGATTCACGGTATACTGCCAACCATTTCCCAAAGAATCCTGTGGTTTGTTTGATTTTTAATTGGATTCCATTTATTTCAGTACAGTATGAAAATCAACTGGAGACCTGAAACTTGCTTGACATGATGTAGGTAATTCAGCAAAGTTACATTTATTGCATCATTATTGTTTCCCCCCGTCAAGGTTACATTATCGTTTCATGTCAATGCATTGAAAGTGTGGGTTGATTTGAAAAGTATAGCCTAACATAGAAAAGAAGGATTTACAAATGAAATACGCAAAATAAAGCCATTAACAGTCACATTAATAGTGTGTTTATGTAAGATATATAGCCGAAGCTGTGAATAGAAAATGTTGTATGTACAGTATTGACACAGTTTGGTCCTTTAAGTTGTTTATGCCACTGGTTCTCAAACCTTCCCTTGTCAAGGACCCCCAAATTAATATGCATTTATTTGGATGCGGACGCCAGGGACCTCCGTACAATATTTATGTTAAAATGTTTTTAAAAAATGTCAAAGATGTTAATTTTTATTTTATTTTATAGTATATCTACAAGCTCACAACACATTGCGATGCAACACGTTGTGAGCTTGTAGATCTTTAAAAAAAAATTCAAACAAGATTTTCAGGCCTTTGTGGCCTTCAAATCCAGCCCTACATTCACATTGCGCTGATTAGAGCAATGGTCACTGAAGTGGCCTTATGAAGTGTGAACAATGCTGTAGTGCCCCATATGTGTGCAATTTAGTTTTTTTGGTGTGACAATTTTCATGGCAGACTCCTGAACAGCGTTTGTGCCAAGTTTAGTGAGGATTGGCGCAACGGTGTGCCAGTGTCCGCCGGGGGCCCCTGATGTGGCCCCTGGTGTGACAATGTTCGACCCGTCAACAGTGTTTGAGAAAAACTTTGGTGCGGATAGGGCATAACAGTGTGCGGCTATTCATGTATGAAAGTGGTTAAACACATTTTGATGTTAACACATTTAGATGGGGACCCCCTGAAAACCCCTAAAAGGACCCCTGGGGGTCCCCGGACCCCACGTTGAAAACCACTGGTTCATGCCAAGTGTAGAGAGATGTTGGGTTTCATTACCTGCTTCCCCAAGTAGTGGTCAATTCTGTACATCTCCTCATCCGTCAGGGAGGTCCCAAGTTGAGTTGCTAGTATTTGTGCACTGGTGAGATCGTGGCCAAAAGGTTTCTCCAGCACTACCCTAAGCCACGCCCCATTAGACGGTCTGCAACTACTATTGACCCTATCGGCAATGTCTGCATATGCAAAGGCAGGTACTGATAGGTAAAAGAGCCTCCCGGCGTCCACCATCCCCTCCTGCTGCAGTTGTTGTTCCATATTGTTACACAGAGCCTGGTAGTCTTCTGTGGTCTTCAGCTGCTGGTACTGTGCCAGACGCAGGAACTGCGCTTTATACAGGGCACAACGCTCCGGGGACAAGTCCTTCGAGCAGTTCACACCCTTCAGAATCTCAAAAAAGCTTGGTGTGCCTTTATCCACAGGTGACAGTCCTCCACCATAGAAGGAGAAAGTGTACCCACTGCTAATCTGTTTGGTGTATAGCTGGAAGAAGCCCTGCCAGAGATACTTCTTTGCCAAGTCACCTGTTCCTCCGACTATGACTACTGAAACATGGCCCATTTTCTGTCCCTCTTGCTTCTCCTCGCCATGGCACATGTGGGCACACAGAGAGGCCAAAAGCAGAGACAACCTCACAATATGCCACATACTCAGAGAGCTTAGCTCCTATAAGGAAATAACAATAAAAGAAAGTTCAAAGCTTACATCAAGTCTCAAACCATGGTATGACATTTTTAAATACAAACAACTGGATTATCTTTTCTCTCAAACTGAATCAAATTTAATTGAGTCATACACAGAATGCATAGAATTCCCATTTACCCTCTATAGGAAGAAACAATGGTTGCTATGTTTAAAACAACAATTACTGTGTTGATATGAGATAGACAGTTTTTGAAATGAAATGCAATCATTTTGTGTCTGATTACTGGATCCTGTAAACAGCAGAACAGTAATTTCATGCTTATCCAATGTTTTACCTACTCTCATACCACTGCACAGAAATGAGGCGTTTTCTTTAGAAAGTGGTTTTGAACGTTTACAGGCTAAAGAAAGAGACCTAAACAAACACTCCGTGCACGGCCTCTATTTCAGCTTTAGTTGTTCAGGTGTTATATAGGAGAAAACCTGCTATCTGAAAATGAATGGAACATAATAAAGTAAGTCCAACAATTCTGTGAGCCAATTCAATGTTGCTATAATGTACACATTAAACTACACCTGACTACACCTGACTTTGTTATTGGTAACACAGAGAGAGAGAGAAGGAATAAACAAAACAAAACAAACAAACAACAACAGGAAACAGAAAATATAAAATCAAAAGTGCAATTTACTGAAAAGCAAGGCAACAACAATAATAATAATAATTAAAAAAAGACAACTTGCATTGAACACCCTCCAAATAGCATTTATCTGTTTCTATATAGACTGTGTGTTTAACTAAGTTAGACTTACTTAGCAAAGATTCTGTCCTCCTTCCGTTTGAAATGTCTCACAAGTGCAGTCAGATTATTGCTAGTGTAATGATTTCTGGCTACAGTATATGAAGAATAAGACCAAAGTAAATTACACTTTGCTTACTGGTAATGAGTGTCCAAACGCAAGCAGACAATTATTAGACTGCTGTGAATGTTAAAGGAACAGCAACTTTTCAGTCTCATTACGTACAGCTTATCTATGTTTCTGGACTGAGCGAAGATCAATAGATTTGAGATAGGAACTCCCACATAGTAAATCAGTACACCATCTCTCTCTACACACCATCAGCTGGAGTTATGCTTACTGTCTACAATTTATTCCAACAAATACCAATCATTAAAAAAAATGTTATCAAGTTAATATTGGAGTATGTGTACTAAATTAAAGTACGTTATTAAAGAAAGAGCCTTTCATTTGCCATTTAAATGGAATTTGAAAAGTATACAATGTTTTATTTTATTTTGATCATTTACAGTAAGGGGCTTTTCAAATAACAGCTGATCGATTTCAATTACGGTAAGGGTCTTCATTCAAATACAGTAACAGCTGATCGATTACAGTAAGGGGCTTTTCAAATAACAGCTCATCAGTTACGGTAAGAGGCTTTTTTTCAAATAACAGCGTAACATCTGGGTTCCCAGTGTTCCACACAGTTTACACAGTGATAATGTCAACATCAAAGGTCATAATATGTCCGGGTTTGAACTGTGTCTGCAGCTGGGTATAGTGATGCAAGAATTTCAGGATCTAGACTAAATGGACAGGATCAATGCACAGTTCAGACTACAGTTACATTTCCTCAAAAAGAAAATAAATATGACAACTAGACAATATTTTAGATTAGGTGTGTTGTAGTGCCGAGAATCTAGATCACATAATCACAATGGACCCCAAAAGATCACTTGAAAAGACAATATCTCAGGCACTATGTTTATAGCGAATGCCTGTTGTTCATTCTTTTCCAATAGAAGAGTAAATAACCTGGGTCCTTAATAAATGTGATTTATTTGCTTGACTATATGTGTCAAATGTAATCATAAGAGACCATTTCAAACATATTTTGATTTATTTTTACTTTGCCTTCCCTTTATTAACATTTCCAGGATTCCTGTGTTGTAACTGGTAAGCATGATTCGTCCATTCAGTGAGTAGACATTACTACTTAATTATACCACCAGGACAAAATATTCCATTTATGACTTTCGCAGTGTAAATCAACTATATGCCTATTCAATTTAACTTAAAATGTCAGCAAGAACTAAGAAAAAGTAATGGCCCATGAGCACACCAATCTATATAAAAAGAAATATCTTGATCAGGTTAATAATCCATGTCTCGACTGATGTTAAACAGGTTTCTGCATACCACATAACTAGCTGTGCAACATGAATATGCAAGCGATGATGCTACAAAAACATGTCATCAACAATAATGCCATTGATGTGCACAGTGCAAGCCAAAATAATGTCATCATGGTCATATGAAGACAGCAGTTTGGTGTCATGCTTATATAGCTTGGACTGGGGCTACATAATTGTAAAGGTCCCATTGAAACCCATGTGCTCTGATGTGCAAGGCCATCACTTACTGTCACAATAGAACACAGTGGCATTCAATAGGACTGGTCCACCTGCTAGCTGTCAAACTCCACAACATCATTGAAATGTGTATCAACTTTTCAACAGACAGGCATTTCTTTCACATTGGCAATCGTCATATCGGCTAACATTTTTCACATGTTTTCACATGTTTTCACATATTTTGATAAACAGGACTATCTTTAAAAAACGGTTTAACATACCAACCTGTGGTTGAATGAGTGATCCGACGGTTACACGGTCCGATATTTTGGTCAATACGCTTCCTACTAGGGGAAGTCTGGTCACCTGACATAACATGGATATTGTGGTTCTCCGGCTGTTTTGGTCATGCGGTGGGCAGTGGCATAGCCCTGATACATGACTGTGACAGTCATTGGATGAACTTTAACATAGTGTTTGCACTTTCCCCCTTTTTAATCCGTAAATCTACATAAACGTTCAGATTTCAAATATAAGTGCTGACCCTATGGCCACAAATGTTAATATTATGTACGGGTCCACATAAGTACCCGCAATTTCCGTATTGTTCGATAAAAAGCATTTCAATCAGATTGATGGCCATTTTTTCCATATTTTCTCCATATGCTTTCAACTAACCCTATCAGTTGGGAGGTGTATTGCACTCTGATACATTATAACTCTATGAGAAAATGGCCACCAATCGGATTAAAATGCTTTTTATTGGACAATACGGAAACACGAGTACTTCTAAGGGCCCGTACAGAATTGTAACATCGTGCATGGGGTAAGCACTTTACATTTGAAATCTGAACGTTTATGTAGATGTACGGGCCAAAAAGGGAGAAAGTGCAAACACTGTGTTGAAGTTCATTCATGTCATGACGGTCATGACAGATGACCACATCTGTGGTCGTTCATATCAAACAATAAAATGAACGCTTGTTTTTATTTACTTCAGTTTCCACCAACTCTATGGTTTCTACTACTGAACATGTTTAAAATAACAGTATTCTTTTAAACACCATTATTCCTCCGACCAAATTTAATTTTCAAATAAACGTTTGATGGTGGAGTAAAAGCTCAACGTTTTTGCCAGAGCGATTTATGATATTGATTTAAAAAAGAAAATAATATTTAGCCTATATATATGGGTTTTCTTTTTCCCCCTTTTTTTCTCAGACTATTCATAACAATTACTTGCCAGAAGACTAGGCTCGTAAGCAATGGTGTAAAGTAAGTACATTCACTGTGGGTTGTGAGCTTGTAGATCTGCTATTTTCAAAAGATTCGTATACATTTGAAAACTTGTGAAACGGGACATTCTGCATAATGAGTACTTTCTACTTTTGGTACTTCAAGTACATTTTGACACCAGCATTTGTAGGCTACTTTTACTCAATTTTTAACACTGGGCTT